>NC_060207.1:121476000-122079500 GCF_021130785.1 Homalodisca vitripennis | reverse complement strand
AAAGGCGTGTTCACCAGTTTTAGAATTGTACGTCAGTGATGACTTCTTCTCATTTTAACTGGGTCTTTTTAATTGTTTAAACTGTTGTAATGCCTGCCTCTGGAGCTTATTGTATTTCACATTATCCTCGTTAATACGTATATTGTTTGTTATATAGTTTTGAAAAATGTTTGTATCGTTGATAAAAAAATCATTCTAATCATCTTCCTTCATCCACTATTTAACTTCATAAGAAACATAGCAGATATTCATTTAAATAAACTCAACCCAACACTGTGCAATTAAAAACATTCAATGAATTACTTGGCTTGAAGATGTTTATTGACGATAGAAGGTTTGAAATGGTAATATGATTTCAGAAATTTACCGTAGTGATATGTTACAAAGCTTATAACAATACATTTTCCCATGTTGTAAATTTTGCAACGTATAACGATAGCAAATTTCGGAATACCTATTATCCTTCCCATGCACTTCGACATTTGACTGAGTTACTGGTTAGAAAAAATATATTTTTAATAAATAAGTAATATTTCTACTTTGAATTCCTAATTTTGTTTAAAACTTTAAAATATAGAAATAACAGAAAGAGAAAAATAGAAATAACACTCTTACATTTCATTCTCCCCTCATAATGAAATAGTTTTGTACGGTATACTATAAATAAGTGCATAAAGCATTGTAAAATAAGCCGCTCCTTTTCAAGCGATTTTATAGATTAACGGCATGTAATACGATTTGATAAATAGTTACTGTACACCAGTTTAACATTTTGACTGCGGCGTAGAGACACTGCGAGCTTGCTCGGGCTCATTCAGTAGGCCTATACACCAGCAGTGAATGTGTTAACCGAAAGTCAATCAAATCATGATATCCGCAACATAAAAATTTTAGAGGTAAATGAAATAAATATTTAAAAGCTAATATTTATGTTTTAAATCTTGTTCGTTGACATTAATAATTTACCACCAAATATCTCATATAAATATTTCTTATTGTTAATCGCACAGAACTTTTTACACTTATAATTACATTTATCTTCATTTAAAAGTTTAATTAATAGTTTAATGTAAAAATAAAAATCTCTATTGTTATTGACTTCCTTACTGTACTTCTTGCTTTGTATAAGCTATAAAATACCCTTAAAAATTTCTATGAAATATATTTTTAATTAAATAGAATTAATTTATAAATGTGATGGTAGGAGGTGTTCTCAAAAATGGCTAGCCTACTTATTTTATTCGTTGATACCAAGGAATATTTATACAAACGAAAAGATCGGAGAATTTTCCACATTTTGAAATTCCGAGTAATAGTTGAAATAATTATGTTTCCCAATCCATATTTAATTGACACTAAACAGCTGTTAAGACATGCAGCTAAAGTTTTAAGTAGAAGTTAAACATTTACTTGAGGTTTAGGGTTTTAGAAATATTAGGCAAAACGTGCATTTTTACTTTTACTTAAGGAAACAATATAGGAATGAACATTAGCATGCCTCAACTACCTCTTCCGTTCCCGGCTACAATCCGGTAAAGCACAAGATTTCTATAACGCAAAAGCTATAATAAACTAGTATTTGACATTTCAAAGAATCACAACACTCAACAACATTTCACATGAATTTATTAGAGATGACACCTTTATACCTTAGTAAGTAAATGCTTTTAAACGTAGTATGATTCTCAGTACTAATTATGTATGTACAAGTCCTCGTATATCTTCTTCATTGACACAAACTGGAAAATATTAGCACTGAAAATATTTTGGACCGAATGTAGATTACTATAATCAGAAATATACGTTTTTTTGATCTAAGTCGGGTTTTGAGATCTACATATTTATATACTTTCTTGATCGGGGAATAAGACGTTTCGATAAATTAGATTAGAGCAAAATTATGAGCTTTTTTTACCAAAGTATGCTACACAGTTCAACGTATCTATATATATCTACATACCAATCAAACTTTAGTGTGCCATTAAACATATCTTGGACCAGAACTAGAATACAAGGGCAGGAAGTAAACACGTTTTGAGGGAAGTAGGTTTCCTAGACCTATGTAACGATTTTCTTGACTAGGAAACAGGCAAACTCAGTTGTGGAAAGTATACTTAATTTGATATGGAAATGCTTCTTCTACACACCCAAAACCTGAAACAAGGGTTAGTCATAAATTTCAATTAAGATGATAATTTTAACCATTACCACTGAAATAATATAAACCTGAAAAATAGCACAGGGCTCCATCAATTACCTTATGTAATAAGTGCTTTTATACCTATATACTAAAGATTTTGTTTTTGAAAATTTCATGCGAATCCGTGAGAAACAGCCCCTATGTATTTAAAAAATAAGTCCTAAAGTAGATCCCTCAGGAAAACAATGTTAAATATCACCAGGCCTGCTTTAGCTATCATTAATTATAACAAACAGTGTCATTTTGCCTCAAACAAGAAAATCCTATATATGAGTTCCTCGTATTCCAGTATACCAGGCTTGATGCAATGATTGTGTCTTAAAATCTTTGTAAGCCAAAAAAATAACTTTTTACTTCTAATATTTAGTATTTTATTATTTTATAACATAATGTGGTGCTTCTTCATGTGCTGCTGGAGGAATAAGCAGTACAGTCCAATGTTACCAAAGGCTCTTGTTAATTTCTTTCTAAATACTTTTCCTCACACATGATACTGTCGAAGCAAAAAATAATACTTGCAATATTATGAATGTCTACAAATAGGAGCATGCGCAGAAGCTATTTTATAAAGTGTTGAGTACAATATTATTACCCCCTTTCACATACAACATAATATGATCAGGATTGTTGGTATTATATAAACGGTCAAAGGTCAACGGTCTACATTGTGTTCAGCGGCAGTCATTGTCTTCACAGAGAAGCCTTTGAAGTAACTATATTCACAAAGTGTTGAGTACAATATGATTACCTCCCGTCACAACCCTCAGTTTGATGCTGCTACGCTGCTTTCACTGTTCAAACCTTTGTTGTGTACTGATAGTAATATCCCACCCTCAATATAAAAATCCGCCTGTAAAGCATGCGTCATGTAAAATATAAAACTACATATTACGATGCATTGATTCATAATCCGAGATAGTGCAGTTAGATTTAAAAGAATAGTATTTCGATTGTTGTGAAGATAAAATACTACATGCGTCAACATTGTAGGTTACTCTTAAAATTGTCATACGTCTTAATAAAACATTGTGTGATAACATCTGTATATGTTTCGCATCAATGAACTTGTTAATTTAAGTATTGTTACAATTTTTTGTTGTAATAATTACAAATATTTTAAATTAACTGTACTCAACCTACGACCTTCAGCAATGGAGACGTAGTAAATATGTAAACGTTTTAGTAAAATAATTATTGGAGTAAATTTAAATAAATTACATGTCAAAGTTGGAAGTCTGATCAATACTAATAAAAATTCTGTATTTACAAACACTATGGTATTGGATGGGGAAAAGTGTTAAATAGTAATGATGAGTACATTTCCTGTAAACGTATTGCAGTTAATTTATTTAGGAACTTAACCAAAGAGTTTGCATTTTTTAGATTTTTAGCAAGGGTTTCAGAAGATAAGGAATACTGAATTATTTCTTTAAGAACAAACATTATTTGAGTAAATTATAATAACTAACTAACTGATGGGGGTGTATTCAAATTTATTTTCTTAACATTTTAGACGTATGGTTTTTAATTTAGTGGACAACAGGTATTTTTACAGCAAGTAAAACTTGCTGGGTAGAAACATTGATCTTGTTGCCATTTTTAATTTTGGAAGTTTAAGGTAGTACATAATATATAATCTTAAAACATAAGTTTATTGAAATTAGCTTATAAATTTTGCATTTGAGTGCACGATTTTAAAATTAGATTGAAGGGTTTTCTTTGTTATTTTGTATACTCTAACACGTAAACTAAAGGATGCATTATTTCAGTATCAAATATTAATATATAATAAAATAAAATAGTGTTGCTATCTTATAACTTATAAATATGAAATATTTTGGTGAATTATTCATTTCTGAGTTAAATTAAGGAACATTTGCCTCATTCTGTCTTATAAATAAGAAACAGTTTTCTTTCATTTCAAAGTTTAAATTGATTACCAAATACCAGTTGATTTTATACTGCAGTATTTCTCCCCAATTGTATTAAACTCTATAGTGTCCCCTAGATTAGGATTACACTAGAACGTGTGCATGTGATGAATTCGGAACATTTACATGTTCCCGGTTATTGGACATTGTAAAGGCCACTCTATCACCAGCTGAGTGATGATCTCATATTCGTATTGACAGTTTCATCTACAGTGACAGACGTCACCAACAATTAGCTTTAACGTTAAGCAGATAGGCTTTATGTTTTAAATTTAAATAACATATTATTATATTTTCCCCATTTTAAATAACCTTATCTGTATTTATTTGTTCATAAACACAATATTGACTTATGTGAACTAAATGTAGTATAAGGAGTAAGATAATGTCGCAGAACATGGGCAATGGGCAGACCGAGTGAAGTAGGATTCACTTATTTGCCCTTAGCTACGAACATAGGATTTGTGTCGGCTACGAGTTACACTGTCAACTTATTTCCAAGTGGATGGAATGGAGTTGTTACGTTAGAAGCCCTTAAAAAGTGTGCAAATTTCAAAGCATTTCCTCTGGATCATTTAATAAACCGATCATTTTTGAGGGTATTTTCAAGAAAAATTTAAAGTTATCTGTCGTACGTCCAATTCATAAAAACGGCAAAAAACTAAGATTTCAAACTACAAGGCAATACCTGCCTTCTTCTTTAGCTAAAGAGTTTGAAATGATAATCCTGGCAAGACTTCAATGATAATTTGATTATAATGCACTTTCAACTAGCATCTCAGTTTGCCTTTAGAAGGGTACATTAAACTTCTACGGCTGCCAACAACGTCATGGAGACCGTTTTGGGAGCTTTGGATAAGTCGCAGTCTGTCGGTCCTACATACTGTAATTTATCAAAGGCTTTCTTTCGATTGTGTTAACCATTCCGTTCTTTTGGAAAAAACTGGAAAAAATTTGTCTTAAACGGTACAGGTCTCTCACTTCTTTCCTAGTACATCTCTGAAAGGAATCAGACAGTTTTACTAAGTAATAAAAGACAATTTCAAGGGTTTTGGATGAAATTCTGTTCAGGAGTACCCCAAGGTTCCATATTTGGCCCTTCCTATTTTATATATGCATAAATGACTTTCCTTCCAATATAAATTAAGAAATTGTTTGCTGTGCAGATGCAACAACTGCTATGCCTTCTTGTCTTGATGTTTACAGCCTATAAATTATCAGGAATGATTCGCATAGTGACTTGAATAGATGGTCTTCACCTAAATGAAGAGAAAACTAATATAATGAATTTACCATATTTTTGTGATTTATGGAGTTTCAGCGTAAATGGTATCAACCCAATAAAGCCTGCTCCTCTGTTTGATTTTATTTGGATGATAAACTCAAATGGAGTAATATTGATACCCTGTGCACAAAGCTGTCTTCAATTCCTTTAGCTTTTCGAGTATTAATGCCTTTAGGTGGTATTACAGATTTTCTTCATATAAATATACTACTCATTTGTGTACAGTGCATTGAAATATGCTATCGGATTCTGTGAGTCATCTAGTGAAATTTTACGAGTATTTAGACTCCAAAATATGATTGTTCGCATTATGTCATAATCTGTTCATCGTGTTCACTGTAAGCCTTTTTTCAGTAACCGAATCTCCTCACTCGTCCAAGTCACTTTTAACCATCAGTCGAATACCCGCCACAAATGTTACACGGTCTACCCGATCCATAGATTGACGCTTATAGAAAAGGGCATGCCCTTTCTTTTCTGTATGCACTATTCAGCTCTGCGGCTCTAAAACGTGCTGCCTCGGCCCCTGAAAAACCTAACAAACTCGAAACATTTCCTAAAAAAGTAAACTCATTTTTCTGAAAAGATTTCCATATACTGTTAAAGAATTTCTCGCAGATCTTATCAATGTGTAAATTATATTAAGCGACCTTATTTTATTGTTATTATTTTAGTATGTGACTTATTTCATATAACATTTTGTTATTACCTTAATAAATTGATGCTCATTCATTCTACTGAGATCTCGGTATTAGTAAAGTAGAATGTATTTTCGTGTCTTTACAGAAAATTTGGATCTTTTTATCTGTCCATATTATAAATACGCCTGTACAAGAATATCTAAATTGGTTCCATGATCAGTTAAAAATAATTAAACTTCAACCGATGAATGGAAGAAGAAGAAAGACTAAACATAGAAAATCTGTCTTTAATCTAACAAGAAATAATTATTACTTAATAATAAGTAATAGCTATTTACGCCATAACACAAATAGAGACTGATAGCCACAGTAGGAATTTTGCAGACCATGTGAAGCTATAGTCGCCTATGGTAGCCTATTGTCGGAACCAGTGACCCGAATGTTACCTTCCTCCAGCGGTTCATGTTCAGTGAAGGTTACCGGCACAAATAATTGAAGTGCCTAGTAGAGACGTAATGGTTCAACATCTCAAAACGATCATAAATCGCTTCGACCAGATATATCATCACTATACACACGACTTCCCACTCGATCCACCAATACACCTATCTTGTAAAATCATATATAGAAAAGCTATGAACAGGACACCAACGACTATATCCTCTTGAGTTCAGTAGCATCTAATGGCAGCACATAAGAGCACACGTAATCTTCTGAACTATTGAAGGAAGAGGGTGCTAGCGTATTTGATTATGTAGGTTATGTAGTGCTTCAGCCTGGGTAATCAGTTAATCAACAGTACCACTTCTTCTCTATATCTTGATCTTGAGACACCCTCATGTTGGTTGACAACGTGGGCATGGTAACATCGTCGCATAGGAAACGTGTTCTCACTGAAGTCAAATACTTTACAACTTAGCTAGTACCTTTTTAAAACCAAAGTATCCCTGGAACTTTAAATTCTCCCTTAACTGCCACCTATTCTCAAATATAAAAAAATAAAAAATTGGCATTACAGTTCCCTCGATACTTACACTTAACATACCTACTTAAACACCTAACACATAAAACTGTGAAATAACAATGTAAAATAAAATTACACGAAAAACATAAGCCCTAGTACATGAACACTTTAAGTCCTATACAAATTAACGTGAATTGCATTAGATACAGTAACAAAAGAATATTTTGAAAAAAAAACTTTGCAACCAAATGTTTATATGTCCGCGGGCGATGAGGCGCGAGCATCTCTAAAAAGGGCACAGCAGTTATAAATGTTACCCTATTCGTGGAAAACATTTATAACTGAATATAATATAATAAACGTATAGCGACAGGACCGACTCTTACTACATTTTTACTGTTTTACTAACGGTATTTTACATATTTTATAACTCGATAACCCTTTACAGCAAAAAATTAGTAATACATTTTCTGTTACTAACTTAATTTGAGGTAGGTATAGTACTCATAATTTTATCTCCTTCAGCTTCCCTCCCAACACAAGCCTGGCATCCAATCTTGTGCTACATTTTATCACTTATTAATATGACTGTATAAAACTGTTTGCCACAAATTATAATTTTTTATTTTGAAATTTTTGAACAAATATCTACCATATTAATTATGTTGTCAAATAGGAATAATTTACCATTAATTCTGTTCTGTTGTCACTATAGTCCGCTGCTCACTGTGTACGGTAACTTCTCAGATAGCACTGCAAGAGTATTTGCTGTGTAATCAGTATATGTTAACTGGTTACCAACAGGAGAGGTGCTTTCCCAGTCATGGGTGATATTTATATTTTGTTTTGATAATGTTTTTTATTTTAAAGTATCAATTGCTTAAATTAACATGGTGCCTATTGCATTAATATGTTAATATTAATAATGTGAAGAAGTAAAGAGCACATCGTATTAAATATAATTAGGTGTGGACAAAAAATGACATAATTAAAGTAATACATTGCAGCATCCACAACTGAAACGGTAGATTAAAAAGTAACATGGTTTTACGAAACAACATTCCCAGTTGTGTTAAGTTGGAGCAAAACAAGTTTGGCAGTCAAGTAATAATTATATTATAGAAATATGCAACAGGATAACATTCTACAAGTAATAAAGGGTGCTTTTAACCATTATTTATCTAGAACTATAAATTAATTGTGAAAACAAAAGTTAGCTGTACATGGATCATATAATTCTATTAAGTCTATATATTAGTGGCGTTACCTTATCTATTCAAACTCATGTTCCACATTATTACAATTGTATAATGATAATGTAATTCTGCAGTTATAGTCTTGTTTACTGTGAAAAGGAAAATTAAATATTGGCGTGTGTAAATTTTAACACATTTCGAACGAAAATTAATTTAAATTAATTATATTTTAATACACCGGTATAATATATGTATAATATATTTATATACAGGGTGTATCCGTAATGCGTAAAGAGATTTTAGGAGGTGATTACATGGACCAAAATAAAGCAAAAATGTCCTATAAACGTATTCCTTGAATTCCTTCTTTTTCCAGATATCCACTTTATTATTATTATTACTTTTTTTACTAAATAATGTATATCTCTAGAACGGTTTGACTGATTTAGTTCAAATTTTTCTTATTGATCATCCATAAAAATATATAGTGTTTGCGATATTAACCACGTAATTCCTGTACTCATTTTCGAAATGGTGGCTATATTAATATTTTAATTATTTTTAAATAAAAACAGTAAACTATTAAAAAATGTTTCAAGATCATTTGTAGCCTACGTAATATCCTATCTATTGACATAAATTTTTAAACAACCAGATTCTTAAGGGTAAAAATTGCTAAAACAATGTTAAACCCCTACATAAGTTACTATTTTAATTGTCTTTGATATTAATCAAAATGCCATTTTAAAAGTGAAACCAAATTACTTGATGGTGATGCATTATAAGTAAATGCATGGTCAATAAAGGCTTTATTGTAATAGCATTCAAAGTGTGAGGTAGGGGTTATGTTTTTGTATTGAACTGTTTTGTAAACTTTTTTATTTTAATTTAAATAGAAACTTTCAATTTTTTGCTATCTAAAATAACAAGACCTGTAGAATATTTTAAACTATCCTTACTTACATCAAGCAGATATGATTTTTATTCATAGTCGGGCTGCTGTAAACTGTTATAAGCTGCTCGGTTGTATTAAAAAAGATTTACGAATAGACAACAGCCAAATCCTAAATCTCATGCTGCTGTATTTAGAAAACTTGCGGAAAAATGGAAGTTTACTACCAAACTTAGATGGTATACGAAAGCTAAGGGAAATTCGGACTCCTGAGGTAGAAGAGAATGTTTTACACGTGTTAAGTAGTAGCACAAGGCTAGGACAGGTTTCTCATTGTACAGTATGAACAATATTGAAAGAACAGTAAATTTATCCTTATTTAAATGTACAAGCTCCTAAAGCGTGTACAAGCTCTTAGTCCTGCTGACTTCCCAGCTCGTATAACGTTTTGTAACTGGTGTCATCGGAAGACTATTAGATGCCGGAATTATTATCTTCGGTGAAATTTACAGATAAAGCTACCTTTTCTAGAGGTGGTATCGTAAACCTACACAATACCCATTTGTGACCTGATGAATCTCCACATGGTGTTTTATAAGGTAGACACCAACTACAATTTAAATTAAATATCTGGGTAGGTTTTATCAGTGTTTATACACTGTGGCCACATGTTTTACCTATACAAGTAAATGGCAATGCATACCAAAATGTGTTAATCAATGACTTTCAAGACATTTTAGAGGATTCACTTTTGACATGAAGGCAAAATGTATATCTTATGCACGATTGTGCACAGCACTTTTTTAGTGAGGGAACAGTTAAATGAAGTGTATTGTCAGAGGTGAATTGGTAGAGGTGGTCCTGTGACATGGCATCTACGTTTTCTAGATATGAATCCCATGGATTTCTGTGTCTGGAATCATATGCAATCTCTAGTCTAATGAATATATTAATACTATTAATTCATATAACTTGACCAAGAAAAAAGGGGCATATAGCGAATAGAGTTCGGTAACCAAGGGCATATAGTGTAATGTATACATTAAATATACATACATTTGAAGAACATGTACATGAACATGCACATGGACATGCACTACAGTAAAAACTGAACTATATTTCCTTCATCGAGGTAAGAAGGCAAATTCAACTTTGGCGACGGAAATATTATTCGCTGGGACTGTAAGCGCTCATTCACGCACAAAACCTGTAATAACAGTTTTATTATATATTTAACCACTTATCTTCTTAGTAATAAACAATGGAGTAATATCTACTGGATACATGCCTATTTCCGTTTTGAAATCATAACAGAGCTCCCACATTATATGTGTTTTCACTGAAAGGATTGCGTACTTCGACTAGCATTATTTGTTATTCTTCCACACTAATCTAAAATAGTTAAAGTGTATAAAATACCATGCAATGTTACAGAAAAATTAAATTTTTCATTTGTAATGGTTAATACTATTTTACTTTGCCTTTAGGACCTAAGTCTAAAATAATATACTATTTGTAATAGACCAGTAGATTGGAATATCTTCCAAATACCTTCACTCACAACATGAGTGTTTTGTATGTCATTTAAAAATGTTAATGTCGTTCGAGTTGTTTAGCAAAAAGTTGTGTGTGCAAGCGTTGTAAGTAAGATATATGTAATTTAAATTTTGCTTGTGTAAGCGAAGAAAGCTGTACATTTATTAAGAACGTCTTATAATAATCTCAATATCAGTCCATCTTTAAAATAACTCTTATCGGAATTTCCTAGAGACTTCAATGGTCCATAGATTCATTATTGTCCACTGACAAAATTTACTGATTTTGGCGTGAAGAGATCAAAGTACGGTTCTTCATCTGCCAGTTTATGCCATAACTCTTGATAAAATGCTTTTAGACTTTAATCTTTGTACAATGTTTCTCTTTGTCCAAGAAATAATATTTTGGAGGCTAAAATGTCAAATAGCATTCGACTCTCTTTATAAATGTATAATAGGCCTAAATTTTGATATAACAGTCCTAAATAGTTGAAACTTCCTTGTTCTACTGATACAATATACGTATATGTTCTTTTCAATAAAAGGAGATGCCTATTAATTTTATGGTAAAAAGGTCAAATTGCAGTGCGCTCGTCTGTCTATCTGAGTCTAACATTACTTTTGATAAAAAGGTCTTAGAGACTGCAGTTTATCTTGGTCCAAGGTACGGTATTGCTTTTTGGGATCACTAGGTTAAAGGGTATTCCGTCAGTCTGTATGTTCATATGTGCCAATAACTCTTTCGTTACTGTCAAGTTATTAGAAACACTGTAGTACTGGTTTAAAGGCCTTTCATGTAATGCACTGATTTATTTACCTGTATCAACTTTAGAACATAACACGTGTTTGTCTCATGAGTACTGGAGAGGTATAAAACAAAAATTTAGTCTTTGATTATAAAAAAGTGAAATATTTATTTTACATTTATAAAATCATATACTGATACGTAATTAGGACTCATTTTATGATATTATGCTATTAAAACATTCAAAATAACCTAATATTTAGTAAATAGCATTATTTGACTAATTAAAACGATCGTAATTTAAATTCTAGCTAGAATCTTTACACTGAACATTACACAAGACTACTTGAGACTTATAAAATGCTTACGCACCCCCATACACATTTACTAATTTTGGAATGTTTTGTTCTTCATCGTCAGGCATAATAAATATCTTTCGGTTTGCCTGTTTAAGGGTTTTGTTTCTAACGTCACTAATTCAAAATCTAGTTTCTTGAACGGTTCAAACTTGTATTGCGACATTGTGAGATTTAATAGTATGCGCTTTACCCAGCTCTGCTATTCCCACTTTATCTCAAATCATTTCAATAGTAAGTATTTGACTTTTGAAGTTCTTTCACACTACATAAATATTTAAATATAATAATAACGTATTACATTCTAAAAAAACAACGAGAGAGTTAATTGTGAGGTAACACATGCAATGTGACAACTACTGGCCTACTTGTCCAACATGCATTACGCTACCACACTGTCCAAGTTACATGGAGTATGTGGACTATTATTTCGTGTCCTGGCTTCACAAGTGTTTCATTACAACATTGTTATTGTTACTCCAAGTGGAATTAACGTTGTACTCTAACTATGGTTGTACCGTAAATGTACACGTAATGTCATGTTTAACAATTATGTGTTTAACATACGATTTAACATATTAAAATATTAGTTTAAAATAATTATAAAAACCTCAGAATTGGTTAATATCTTTGGCATTAATGTTAGAGTTATAACTATTCAGTTCTCTTAATGCAACAAATTTTGAATTAAACATTTACAGTATTGCTGGAACATCATTATATATTAGATTGAATATTAGTAGAACTTATAATACTTTAATGCACTAAAATAACAAGAAGAAATAAATATAGCAAAATAGATTTTGTGTATTTCTACTCGTACTATTTTAGTTAATTGTACGATGAATAATATTTTTTACTAAATATAAACAAATTAAAAGCCAAAACTTTATGTGTGTGTGTGTGTGTGTGTGTGTGTGTGTGTGTGTGTGTGTGTGTGTGTGTGTGTGTGTGTGTGTGTGTGTGTGTGTGTGTGTAATACACAAAACATAAAAAATATGTATAGCCTTGTGAGTCTTGGTATATGGTATTGAGATTGTAGTTCCATAAATATTGATGTGGCTATTGGTAAATATGAATAAATGTATTCCAAAAACAAACAAAGCTAAACGCCCAACTTATTCTTCTGTTGTGGCATCAAAATCTTGTGCATTAAACATAAACACTTTTAAGCCTACTAAGAAACAAGTAAGGCAAACTGCTGCACCTCTTATTGGTACCAAGGCTAGGGCTAGTGAAGGCGATAACAACCTGGAAACTGTAGTTAGGTATCCAACTGAAAGGAAGTCTTGGGTGTTCGTGTCAAGATTCACCCCAGAAGTTACAATTGAAAATTTGAAACGGTATTTGAGTGACAATGGTGTTGAGAACGCTATTTGTGAATTGCTTAAGACCAAGTATGATACCTATAAGTCTTCCAAAATAGGTCTCCGCGATCGTGATCTGGATTTGGTTTTGAATGAGGAGTTCTGGCCTGAAGGAACCCTAATCAAAGTGTTTCACCATCGTAGAGTTAATAATTATGTTAAGACCCGAGATTTTTTAGGCCCTTCGAATGTACTGAAAGGCAACAGTTAGGACTTAGCCCTTTGACTAACTTAACCGAATCTGGGGAAGTGGACCATGTAGGTCTACCTAGTCGTGTTTCCTTAAACAGCCTGAAGATATTATATGGTAATGTACAATGCATTACAAACAAATTGACTGATTTAGAAGTTGTTACCAGTTTGGGAAAATATAAATGTTTTGTGTGTTAATGAACACTGGCTATCCCAGGGACAATTGTTACTTGTACCCTCTAGCTGGTTTCAAGCTGGCCTCAATCTATTGTAGGCCGCAGAGAATGCATGGTGGTGCTGCTATCTACGTGCAAGATGCTTTGGAGTATTATGAACTCGATGTTAGCACTTTTTGCATAGAAATGAATTTTGAGGTATGTGCCATTAGACTTTTTACTACTAAGGTTATTGTAATATCGTTGTATATACCCAGAGGTAGTAATGTTGGAATATTCTTAGACCAACTTGATTTATTTTTGGATTATTTGCAAAATTTAAGTGTAGTATTGTTCTGTGTGGAGATTTTAACATTGAAGCTTGTGGAAATGAACTGAATACTCTTAGACTCCACAATTTGTTAAGAACAGCTGGGCTCTATTGCACAAATTTCAAACCAACAAGAGGCCTATCCTGTATTGACTATATTGTCACTAACATTGTAAACTCTGATTACATGGTGAAAGTTCATGATTGCCAAATATCGGACCATTATTTTTTTAGTATTTAACTGTCTATTTTGTGTAAAATCAAACCAGACATTAAGGCTAATGAGGGCCTTGATGAAATTAGCTTTCGACCTCTACCATCTTTGAAGGTCATGGATTTTAAACAGTGCTTGAACGGCTTCGATTGGGCTTTTTTGTTGGGTGGCCTTAGCTGTGAAGATATGTTTAATAAATTTAATGACATATTCATTTACTGGTTAAATATCTTTTTGCCTGTGAAACATAAGAAAAGTACCATTAACATCCCTAAAACTAAATGTCAACGATGGTATACAGCAGAATTGGCCGCATTGAAAGATGAGGTTATGAGCTCATTTAGACGATCTTGTACTACTGGTCTGCTCTCTGATAGAAAGGTCTACATAAAAGCCAAAAAGCTTTATAGAGCTGAAATAATTGAAGCTAAGAAAAGTAGTTATGCTAACTTTATTCTCAACTCAGACAACACATGTAGAGCTGCTTGGCAGGTTGTGAAGAGCGAGCTGGGCTCAAACAGTAACTATCACGATATTCCAGCTGCCGATGTTTTTGCCAACTTCTTTTTGGAGGCCGTAAATAATGTGAGGCAGAGTATCCCTCAAAGTGGATACTGCGGAAGCCGATCTCGTGCAAGTCGCAACCCCTCAGATTTCCTTCAAATGGAGTACTGTCTCTTCTATGGACATATGTAATATAGTAGCCAAAATGAAACCAAATAGAAGCTGTGATATATATGATATATATTCTGTAGTGCTTAAGAATGTGATTGATGTAATTTCTTTTCCTTTAGCCTTATGCATAAATGCCAGTCTACTCGAAGGTATTTTCCCATCCAAGCTTAAAGTTTCTAAAGTAGTGCCAATATTTAAAAAAGGTGATAAGGATGAGGTCAGTAACTATAAACCGATCTCTCTGGTACCTATTTTTGCTAAAGTCTACGAATCAGTAATGAAATTGCAGGTAGGCACTTTTTTTGAGCGCAATAAGTTGTTTACCAATAGTCAATATGGTTTTAGATCTGGACTGTCCACGGTGGATGCGGTCGGGGATTTGGTGTCCTAAGTGCTCTACAGTTTTGAGAGAGGATATGACACCAGTGCGGTACTTTGCGACCTTTCTAAGGCCTTTGACTGCGTTGACCTGGATATTCTGCTGAAAAAGCTTGAACACTATGGTATAATTGGCTGTGAAAATTCACTGTTTAACTCTTACCTCAGCAATCGGCTTCAAAAAGTTTATTCAAAAGGCAGTTTCTCAGATTATGCTGAGGTACCCTTTGGTGTACCACATGGTCGGTATTGGGTCCACTCTTGTTTCTTGTAATGATAAATGATCTTGACAAAAACATTAACTGTATAACCATAATGTTTGCAGATGATGTCACTCTTTTGACTTCTAGAACTGATGTAAATGTTCCCAATTTAATTGAGCAGGCTGATGCTTGGTATAGAGCAAATATGTTTTATCTAAATCATGACAAGACCCAGCGTATTTTATTTACTCTAAAGGCAAATGATAGGAAATGTGATTTTACTCAAAGTGTGAAGCTGCTTGGGATTTTTTTGGATCATAAGTTATCCTGGCATGTGCATGTAGAGCATGTTTTAAAAAGATTAAATAGAGTTCTATTTTTGTTAAGACATTTAAGACAGTTGGTTTCTAAAGACCATTTAAAAATGGTATATCACGCTTTATTTCAAAGTATCTTCTCATATGGTTTGCTTTTGTGAGGGAATTCTTGTAGAGTAAACAGTATTTTGTTAGTACAAAAGAAAGCTATCAGAATTATTGCAAAGGCTGATTTCAGATCTCACTGCAGACCACTATTTATCCAAGAGGGTATTCTGACTATCGTTAATAAGTTTATTTTTCTCTGCTTGCAGCATGTAAAGAAAAACCTGCCCCACACCACACTAAACAGTAATGTACATAAACATAACACAAGAAACAGTAGCCAAATTGCTAGATATTTCACCAGGCTCTCTAAAGTACTAAATGCTCATGAGGTTGTAAGTATAAAGCTTTTTAACTGTTTGTCTCAGAGTGCTCAGCATGTTAGTTTTATAAGATTTAAGAAAATAATGCATGCCTGGTTGATTGCAAATCCGTTCTATAGGCTGTGCGAGTTTTATGAATCAAATGTTGCAGATGTAGACTTTGTGTAAATATCCTCTTTTTAGATTTTTTAGATGTTTTAATGCTTGTGCAGTTTGACTTGTTTTACATAAACATTGTTGTTATTTTATTTATTATTTGCTTGTATTTTTTTACTTGCTTTGCATGCAATGAAATGCACTATTGTTTTATGATGTTTATCTTTAGTATAGTTGTTTTATGACTGACAAGATCTGATGCATGTTTATGTCCTTGAGATCAATAAAGTTCTTCTATTCTATTCTATTCAAACAAAACTAGGATAATAAAACAATTTTCTGATATAAATACTGTAAGGCACTGTCTTTATTATTTAAAATAATATTTTGGGTAGAAGATAAACAGATCGACCTGATAGTAAAGTGATGCCTCTTTTCATCTAAATAAATAGCTAGTACATTAATATTTGAAAAAATAACTACGATAATACAGAAAAGAGATACTAAAAGTATACCAATAACTAATAGTAGACAAAATTAGGCAAGTTCTACAGGCGGTGGTAGTTAACATGTCTCCTTCTGACTTCCTCAAACAGATTTAGTGCAGGTTATTAACTTTA
The DNA here is from genome assembly GCF_021130785.1 of Homalodisca vitripennis. Taxonomy (NCBI): domain Eukaryota; kingdom Metazoa; phylum Arthropoda; class Insecta; order Hemiptera; family Cicadellidae; genus Homalodisca; species Homalodisca vitripennis. The sequence goes on along the minus strand of NC_060207.1, from coordinate 122,062,779 downwards.
AATATGAAAATTGATAATGATGCCAATGTTAATATGTAAAAAGTTGTTTCTATAAGAAATGTATAATATCTGGTATATAGGCTTATTGAATTCAAACATTTTGCCTCAAGCCATGGAAGATAAGATCGTAAGCAATTCTAACATATTTATAAATATAAATACAAGCCTATAGTAAAGGAACTGTTCGTATCAATCTTCATGTGTGACTTTTTTCTTTTTTCTTTTTTTTTTGAGGGAGAGGCAGGAAAAATGCAATTACGCACGCAGGTGGCCAGCCTGTAGTGTGGGACTCCCCTAAAAACGGGTTTACCCAATAAAAAACCTCCTCTACTCTTTAGGATTCTAACCTGGGATTGTTTATCACATTACTTCAGGCTAGGCCTAAATTTGGCTTAAGCCCGTGGGGCTCGCTCCTTATCCAGCCGCTCGGTCAAGGGATCTGGGCCATTTCGCGGTCCAGATCGGGTTTCTTTTCCAGGAGGATGCCCCGGACGAACTGTGACAAACAATCCCAGTTCCCCTCATCCTCTATTATCTTTTCGCAGACCGTATCCACCGAAAAAACCCCCAAGTTTCCTTAAGGTCTCCAGGCGGGGCCTTTCCCAACGCGGACAGAGGAAGAAGGTGTGTTCCGCGTCGTCGGGAACGCCCGGGCAGTAGATGCAATCCGGTGAACCGGTCTTGCCCATCCGGTTCAGGTACGACTTGAAATAGCCGTGACCTGTCAGGAACTGCGTGAGGTAGTAGTCCACCTCGCCATGCCGCCTTTCGACCCATGGTTGAACCTGCTCGATGAGTCGCGCAGTCCATCGTCCTCGGGTTTCGTGCACCCAGCTGTGTTGCCACTGCTGGAATTCCATCCTTTATCGCCTTGTTCACGTTCCTCTGAGTAAGGAGAGCCTTGGCCATCTCCTTCAAAAGGGCTTTCATTTTTTTCAGTGACAGGTCCTCCTCTTCACTGGCATCGTCATGCTGCTGCTGAAGCATTTGCAGACTGAATGCCGCACGATGAGGGCTCTTGCTGGGAGGAATTCCTTCTTTCTTAGCTTGAGGTGTTTCCGGGTTGGTCACCTCCATCGCCAGATCGACCTCTTCTTTCCTCTTTCCGGATCCGGACGGCGATCCGGTGTCATTAACAGCCTTGAACGGCACCGGCGGAGGGGAGGTTTTAAGTCCCCTCGTCGGCGTCCCAGTCGTCAAGGTCGGAGACCTTTGCATAATTGAGCTGCGCTTGAAAGCGGCTTGCTCCTTATCCTTTCCATTACTCCTGTATGTGGTTTGACAGTCCATGCTTTTTTTGTCACCAGCGCATCGTGCGGCAAGGAGCGGCCCGTTCATTGGCCGAGAGCGGGTGTACCATTGGAGGTCCTCCTCCCGTAGGAGAGAGGACGCCCTACCCCAGTTCCCCGGGGCCCGAACCTCCGTTTGCCCAGCACCGATACACACAAGGTGCCGTACGTGCTGGGGGTCGCCCGTGCCGGCAATGCAGAGTCCGATCCCTGCATCCATGCCGCACTTCCTGACCAAGGACCGAAGTAGCTGGCTTCTGACAACACACTGGAGAGGGCCATCGGCAGTGCGAGGCACACATCAGTCCCTGCAACAAGACAGGGACACTCCCAGGACTCCCCAGCATGCGCCGGTCGAAAGAAGGTGGAAGGACACCCGTAATGCGGGGTCAAAAAGAAGAAGAAGGCGAGCAAAGTTAGCTCAGAAAAGAATAAAGACAGTGAGCTAAGACCTAAAAGATGGGAAGAAAGGCCCTAGCTCTGGAAGGACTGTGGGAAGGTTCTCACAGCTTGGCTCAGGTACCCCGGGGTCGCCAAACACCCGTACAGTGGAAAGCCCACTGCCCCTGAGGGGCTTCATGTGTGACTAATGGTGGCTAATGCAACAGTGACATTTACCGTAGTAATGCTTAGTTACCGGAGTATACATGGTAGTTGTTTAGGTAATATATAGAACACACAATGGCTAAGGCACCATGTGTATAGTATTACTGTCACGACTGTTCTAGTCGGGTTTAGGAGTTGCAAAGCTTGACCTTCTGGTCAATGCAGAGAACGACACCAGAATAATCTGCCAAAAACTTCCATGAACCGGGATCCTATTTTTTGAGGGAGAGTTTTTTGCCCACTAAAAACCCTTCTCTACTCTTTAGGATTCTAACCTGGGATTGTTTATTACATTACTTCAGGCTAGGACGAACTGTGACAAACACTCCCAGTTCACCTCATCCTCCATAATCTTTTCGGAGACCGTGCCCACAGAAAAAACACTGAGTTTTCTTGTGGCCTCCTGGCGGGGCCTTTCCCAACGCAGACAACGGAAGAAGGTGTGTTCCGCGTCGTCGGAAACGCCCGGGCAATAGACGTAATCCGGTGAACCGGTCTTGCCCATCCGGTTTTGGTACGACTTGAAATAGCCGTGACCTGTCAGGAACTGCGTGAGGTAGTAGTCCACCTCGCCATGCCGCCTTTAGACCCATGGTTGAACCTGCTCAATGAGTCGTGCAGTCCATTGTCCTCGGGTTTCGCGCTCCCAGCTGTGTTGCCACTACTGGAAGGTTCGGGCACGCTCTTCGGATAGCTGCGTCCTTGCCGATCTCGCCTTGTCTCTGATAAATCGCCTTCCTCTCCCCTGCCAAGAGCTTAACAGGGATGTCTCCGGCAACCACCAGGACGGCAGGCTCGGATACTGTCCAATAGGAGGAACACACCCGGAGCGCAGCTTGACGCTGAACCCGGGCGAGTCGCAATCTATAGAATTCCTTGGTAAGAGCGTCTGCCCACACCTCTGCCCCTAAAGGAGCACGGACTGGACTGCGGACATCAATAACCGTCTTGTGCTGGACCGAGGACCCCCGATATTGGCTACCAGCTTACTAATATAAGAGACCTCCTTAGCAGCCTTGTCCGCCGAACGGAAGATCTGGTCTCTCCAGCGTAACTTGTAGTCCACCATGACTCCGAGGTACTTAGCGGCACGCGTTGACTGGACCACTTCCCTTCCCACTCGCAGCGGGACGACGGAGTTAATTCTCTTCTTTGTGAGAATCACGATCTCCGTCTTGCTCAGAGCAAGCGAAAGACCGTAATCGGACATCTAGGCGTTGACCACGCGCATGACCTGGTTCAACTTTAGCTGGGCCAGCTCAACGTTGCGTGCGGCGATGAGAGCCGCAACATCATCGGCCTACCCAACTAAGACGGTTTCCTCTGGTATCTCGGGTCACAGGAGGCTGTCATAAGCGATATTCCAGAGATCCGGGCCGAGTATTGAACCCTGCGCAGCACTAGAGGTGACTTCCACCGTCCGCGCTGCGTCTCGAGTATCGTCTCGAGACGCCTAGAACGGAGATAGTCCTCGATGAGCCGCAACAGATGAGGAAGAATGAACCGGGATCCTTAAGACACCTAAATGTATAATGATTGTTTGACGTTTTCAAGCTTTTATTAGAACTTCAGTGCTACCGGCTCGAAGCCGAGGGAATGAGAGTGAGGAGTTGAAAAAAAATCCTTAAGAGGTTAGTAAATCTGTCAGTAAAATTATTTAAGGTAATGGGGATGGAAAATAGTATACTACTTTGAAAGAATAATCATGGTACAAAGGAGCTTTTAAGAAGTGAAGTTGTTGATCCCGAGAGCAAGTAAAAAATGATCCTGGTCATATGAACTTAGTTATGACAGATGACTTATAATAAATCCTCATAGAGTGTCAGGCAATATGACTTGTTATCATTGTTAAAGGTTCGGTCAGATTTTAAGGCACTGCGCTGGAATCAAGCTCAGATTCTCTTATTGTCGAGAAAAGCATGGGTACAATGAATAATAAAATAAGATAAACGAAGACAGTGTAGCCTTAGTAAAATTTAATGGAGAGAAATCGTACAGGCTATTATCAAAAAGCAAGATGGAGTAAATTATGCGTGTACGACAGACCAGTAAAATAAAAGAAATTACACATTGATTATGTATTGTATGTGAAACTGATAGAAATCGCCAAAAACTCTAAGAGAGTGATGCAGCAGTTATCCAATCATACAATCAACCTCTCTCTTATTAATCTGGGACTTGTGTAGCTAAGCATTTTTCCGTTTACCATTATGTCATGCTTCCAGTATTACGAAATTGACTCTTATATCTCTCTCCTGATTAACTTTACATTATTCTGCCTTATATTAGAGTTTAATGTTTCAGGGCCCTGAACTCAGAGAGTTAAATAGTTTTTGTAAGCAATAAATAAATAACTCAATCCATCACTCCATGATATTTTATTGAGTAAATTACTTCAAAGATTTCAGTAACTGGAAACATTTTAATCCTGTGAGGAGGTATCCCAAATTCAAATTCCGTGGTTTTCATAGTAAGAGTATTTATGAAGTAACATGATTGAGCCCTACAATTAAAAATTAAGTAGGCATGGAAAGATAATAGGATTTCTGGCGTATACTGAGGTTATATATTACAAAACAGTCATACTATGTTTTGAGAATTGGAATATGTTCTTTTCGTCTAACGTAAAAAGGAGTCAGTAACTGGCGCCATCTACAGTACAATTTTAGTATTACTATAATCATCACTGTTTGCTGTACACTAAAATATATCGAGAACAGCTTGGAATTTCATTTTATCCGCGAAAACTAAGGAATCTCCATAAGTATATTTCCAACTGTCCCTTCTACGTGGACTATCGAATACAGTCTCGGGCCTCTAACTAAGAGATTACGATTTCAAATCATGTAGGGCCACAAAATGATAGTACATGATAAACAGGGTACTTCAAATTCAGCATAGATAATATATGAGGAATAAGATAGAGCATTTCCAATTTTTCTTTCCATAAAACGTAATTTGTATTATTGTGAACAATAAAAACATAGCCACACCAGTCCAGACATACTCGAGTTATGTTATGCTAACGGACATTTCATTTCCATTTATATAGATAAATTTGTAATCGTAGTACATTTCTGTAAAGTGGAAACATACATATGTAATATTCTATGATTCTACATAGAATCAATAATGATATAAATTTAGACTACACCTAATACCACTTAGTACCTCGTGTACTATATTCTGATAGTAGGGCATCTAGAGTTGGGCACAAGGTTGTCCGTGACCCAGACTGTGTAATTACCTCACTTGATGTCAACCATTAGCCTTGTTTACTTGTTTATTGCTGCAATTAAATAGGACTAGAGTGGAGTATGTGGGCTTGACCTACTTATGACATTACAAATTATCTCGTTTTAACAATACCAAACATGTGACACTGCTGCAGTGTGAATGATTTTCTAAATATTAAAAACAAACTTTAAAACTATTATACAAGTCTAAAAACATCATATAGCGCATTTCTAAGCAAATTAAATATTAAGTAACAAAGCCAGTTTCAAGAGCATTTTTATTAGAATATGAAAGTGAGTCCTTTAGTAGTATTAAATTTATAACAAATTCCATAACACCTCATATCATTTTTTAAATAATGAATAAAGCTATTAAATAAGTGCCTTAAAACAGCTCCGAGAGAAAACACAATTAACGAGTAACTGACGAGCCCCAGCTGTGTACAATAATGAACACTTCAGCAGAGCAACACCGACACTAGCTGGGAGCACTGCTCTCATCTCATCGCTGTTTTTCATCACATTTAGTTGCCAGTGTACGTATACAAACATTAACGTTTCTATCCCAAAGGCACACAAGCGGTCACTGCAAGAGAAGTGAAAGAAGATTTTTAAATTAAGATTAAAACAATACAAAATTAACGCATTTTATCAACAACAATAGAAATGTCCATTTAAAAAAAAAACTAAAGGTAATAATTTTACTGTCAGGAAATTTCTGCCTTGATAATTGAGAAAAACTATTTAATGTACCACAAGTTTCATACTAGATTCAGGATGTTTTAATTTTAAGATTTGGCACTATCCGTCTTTGTTATGGTCTCAAAATCCAATCAAAGTTGAGGGTAAAGACTCAAATAATACACTAGAGACACAATTATCCTGTGTTACGTTATCTGAAGTTTCTCATAGTATAACGCAGTTATCAAATTAATAGTAAAAAAACATAGTATTAAGAATTGAAGAAAAGGGAAGGTGAAGATCACATGAGTGAAACATGTTTGTTGTACATAATTACATTTTTAAATTTTAACCCAAATTTAGACTTTTAAAATTGAATGTCTGAATTATTTATCATCTATATTTACAAGTGGCACTCATGAAACACTTTCAATACCTGTGAATTCCTGACATTTAAATGATGTATGCACGCATTTTTGTTTAGTTTTCTTATTCCCAAAAATGTTCATATAATACGAAGTGAGAGATGGATTCAGCTTCATTTAAGTTTCACAAAGTACAATACAACAGTAAAATTACTTTCTGATAACCATGGTTTGTGATTTAAACCAGGCAGTTCGGTAACTTGCATTGATAGTTCGAAATAGTTGTTATATCATATCTACAGTAGAGATACGATGACTTCCGTCACCGAGGTTCAGTTCCAAGGTCAAGTACTGTGGACTGTTGACAGCGATGTGGGTCCTGACTTCGTATTCAGCTCAAGACCGGGTATTCGTTCCCACCACCATATCTGTTAGATGGTTTCTTAGATTACCCAAGCTATAAGTCCTGAAATTCATATTGGCTTCACTCTATTTATCTAAAACTTTCCATTCCTATCACCAGTAAATGCGTTTTCATATTATTTGCTGGGCTAGATTGAATGGTAAACGGTATTTTTAAAAATTTAAGATTTACAAATGTATCCAAATTTTTATAATGTTGTCATATTTTGTGTATGTGAAACACTTTTAGAAACATGTGTCGAAGTATGAAACATAGTTGAGTGTATTATAAGGTAGATGTAAAAATGTTTTTATAAATGTTCTCCGAGCCGATTACATTTATTGCGTAATTTTATATAAAGCCGCATACCTGACCATTTTAACAAATAACTGATCCAATATTATAATTGAAGCATATAATATATGCACTGAAATGGGCTTTATTAGAAAGAATCAAATTTCACCAGAATTAATTGATGGCTAATTAAACTATGATAGATTTTTTCATGAAAATGCTGTCTCCAAGATACTGAACTTGTAAAAAGCATACCAAATACTTGTATTTGTACATATAAGCGTTCTTTATTGAAAGTGCAATTGTGATTAGATTTAAGTTTTCTTCCAGTATCTAAAAACAACGTGTTGGATTTAGTTAAATTTATTTCCAAATTCTATACAGACTTGAACTGCAGACCTAGAACCGTAGACCTACAACGGAAGGAGACAAGAGCATGTCATTAGTGAACATATGAGTACACCGTATTTACTCGTGTACCCCCAAAGCTAAATCCACCCTCCAACGCTTCGGGCGAATCATCCACAAACAGAGAAAACGTTAAGGGGCTGAGAGTACAGGCTTGTCTTAATCATATCAAAGTATCAAATCCCTCTGTAGTATCTCATTTACACTAGACACTTGAACTTGTACCGTAACAATAGTCAGTTAGAATATTTATAATTTTGGAATATTATATAATTAGATATATAATTTTGGAAATACCCATATACGATAGTTGCTTTTTTGATAATTTGAAAGTTTTACTATCATTATCGTAAAAAGTCGAAAAAATCAATAGAAAAGAAGTATAATTTTCTTCTCTATATAGCTAAAGCTTAGAAATTTTAGAAACGTTATAACAATTATTAATTATTTTAAACCCCACCTGAAAAATGCATATACTGCTTTTAAACTTGTGTTGAGGTAGGGTGATTGTGTCTGGCACAACGAATGTATTGTGTTGTCTAAAGGATAAGCAGTATATTCTGTCCAGCATTACAGTCCTTTGTTGAGTAAGATATGTGTGCCATACAGACAGACAAGGAGTGACTAGTCCACAATATTCTTGTAAATAGCTAAGGTGTTTGTATCTGGCACAACGAATGCATTGTGTTGTCTAAAGGATAAGCAGTATATTCTGTTCAGCATTACAGTCCTTTGTTGAGTAAGATATGTGCGCCATACAGATAGACAAGGATTGACTAGTCCACAATATTCTTGTAAATAGCTAAGGTGTTTGTATCTGGCACAACGAATGTATTGTGTTGTCTAAAGGATAAGCAGTATATTCTGTCCAGCATTACAGTCCTTTGTTGAGTAAGATATGTGTGCCATACAGATAGACAAGGAGTGACTAGTCCACAATATTCTTGTAAATAGCTAAGGTGTTTGTATCTGGCACAACGAATGTATTGTGTTTTCTAAAGGATAAGCAGTATATTCTGTCCAGCATTACAGTCCTTTGTTGAGTAAGATATGTGTGCCATACAGATAGACAAGGATTGACTAGTCCACAATATTCTTTTAAATAGCTAAGGTGTTTGTGTCTGTCTCAACGAATGTATTGTGTTGTCTAGAGGATCAAGCGGTATATTCTGACCAGTATTAGAGCTCTTCGTAGACGATATGTGGTCATACAGAGAGAAAAGATGTGACTAGACTAGAAAACCTTTTTAATAGGTTACTTCAGTAATATTTACAGGTAATATTAACATTTAATATACATACTGTGGATAAATATATTACAAGTGATATACGATAAATGAAAATGGTTGAGGATTATGTAACTTTTTCATTTTACAATAACACTGCTTGCGAATAATAACATGAAAATTAGATCGCAATTAATTTGGTAAAGTAGATTATTAAACCAAATGAATAACAGAACACCAAGATGTGCACAGATAAAATTATTTCTAAATAAATGGTGAATTGAGAACGAAGAAAACAGCAATGAAACTTGCCAATTATCTAAAATAAAATGTATAAATTCACTTTCGTTATTATAAGTTAAATCTTTTTTGTCAATACAAATACTTCTTCAATGAAAATACAATACAATTTTGTAAATCGAACATATATGATTGTAAATGAGAAGTATAAATTCCTTATGCAAAGTTTAAATGTTGGTTAAAACTCGTAAGAGTAAGAAATTTAATTAGTTTTAAATAAATTACTTAAGTCATAAATTCCTTTGAAAATTTGATCAACCAAACCGTACTTTCTTTTCATTCTCATACACACCTGTAAGCGATTTGATAGGTCCCAGACAAAAGATTATCTAAGTTCAACGAATTCACTAGTTTAATATCTAAAACCTCCCTTTCAACCTTCGCAGTACGACTGTTTTTACCTTCTTTTCGATTAAGGTTGGTATTTAGTAATGTCCAATTGCATATCACTTTCTGTCTTAAGTATGATTTATACATGTGGAAGCAATGCCGTTAGGAATAAATAAATAACTATAATTTATGACAATCGCCATCGACCTACGAGAGGACTTTGACTTGAGGCAACTGCGCCAGATTGTAATATCTCACGTTCCTTTCCTATGGGATATTGTAACAAATGGATTTTATCCTACAGGATTACTGTTTTTAACGTGAAATTAAATATTATCCTACCAGATAAAAATATAATCAGGATACTGAGATAGTTTGCTATTCTCTTTCATTCGATGTTCAATTAAACTATTATAATAGTAGTTTATATCTATAACAGATAAATAGCATTATTGTATACTGAAATACTGTAAAATACATTGAATTAATTATTTCTTGTATACACTTTTTTCTATAAAAACTACAGTATTGTGTTATTTTTAAAAAGAGGAAGGTTTCAGAGATTCTTTTAGATTAATTATGTGATGGTTAGTAAAGTCGCTTACGGTATAAAAGCTTTTTCCTGAGTAAGCGGATTTTCTACAGCATACAATTTTATAAATATTGCTTTAATCAAGTTTATTTAGTATAATTCAAATTGGATTTTTAAAACATGTTTTAAGATAACGTCAATAAATATAAACGACTATACGAGAATGTGCATCTTCGTTATTTAATTTAATCTTTGATTAATAATCGTAGTGGGGATCCGGGGAGTTTGTGGGGCGGAGGTATATCGTGTTATGATAAAGCTTTTTCATTTACGTGTTCAGGTATTATATTAATTTATCCATGTTATTTTAATGTAGGTAATGGTTTGATATTTTATTAATTGGCTCTAGGGTTGCCTGAATAGATATTTTTTCATTTTATTTCATGCATCCAATAGCATTCAGCCGACAAGGTGTGCTGGTACTTTCTTTTTCTCTGTAATGAGGCGGATGTATCCACATAATATCTGAGCTTTTTGACACATATCACGTTCATCTCGTAATTCCACTCGACATCAGTGTGTTGGTCCTTACTTTGAACTAGATTCCTTTGTACATTTAAGAATAATAGATCTATCATCACAGATTAGAGAGAAAGTAAACTAGACGGTTATGTTACGAATTTGAATGCAAAACCAAGCTCTATGAAGTGCGTAGTCGAAAATAAAACTTATTTGTATAACTAATTAGATAGATTCATCAAATATGGTTTATGTGGAGACATCAATAATTAAAAAACTAATCTCATCTACCATTATGATTAGAAATTAAAATGTCTTTGAGCTATAAAATTAAGCATCAACAATAGAATAACTGGGTATATGAACAAAGCAGCTATTGGTATTCATACAGCACTTGAAATAGTGGTGGAATACAGAATGATGCAAATTGAACACATCAGTATGCTCTCAGAGTTGCTTTAGTTGACATTGAGTTAAACATAGGTAGCTGTTCAGTATTCTCTACTTTGTTTTTGTTGTTTCTATGCAAAGCTAAACTATTAGACATCCCAATTATTCTTAGGTACAATGGTATTCTTAATACGTACTATTTATAATCAAAAAATTATAACATGATGACAACAACAAAAACATCGTAAAATAAAACATTTCTTTAGCAGTTTAGTTGTATATATCACCAGAAGTACTCGAATATAAGTTTCTATAATGTAACTATGTTGTGGTATACAATGTTTTATTTAAAGTTTGCTTTTATATATACACCTCCGGGTTTTTATATATTTTATATAGTAAGAGACTAGTAATTTTCTTTGTGTACATAAATCTTGGAAAATTGACACGATCACTAGCTAAAGTATAAATTCCATGAATGTGTTTAAATTTTATGTTCGTTTTTGTGTAAAATATAAAAGGCAGGTAGGGAAATAGAGAACCTATGATTACAATGAAAATGATCTTGGATTGGTAATCACATGATTTCTATCTGAATATGTCTTACAATGTCATGGTAATACACAAATTACCACACACACACACACACACACACACACACACACACTTGAATTTATCGAATTTAAATGGTAACAAATAAAAAAAAACACATCAAACGAGTATTTAAATAAAGACGGTCTGCACATTGACAGTGAAGAGGTATGCAGGAATAGTTTGGGAGCAAGTGTGTTGCAGATTACATTTTTGCCCATTCATAATGTTACAAACAAAGCCCAAACCACACTATCCGAAAACGTCTCACATTTATTGGTGTGATCCGAGTATTAAACTTCTGAACTATGCATGAGACTTTCATACAAATTTCTTTCTATGTATCCGTATACAACCATATTGCAAACTAACTGCCTTATGTTAGTTCTATAGTTTTAAACTTGCCTTAGATCAGCGCTAATGCTGATTACTTATCTTATTTTCCTGCAAAGTAATATCTAATGTGGAGAATATTTTCGACGCGTATGTCTAAGAGACAATTGACGTTGACGGTCCAACACCTCGTTTTCTTAAGATGTATTATGTAAAGCGTCTGTTGTGAAATGTCGTATAGGTCGAAAAACGTCACGATATAAGGGCCAAAATATAGTTTATACGTTCTAATTGGCCAATTTCCAACACAAAAACGTACGGTGGAACCGATACCTTCTTCTTATAAACTCAGAAGATATGTAGAGCCCATGAAAATTGAACAGCCTAACAGATATCTGAAAGTTGAAAATGGAACTCTTTATTTAACTATGAGTATTTTCTGTTGTTTTATTTTTTATGCTCTTTTATCTTTTCAAACGGGGTTAAAGAATCATTGATCACTAAAATCAATACAAAGATCACTTGTGCTATTCATGTTTCGCAAGAAAGTCTTTTCACGATATTTTTATTAAAATTAACAATGAAAACTTCTTAAAAAGTCTACGGAAACTATAATAAAGCTACGAAGGTATATGATATTAATTTCAGTGTAAAATAAACAGGCTTGTTTTAAAAAATAGCCTGGAATATTATTAATAACCTAATTAAAAACCCTACTGTTTCATAAGATGTGGGTAAAAATTATGTAAGTCACAAAATTACTAAATGACCATTGAAAGGAGCCCACGAATAAAATAAAGCCACTCAGTTTCTCTGATCCACTTAGTCCCCCCCAGTCGTCACCCCTTAGGGCGCGGCTCAGCCACGTACATAGTACTTACTAGCGTTAGCGCGGTGTAGGCGATGTGTGTTGTGCATGAACTGATTGAGAAAAAATCTCGATATAACAAGAGTATGTTCAAATGGGTACTTGAACTTTCTTTCACGCGAATTGTAACACCACCAAAAAGAGAAAACAAATATTAATTTAGAAAGTTATTTTCTCAATAGTTTTAACATCCTATAATGTCATCCATATCCTTTAATAAGATAAATTCTTTGCAACCAACGAATTATTGCTCAATCTCAACACTTCCAGTTTTTTATTCAATTTGACAAAAATAGGATTTTTTTGAAAAATGTATAAAGGTTTTGGAAAATTAGGAACAGTTTGGATTTAAGAATTTAATATATTTAGCTTGTCACACAATTAGTGAACTTTAATCGATGGACAGGCGTGAATATGCAATAAGCACGTTTCTTGATTGGTCAAATATCTTGACTCTCTGCATTATGAAACACTGTTACACAAGATGAAATCTTCTGAAAGACAGAGACCCGATCAGGGATGCTATGTCAAGTAAATTTAGTACTTTTATATTGTCCTTCAGAGATCAATCCTTGGGAAGTATTGTTTCGAATTTAAGTAAACGGTCTAAAATAATAATTGGAAAATGGATAAAATATTTAGTTTGCCGAGTAAACATCTCTCTGTATTCCTTCAAAGACTTAGAAATTAATGTTTCTTACAATAATTAAACTCTTGCGTCTTGGTTTAACGAGTTCCCTTGTACTCAGATTTGTACTTTTAGTTTGAGATATATATTTCTAATTATACCTAAATAATGTACCTTGAACAGGTTGTCGATTACGGGGTAAACAAATAAGTTAATATGGATGTTTGAAAGGAAATTAGAAATTGATTTCATTGTAAACTGTATCTGAGAGTTTTGATATGAATTGCCCTGATATAGAATTCTGAAGTGGCATCGACAAAACTGCATTGGATCTATACATCAATATAACTTGAGGTTTTTGAATAACCGACCGTTTTAAACAAAGATTGTGTCCCGCCAATTCGACCCGTTGGTACTTGCTTCTAGTTGATGGATTGTAGAGTCCATGTGACCGCAATATGTTGGAGAATTGAGGAATTTTTTTATGGTAGCCTATATTTATTCTTACATATAGTGCCGATTGTATTGGTTTTACTATTGTATTTATATAAATAATTACAAGAAAATAGCTTTCAACAACCCTATGTTTGTAACTTTAAGGAGCGGCCTTTTCTTATATATTAAACTGTACAAGGGTGGACTCTTTATACTCTTAATATAGCTTCTCTTAACATAGGCCTTTAATGAAGGTTGGTAGGCCATAGGTCCTACATCGTGTACACGCTGTTAACATCGATCCATATCATTATTAAATTTAGGACAGTCCTTATTCAAATCGGGACCATTTGGACACTATATTTACGATATCGACTGAACCACAAGCATTTTCAGTGATGAGAACACATTTTTATTTTTCTGTAAGTAGTTTTACCAGTGTACAGCTAACCTCCTAACTAATTCGAGGTTAGACTTGCAAACTGAAAAGCAGGCACGTTCGACGAAAACTGGGAGTGACGCGTCTTATCAACAACAGATAAGCAACAAGTCCAAGTCAGGTCAAGTCAGATAGCGTGGCTCAATCGGTAGCAGTACCGCTTTCAAGTTTCAGAGATCACCAGTTCGATCCCAGAGACTATCAATGCATCTTTTTGCCCCCCAAAAAAAAATCACCACGTTATACATAATGTTGTTATTATTTTAATTATCACAAATTTTTATTAGTATCACGCTTGTACCCAGTTTAATATTTAATATTTATTTAAAATTTATCTGCTGTTATTTATTTATTTATTCATTTATTTATTCTATTTATTTGACACAACATGTCTTTTTGCAATTGAGAAAACGAAATCAGGAAAGCCATGTATCATTTTTAACAATGTAAAATACAGACAGCAAAGAATTTTAAAAAATAAAGACGTATCGTGGCGCATGTCTTGGGAAGAGATGTGGAGCATCAATCAAAACAGATGCGAAAATATGACACAAGTGACGGTGTGCAACCAAAAACACACGGGAGAGCACCCCACACAATGCGGTCGCTGTCATCGCCGCTGACTAATGTAAAAGCGTACAATGTGGTGATCAGCCTCATGAACAGGCATGGACGGAAATTAAAAACAAAAAAAAAAATAAAAAAAAACCAACTCAAACATGGACAAACGACCGACATCATACGCCACCAACCAAAACATTACATCCTAATCCCAAAGCTCCACACCATCCCAAAATTGAACGTCCACCCATAGAAAAAACAAAACATAAACATCCGTCCCAAAAATACCGAAATACCACCTCCCAAACATCTATCCCCTTCATCCACAAAGTCCACATCAATGGTGACAGCCACACTCGGCACATCGCCGAGCTTGTAGACCAACTGACCTGCCCTGCGACATCGGTTGGAGGCAAGTGCATGCCCGGGCCCGCCTGCTGGATGTTTTGAAGCCCGAGCCCAACATTCCCTGAACCAGGGCCACGCTGCGAGGTGCTCATCGCCGGCACCAATGACCTGGCCGTTGGCACGCAGCGAAACATCTACCGACACCTTGAGCCCTACATAACAACCAGAGCCAGCAACACCGAGCTCCTCGTGGCCACATTACCGCACCGACACGACCTGCATCCAGCCCACCCCATCCATGAGACCGTGATCGTGAATGCCTATAAAGACTGGCTGTTCGGCACAACTTTCGGGTGCTGAAGATCCACGAGTTAAGCCGGAGGTATTTCACGAGGCACGGTCAACACCTCTCCATGCGAGGTAAACGGTTGCTGGCTGAAATTATTGTGAAGAGCCTCACAGCCATTCAGAGGCCCGTGAAGACTGTGCCGCCACCGTTCGAGCCCACTCCGGCAGCCACCAGACATCCAGCCATCAGGAGGTCTACATCGAACCACCAGGACATGTCCTATGCAGAGGCTCTCAGTGGAGCTGCTGCTTCGCCGACTACGCGAGACCCCGGCCATGCAAAATTTTTTAGGGACCCCACTCATAGCACCGCTCAAAATTTTGACAGGAAAAAACAAAAAAATCCAAAAATCCAATCTGAAAAGCCAATTATCCTCAAAGAAGGTCACTCTGGTGCATCAAAACGCACAAGTGGCTACAAACAAGGGAGACGAACTGTCACTCATGTGTGAAGAACTCAATCCCGACCTGCTGATTGTAACCGAACACGGTTTCAACAACAACAACATTGACAGTTTCAAAATTCAAAATTACCAATTGGCAAACTCTTTCTGCCGCAACTCCTCCAAAGGAGGAGGTGTAGCAATTTTTTTTAGAAACAACTTTTCCTTTACCCCTCGCACGTTTGGCACATCCGTAGACAAACATTTTGAAGTTACAGGGGTAAAGATAAGAACAAGTCAATCACAATTTGATGTGATTGGCTTGTACAGGTCTCCCAACGAAACGATGAATCTTTTTTTTCAAATTTCGAACAAATTTTGTCTGTCGTGACGAAGGAAAAAGCGCAATTTCATTGTCATGGGGGACTTTAACATCGACATTTAGATGATAACAGTCCAATGACTAGAAAACTCGCTGACTTGTTGGGGTCGTTTGGCCTTAACTGGTCGATCACCTCTCCCACGAGAGTTACGACCACTTCGGCGACTGCGATTGACAATGTCGTCACAAATTTGTCAGACACCGAGGCTTTAGTGGTCAACACAGCCATTTCAGATCACTGTGGCCAACAGGTCACAATCAATGGTCATGAACCAGCAAGGGATCCAGTCAACAAAAAAACAATTCAGAAACACAAGGCCCGCAAATATTAAGCTCTTAAATTTTTTTCTCGCTCAAGAAAATTGGAGCTTTCTAAATTTTGGAGATCCCCTTGAAACACAATTCAGTAGTTTTGAATCGACCTTTAACTACCACTTAAACGTGAGCTGTCCCTGATAAAAATTCAACAAAAAACGAGGCAACAAAAGTGCACATGGATCACCAAAGGTATTCTAATTTCGAGAGAAAAATTATTGTTTCTCTCAGAAATTAATAAGCACTCATTATATGAAGAGTTCAAAATCTTTTTTCAAAATTACAAAAGAATTTTACAGAAAGGTTATCAGAGCTGCGAAAGCTTATGATGTAAACAAAGCATTGCTCACGTCCAAAAATGTCTCAAAAACCGCATGGGCCATAATAAACAATAAATCCTCACTGATCGACAAGAAAATCGATCTCCAAATTGAAAATGAACGTATTAGTGACCCAATGAGGATCGCTAAGGAGTTCAATAAATTT
This sequence comes from Homalodisca vitripennis, assembly GCF_021130785.1. Lineage (NCBI taxonomy): Eukaryota > Metazoa > Arthropoda > Insecta > Hemiptera > Cicadellidae > Homalodisca > Homalodisca vitripennis. The sequence continues at coordinate 122,046,083 of NC_060207.1, read as the reverse complement.
TTTTTGCCTCGGTTGGGACTGACCAAGGACTTAGTCCGTATCAGAACCAAAAATCCCCATCATTGATACCAAGTCCAGCAGCCTCAATGGCTCTGACCCCGGTTACAGAGGAGGAGATCGCCAGAGTTATAAGAGAACTCTCTTCGAAAAAATCGAATGATTCAATCTATGTCTCAACGTTGGCTTCTAAAACTGTGCTCCAAGCATTTGTTGAGGCCACTCGAGCATCTGATTAATCTCTCTTTTCACTCGGGAACGTTTCCACCCTCTCTCAAAATTGCGAAAGTTACCCCAATTTTTAAGAAGGGCGACCCCCTTTCAACTCAAAATTATCGCCCAATTTCAATGCTGCCGGTCTTCAGCAAAATTTTTGAAAAAGTTTTTTTTCACTCGATGTGTGAATTTTTTTGAAAAACACAACCTACTATCAGCAAACCAATTCGGGTTCCGAAGTGGAAAGTCAACAACTGACGCAATCGTTCGTCTGGTCGACATGATAGTAGAAGGGAATGGAAGATCGAGGAGACACGTTGAGTGTATTTCTCGACCTATCGAAAGCATTTGACTGTGTTGACCACCATTCCCTCATTCTCAAATTGGAACATTACGGGGTGCGAGGAGTGCCACTCAAGTGGCTCGAATCGTACCTTAGTGATAGAAAACAATTTGTTGGAATTTCAGACGTTCGATCTGAAGGGAGAGGGCTTTATTATGGAGTTCCCCAGGGCTCCATCCTGAGTCCTCTACTCTTTTTGATCTACGTCAATGATGTTGGTTCATCGGTAAGCCGCGGACAACTCGTCCAGTATGCCGATGACACGACTCTATGCTTCAAAGCGAATTCAAAAAAAGAACTTGAAGAGATTACATTCATTGAACTCAACAATGCGATCCAGCATTTCAATGATCTCAACCTCAGAACAAACCCAACGAAATCAACATTCATTCAATTTTGCCTGAGACAAACGAACTCAGGATCTAGTCCCACAACAAAATTCCTTGGAATACACCTCGATCAAGGGTTGACATGGGATTTTCATGTAGACAGCGTTTGTTCCAAGGTATCCTCAGGCATTTATGTTTTTGAGGAGACTGTCCGAGTATTGCCCGACTCAGGTGCTGATGACGGCGTACTATGGACTAATCTACCAACACCTCTCCTATGGATTGGTTTTTGTGGGGGGTTGCTAAAAAACAAATGTTTCCAGAATCTTCATACTGCAAAAAAGAGCAGTCAGAATCATTGCCAAACTGCAAAGGAGAGAGTCGTGTAAGCCAGCATTCAAAAATCTGAAACTGTTGACACTACCCTGCCTCTACGTATTAGAGACATGCCTTTTCTTCATGTCAAAATGCGAAACCATAAGAGGTAGTAACATACACTCTTACGCAACAAGGGGCAGGGAGAACTAACCGAACTGGGAGACACAGAACGGCAGTTCATGAACGTTTACCGTCACAGGCGGGAGTTCAATTCGTCAACAAATTGCCAAATTCAATCAAAAATGCTCCAATGCTCAAAGCAATTTAAAACCCGTCTGAAAACTGCGTTGATTGCAAAAGCATTCTACAGCACAGACGAGTTCATGGCACACCATTGGGAGACCACCGAATTGGAAGACTGATTAGGTGAAAGAGTGGGACAATTCGAATGATTGGGAATGAATAAATGTTGACAATGTATGTCTAAAAGGGATTGAGATGTAAGAATGAGTGGAAAATTTTTTTAGTTTAAACAAATATAATGACGATTGCCATACAGTGTTATATATTGTCTAACGCAATAAAACATTTATTTATTTAATTGTAAGTACTACTGGACCTATGCTCTCATTTAAGATATGCTTCTGACCCCTTGTGGATTGTCTCCTAATATGATTAAAAAAAATATTTTAGTATGCTATGAAAAGTTTCTTTGCGTTATCTGTAGTTTTAGTAGTATTAAATGTATAGTCTAGCAGAAATGTCTCATTTCTACACGGGTTTTATTAATAATCCTATCCGATAGTAATAGTTCACAACACAACAGCATCATTCCTTTTTATTTGAAATTACTCACATAATTGATCGTAGACATGTAAAAATATGCCTTTTCAACTTCCGCATGGTTGTACATCCTAATCGAGTATGTTAAAAAATAACCAAGAATAACACTTTTTTAAATATTGTTTTTCATCCAAAATTACAAGAGCATGTAGCGTGTGCAATACACAGTTGCGCAATATGACAGTTGTAAAAAAGTAGTAATTATAAAACTAGTAAGAATCGTAAAATACCTATTGTGATTTAGAATAAGTTAAAGAAACCTAAATAGTATAACAGGATAGATGAATATGAAACTGAATGTGAGTAAGCAAGATTCGACTAATATTTATGACAAGCAAATAATATGATGTAATTGTATTATATCCTTCAGCCTTCAAATGTCAAACAGCCTAATTAATATTTTTTACCATAGTATTTATTCAAAACAAAGTTTCATTTAGAGATGGCCTAATGTGGGATATAAAGAAATGACTTATATTATATTAGAGAATATACGAGCGTATTTGCCAGAAAGTAGCAGGCGGTAACACACAAAAAAAAAACAATCACAATGAACAAAACACAATTAAAATTGTATTGAACACATTATAATATTTGTTGTTTTTAATACTATCAATCTAAAACTTTGAATATAGAATTTGTATTGTTCTGTAATTAACGAAAATTACATCCAATCAATCGGACAGAAGTGTCTTAAACACAATTCCATTTAGGTTTATTTGTGAAGGTTCAACCTGCCACTGTCCACCACCGGTAACTAACGTTCTCAAACTCCCATTCCCCTGCTGATCACTACCCGTCCTATCCTAACATTGATGTGTGTTGTTTCACAGTTGTTAGTCTAACATCTCATGTGGAGTACTTGACCTAAGAACCCGCTATGCAAAGTATTGAAAATCTCCTTCATTATTGCTATAGTACTTCATGTTAAAATGTTAGGATAGCGTTAACGAAGCCTAAAACTTGAGCGGTTAAATAAATTCATTTCTGTCTGTCTGTCTGTCTTTCTTTCTCCCCAAGATATCTTGATATCAAATGAGCTATAGACTTGAAGTTTTGAATGGAGTTATTACTTTACAGGTAACATTCAGTTCGATTATGAAATTTGGCTGAGCATTTCGGCAACTTTTAACGTTTCTATTATGTGTAACCGTGATGGAAACTAGTAAAATTTCAGAACAAAAATATCTGTAAATAAACTGAATACAACCATTTCATAGTTTTATGTATGACACAATTACACATGTAGCCAAACTATCCATCGTTTAGATATCGTGAAAGATCTATATACTTAAAATTTTGCAAACTGCATGTCTTGTAGGCTGGCACAATCGGAGGGTGACAGTGTCGCCGTTTACAGGCGGAGTAAATGCATGTTGCATTGCATTAGCTGGGCGGCTGCGGAAGTGCTGTACGATCTCCTCACAGTTAAATGAAATGTTATCACTTAATAAATATAGTTAAACAGCGTCAAGGAAAAATCAGATTGGCTAATAGTATTACTTCCAATGATAAATTTATAACTTTAAATATTTTTAAGTTGTCCCATAAGCAATAAAATAATTTATTTGGTTACAATATATTAAGGCCAGTCTAATTTCAATAGATGAACTATAGTGCTACCTTCTTTCTTACGTAGTTACTGTTAATTTACTCTTCTAACTCAAAGTTATTATAATTTAAATTTATAATTTTGAGACTCCTCCCCCGTGCACACACTTTAATAATATATGCTGGGAGTATATTCACATAGATAATATCTCATGTTAAATGTATAAATAATATGATTGTGTGAATGACACTATTTTGATTTTGAATTTTGAGTTTGAAGCTGTGAGAGGTATTAAAGATAAGACAGATTTATTCTTTCTTCAAAAACGAATGTTAGACAGTTTGTTAGAATATATTATTCAAGGTTGTCCAACATTCATGAAATAAGTGATTAAATACTCGTATATAATAAATAATAGGTGAAAATTTATGTAGTTTTAAACATTATTTTGAATTCAAAATCCTCTTGGACAATAAAACACACGAGGAAAGTGTAAATGTGGACAAACAAGATATTACGTTTGAATGTGTTCCCTCTACATAGAACCCAAGGTGGGTAAATATGTGCTAAGGGATAAGTCTGGATGGAGGAGAGGTGTTGGATTGTTGTTTACGCTGAGCTGCTAGATGTGGACATGTGTGCAGAGTTGATATGGTGGAGCATTGGGATATGGGGTAGTGATATTTACAGACAGATGTTATTTGCTACCTTACGCCAATACAGGAAGGCACGCAGTGTCTGTTCATACTGATTGTTTACTTGTATTTCTACAATAACTTAAACAATTCTATGTAAACCACATAGTTGTTATAATCAGTCGCAAGTTAATATCATCTATGTATAACTGCATAACATTCACACACATGTCTTTCATTTGGTTCAGTGGAAAGGCTATACATTTCCTCCTTCAGCTATAAGAGTACATACAATTACTCACACTGTATAGCTAGTAAGAGGGATTTCTACTATTTTTACACTCTAGCCATCTCTTTTAGTACAGCAGCCAAGATCCAATTTGCACATAAACTGGTTTTTATCGAAATCGATACCTATACCAAGTATTTTGTAAGGGAACAATCGCTCGCCAGCCTAGCTAGTTTTGTTAGATGTGGATGTGAGAGGGTATAAAAAAGGACGAAAATATGAAATGAAATTTCTTACATTATATTTTTTAAAGCCAACCATCAGCCACGTACATAACGGTTATATCACCGTCAGAGAACTAATTGAAGAGGCTGCAAGTTACTTCTTTATCAATTTTAATATGGTTAGAGGACTCTTATTTAACATGTATTTACATGTCTGACGGTTGGTTTTAAGCGTATTAAGCTAAAGAAAACATCCCGTAAGAAAATTTTAATTTATTTCTATAAACCTTGTCGTATCTTTAAATTTCTATGTCTCACAAAACTAGTACAGCCGGTGATCACTTTCTCTGTTAGGGAGAACTTCTCTAACGATTTGTGGATAAACCTGGTTGTGTGCTTGATATAATGATAAATGGCTTTCGGCTCCTGTGATATATTTTAATTGAGAATAAAAGAGGATAAAACTTGAATATCTTCTTTTTATTTACTTCCTTCACGTTGGATAGTTATTACAATTTACATAATATATCCATTAGGATTTGTAGTTGTGTGTGAGCGGATGGACGATGAATGAAATTTATGTACATTTTCCGTTCCATACAGCGTGCGTGGAAACATTGTTTCCACAATTAGATATATGAAATATTTCCGCCTCACTGTGGATCGCCTCCTCAGGCGACTGGTGTTAAACCCCAGTAATAATATTGAGAGTTTCCCAACGGACGAAACTCCGTATCCGTCTGAAGATAATGCGTTGAAGAGAGCGGTGTTTAATCGTGAATGGAAATGATCTTATCGTTGATTTATTCCACCTCTTGGCTAATGAGACCTCTTGGCTGTACTCTACCGACTATAGTTAATAGCCGGTAATATATATATATATATATATATATATATATATATATATATATATATATATATATATATACCGGGTGAGTTTTTTAAAGTGATCCAATAGTTAACTTTTAAATTACACGACTTAGCACCACACTTTAAATTTGGAACTTGCTAAATTTTAAGTTTCACTCAGGAATACACTTTCAAATTTTTTAATATGGCCACCATTTCCCAATATGGTGGCCAACTTTAAAATCTTTTATGGAACACCCTGTATTTTATGTTGTTTTTAGATTCTACTCTAAAAATAAGACATTTTTGCTATTGAGAGTTTTTCAATATATCTAATTCTATAAATTTTAATAATTGAATGATGTTGTTATTTTACTACTGAATTGAAATTTCAATTTATAACTATATTTTAAACTATACTCAGTTAACGTTACAAAGTTAAATCATGACTTGTTTAAAATAGTTTGCTCGAGCGGCAAGTTGTGACTGAGCGTAAATATAGCTCAAACTCATGTGTAATGCTAGTATTTCAAATAATTTATGTATCGTATTCAAATTGAACTTTGTTAGTCTTACATGTAGTCACTATAGCAAGATCCGTAGCCCTAATAATAATAATATAGTTCACTCGCATGTAATTTTACAAAGAAAATTAGACGATCCTAGAAGTAGCACTTTAATAATTTTTAAATTAAAATATATTAATAAATATAAAGCATCCGTTTTAAATTAAAATATAATTATAGACATAGAAAATAATAGAAACTTTTATTTAAATAACGAATAAAATACATGATTATTGTCAATAAAATTGTATTAAAAAGTTCTAAAAATATAATATAAACCACTGGTTTATGATATAAATTATAGTTTAAAAGTTTTAATTAGTAGTAACCTCCATGCCTCATAAGGACTTTTATTATTTTAAAACACTGATATGAAACCTAACTCAATTAATAAACAAAATTGTCAAAAGGCTAGATATCATATAGAGAAATATTTAATCTTCAGACTTTAATTTTTGCAGGATATTTTATTTCTACACGGACAAGAACAAGTTCTAAGTTAGTGTACGTCTAGCGATGTGATTTTTGTTTGTCCACCGGGACATGTAACAATCTTAATATTTTTCAAAATGTACACAAAAAAAGTTTTTCTTTATTTTCGTTTGTCTACCTATCTAACCGCAGGACATCTCGCGATTAAAATGAGCTCTATATTTCAAATTATTTTCTAAGCAACCTTGTTATAAAATTATCAAATAATATAACAGAAAATGAGATAAAATTGAACAGAAAATATAGCAAGAGATCCCCTTCTGAGAGATGTTTAGCAGGGGTTGTAATTAAGTTACTCATCCATTAGTGACCCACACACGTTGATTAAAAGCCTCTAATCTAATCCAAGAAAAGTGTACTTTGTGAATTTCCAATAGATTTGGATTCTTTTGTAACGAACAGCCAAACCTTTCATTATTAATAAAATTACTTGAACACCTTTAATACACTTTACATTATCAAAATAACAGTAAAAAATGTCATATAATTAAAATTGTATTTTATGGAATATGTTACATTAAATGTTTGGGAAAAAATCATCTGTCATTAACAATACAAAACACCTAAACATAATAAATTGGGTAAACGTCCTAAAAGCTAATAAAAATTGTATTTAGTATAATCATAATACACAAATTAATATAATAGATTAAGTAGTAATGGTAATTAAGTAGTAGTATATATATTCCATTATATATTCCATATATATTCCACAACATTTGCTAAGAAAAGCGTAGAGATTTGTCTTCGTGTCTTTGTATTTTTATAAAATAGAATTACAATGACATGACCCAATATAAATGTAACTTTTTAGTTTTAATTAGTTTATTTGATATTTATTAGTAGGTAAGTATTAACTTTTGATAATCACGTACCGGATTATTGGTCGTATTCCTTTTAACAGTCTCTACCCCAATAAGTGTAATGATTCTGAAGTGTAGGGGTGTACCCTTAATACGTATTCTAATATATACAATGCTATTGGGAAAAGGCAATTGGTTAAAAATTCACAGTAAAAAATTTGACCAAAATATGTTTCCCTTTATATATATATATATATATATATATATATATATATATATATATATATATATATATATATATAGTTAGTTCTTTATCCCGTCAGTTGCATTTGAGCTGTTCGTCGCAAAATATATGAATCAAGTTTACTTATGTCTACTTATTATAGGTATTATTTTATTTCAATTACATAGAATTATCAGAGTTTGATAGGTTGACTGTCTTGATGATGATATATTATGGCGATCATTTGAGAACATATAGTGAGGTCGTAAACCTGTTCAATGATGAGTTTCAAGACCGCATCAATCATATTAAAAAGTACGCAATGACGAGGATAGTACAACGATTCAATGAGACACATTGTTTAAAAAAAGGCCAAGGTCAGGCGTATTTGATAATAGTAGTTAAATTAATGAAACATATATGTGTGCTGACAAAGCAATGTTTACACAGAACAGTTTTTTTAACATTTAACAGGCTATTTCCAGCTGTACTGTTATACAAATATCTGTCTCTTATTCTATTTACCAGATTTTCCATGAATTTGTAAGGCATTTTAATAGTTATTCCTATATTTGGCCAAACGCAACAAATCAGAGGTCATTATAACCGGTACAGCTATTCTTGACCACACATGTGTTTTTTAACTAATGAGTTAAAAAAAGTTAAGCTAGCTCATTTTATGGAGACAGCCGCACATTTGTATTTCTTAAATTAATAAAAATCTCATCTGAATAGTTGTAATTTATTAAATACAAACTAAAAAAGCGATTAATAGACGTTTATTACATTTATCTTTACCACTACCAATTATAAAGTTAAAAAATAAAGATGTAAATGTTTTTAGTTTTTAAAATTTACCTTATGAGTAATATAATCCAGATTACCACCAGTACAACCGCCTCTTAAGTTGTTTTAACCACTATACTGTATACTGATATGGAAAAAGCAATAAAAACGTCCCTGCAAGCTCTCGACCGATACCAAAGCTGCGGACAATCCGCTTATCTGCGAGCCAATACGTTTAGGCGATGATAAAATATGATGATATTGTTTTATATCGTACCTTGACTGTAAAAGTCTCTATAATGTATTAATAAAAAGGAGCCACCGCTTTAAATATATTCTGTTTCAAACAATATTTAACTAATTAAAATTAATGAATACTTTTAATTATTATAATTTATATCCATTTGATAATATGTATAGTTCTCATTTAAATTAACCTTTCAAACTCTTCCAAATACATTATTCTGAGTAGTTTTATTTAGACTTCAAATAATATATATTTACTTACGTTTGGAACGTAAAATAATATACAACTTCAAATCTATATACCTTACTTCATTCTCTACATGTCATGCGGAGAGAAAGACAGACGTACAATGAAATAGGAAAGAAACATTTACATCCCCGTCAGAGAAAGCGAAACTGTTTCAGCCTACTGAGTGGGCTTCAATGCCGCTCATTCGAATTTCATGGTTAAAACTGGACCATCATAAAACTAATCATTCTCTACATTGAAATAAACCTGCATGCAAACTTAAAAGTGTACAAATGATATCTTACTCGGGATATTTTAGGTTAGGTTAGGTTATGATTTTAGGGTAGGTTTTATTATAGTATTTAAATTTAAAAAAAGATCCGACAATCTAGCGAGGTTACTACATTGCAAGAGTGCGCTGCAGTGAAATATTGTCACCGACTGTTGACACCTACTCCAGTCAAATAGATTTTCTTTCTACTCCACGAATAAAGGATCACTTGCCAAAAACCTCACATATTTGATGAAAGGTATTTATTCTTTTACTTTCTCATTATTTCATGTAAATACCACGGACGACATGGACCATAATCGAAATGGATGTTCAGCATACAGAAGTGAAGATTCATGACAATTTTAAGTTTGTTTTCTACATATCATGTGAAAAGAATGAACAGAATGAAATTTTCTCAGCCCCAAACTGTGATTTTATTTTGATAACACTATGCCAATTATTTATAGAACTGTTACATATATTAAGAATATAAAACTAAAAAATTACACAAATAAACACTGTACTATTTTATTAGTTATATAGGATATAAAGTAATATATATATATATATATATATATATATATATATATATATATATATATATATATATATATATAAATACATTTCGACTGATTTGAAAAAAGATACATTTCATGTATCTTCATAAAATGAACTAGCCTAACTTTAAAAATGTATTATGGTCCTGCATTATAATTAATAGTATATAATAAACACAGTTTTTAGAACTCGTTGTTGTACAAGTGCTTTTAAACTCGAGTAATATAGATTATTTAATGGCAGGGATGTGTTTTCAATAACTGCCGTAATAAGTATTTATAATTTGCACAACATTATTTGGGTTTTACTATCCCTATCGTTTATTTTCAAACACGCTTTATTAGACGTAATAACCTAAAAAATGGTTTATTTAGAGAGAATATGGCACATAAGGAGTATAATGTCTTACAAACATTATTGTTAAGCTTTAACATCTTAATTGGCCGTTTTATGGTCGATCGATATTCAGAAATTAGAAGTAATTAATTGTGTATTAATGAAAGCATTTACCTGTATGTTCTATCTGTGTTCAGTGGCATTCATCATTTTTAGCTCCATACTGGTAACCAATATCAGTAGTTTCTCAGATGTTACTTCGTTCGCATGATGTGACACGCCAAAACATTAATTTATAAACAACCTAGATTCGATTCGTTCGTATTCGGTCGTTCGTATTTATTGTGCATTAGTGTGTAGAACTATTTATTTCAACTTTAAATTTTGTTTTGTTATAAGTGTTCTAAATGAGTTATTCTATGAACATGGAGTTATATCAGAGGCATTCCTTGTAGGTGATTCACAATTAGATCTTCGGGTGATTAATTACAAAAAATATTTATTGTGTTTGTATGACAAAACATTTAATATATGTATATATATATATATATATATATATATATATATATATATATATATATATATATATATATATATTTATTGCTATACTTGATGAATATGTAAGTTTAAATGTTTTTATGATGAAAGCGTGCCTATAAAAAATATTAAAACAGTGTAAAATTTAAAATGTAATGTAGCCGTAGAGTAAAAGCTTTAAGGTCTTAAACAAATTGTACAGTGAACATTAAATAGTATGTTGTATGTTAATTAGCGAACGAGAAATTAGTTAAACCATGAAACATATGAAAGGCACATTTTAAAACTAGTTCATATTACTATCAGGTTTGGTAGAATAGTTAAGAATTTCCATTTATTTTGGTCGCTCTTGTTATATACTGTTATTTAGTTCATTCAAGAATATGGAAAGACGCTATATTAAAATGTAACGTTATTTTAAAGTTATCGACCATTTTATAATTAGTCTGGTAAAACTAGATTCAAAACTTACTAAAAATTAGTTATAATAAGTTGGACTACCTATAATGTAGGGGTTTATATATATATATATATATATATATATATATATATATATATATATGTATATGTATATATATATATGTATACGTATATATATATATATATATACATATATATGTATGTATGTATGTATATATATATATATATATATATATATATATATATATACGATGTAAAGTGGGTGAAAATGGTACGTTTAAGTATTTTTTTGCAAACATCTTGAAAACTAAAAGGTCTATCTCATATCATTCAGGAAACAAAATTAACCTGTATTACATTGTGAACAACTATAATGCAATTCATTTCTGAACATTGTGAATTCTCAAACTAGCTTTAAAATTAGCAAAACATTGACTAGGAAATATCACGTTTTTTTCACGAATGGACCGATGTTGCCGTGGCCATTCTTACAATTCAACGTATATCAGGGGTACTGTTAGGATACGAATTTTAGAGGGTTAAGAAATGTGATAAGAAACCAATGTAATATACTGTCTAAAAATAATTTATATTGAGTTATATTTTGTTCTGTAACAAAAGTAGTATACTTAATATTTATGAGCAAAGTTATACATAAAATACGTGGCTTCAGTTAAATAAACACAAAGATATTTGTAACGAAGTTTTATGACTGTCATGTACTTTAAATAGTTTTTTTTAAATCTAAGAATAAAGTATGAGAACTCCAAGGTGACGGTTTAAAGAAGGTATGTTTCCATAAGGGTACTTCGAGTGCGTCGTTGGGAAGCTGCTGAGGATAGAAGAAGTACAGATATCGTGAATATTGAGGATACTTCAAAATAAACTTTTGTTTTTTGTATAAAGTGTGCAAAAAGGTTGTTTTGACTCTCGTTAAATCCAGCACCTTTAATCTTAAGAAATAGAATTTATCGGAGAAAAGTATTTGAAGCAAAATTGTCATGGCCTTAAAACTATTGTAACTTATCGTTACTATTTAATATCGTTAGAAAAGTTCAATTTTAACAGTTTGGTTCTATTTATATAGACCAATAAAATATTAACAAAACTATAGGGATCAGTAATCCATGTGAACTAAATTTGTGTATATTCTACTCCCAACAGTCATATTGGAATGGCAAGTTTTTAAGCCAGATGTAATTAACTTCGTTATTAAATCAACCTGGAACATGACGGTTTGTTTTTGTGCCATTCGAGCTTACGCTGATCCGGCTCACAACGTAGCTATGATAGCTCTGTTAATGCTGCAGCACTGGTAGCCGGAGGTCTTTAATGACACGGTTGTTACTGTACTGTTGTGGTTGTGACAACCCAGTAACTAATTATTCGCTATTAACAGTAGACTAGTATTTTAATGTACGATAAGAGGCTTGTTATGTCATGTTTGAAATAGGGAGAGGCGTTTCGGACTAACAGTTTTGGATAAATCCTATTCTTTGAAAATGCAAGGAAGTAATCATTCAGAGCATGAGTAACTAAGAGCATACGATCTACTAATATTTTTCAACAAAATTTTAATGTATTATTATTCAAACGAGTCACTAGCAATGACAAGGAAACTTTAAGTGCGTCGCATACAGGGGAAATGTTATTGATGTAAATTTCAAAAGAGGTTTTTTGGAGTATTCGCTTTTAAATTAAGTATACTTCAATGATACCTAACTTTCTGGTAATTTTGTAATACTGGTAAATGAGCAGCATACGTAATCCCAAAATTACATTTTATACTTTTTTAACTGCATTTTGCGTAAATAATTTGAACTGATTTTTCGTACATTTAAGAAGAAACCATTTTTCAACTACGGGTTCAAGCGTTACTGGATAATGGAGCAGTTCTTACATACCTTAAAACTGTTACTCTTCATGTCTGTATATTATATAAATATTTTTGTTCAGCATAAAATCAACATCGTTAATTGTAATTTCACCTTTTTATCCTTAATACATACATTTAAGGTATAGTAAAACAAATCCATGTAATTTAACTCGATATTCAAGAACGAAGGTTGTGGTGAAAATTAATTTGTCGGTTTTTACGGGTTAATATCACTAATTAAATTACTCTATCCTTTGGGTCATCAAGAAGATTAATTTCAATTCCCTTGAGACATTTCTTATCGAGTCTCAAATTTTTCTTGGACTGTATTTCTTTATTTCATCCTGTTGCAAAAACTTTATATTAAAATACCGCTTATCCAGATGACATCGGCATGAATACCACAAATAGTTTTGGTATCATAATTTCTTATAACCATTGAGTATTACAAAAACCCCACCTAATTCCCATGATTGAAATAATAGTTTGCAGTTAACAATATTGGAGTGAAAAGAGGATTGTATTTTCATATTTAAAATCTAAAGAAGATTATATTTTGTGATTTGTTTTCCGCTTTCTTTGAAAATGGAAGATGCATTGGATAGGTGTCAAATAAAACCTAAACTCTCATTCTACTACGTTTTAGAATAGTTCTATGTAAAGGTCTTACACATAATTCTTAGTGTAATTTTGGCTCATTATACACAAATTTTTAAACTTTAAGGTGTGGTTAAACTAGTGTGTTATGCTATCAGATGTGTAGAAGACATAACATGCTGTGTTAAGTTCTTAACAAGTATACTAGATTTCACAATTTAATGGGTGATGATAACATCCGATTATGTCTTACAAAGTCGTCAGATCTCATATAATAGACAAATCTCCTTTTAGATACGATAAGTAATAAGGTATTACTTTTTCCATGGATTGTAAAACCTTCTGCCATTTCTAGGAGGAATTTTCATGTCATTGCTCAGGCAATCAGGTACTTCTGTATTAATAAAACCTGTTTTATACAATGCTGATATTGACGCCAAGATATTGTATTGTAAATTGTCGTATAAGGTGAAAAAAAAGATATCGTTTAGTGATCGTGAGGTGTTAAGCAGCTACATCAATTAGATCTCTATATTGAGCCACAACCAGAAAAGTTTTACTTGCATCAGGAAAGTGGTAGAGCAAAACAATAATAAAAAGCTAACTTTGAAACCGAACTTCTTTCCTGTGCAGCATTCCCCGGAGAACCTCTGACCTTTGAAATTTCTCATGACCTTTAAAACCTAAGGAACATTTTCACACTTGGATGCAAACCAACATGAGGGCACTCTGGAGATGGATATCATATTTTTTTATACATTTGTCTGTGTTCCATCCTTTGGGAATACCTTGTTTTGGTAGAGTTCTAAACCTTAAAAAATAGTGTACTGAACCGTCAATCGTCAATAATATATTAACCCTGGTTATCATAAACGTAGCAGCTAATTTAATTATCATGTCTCAACAAACCATTACGTCCTAGAATCAACTAAACTATAAGGTCATGGGCATTTAGAATTTCCCTTTGGCATGCTCACACCACCATTTGTTGGATCATTTGAGGTCTGAGGATATCTCTTAACTTTTCTTTGGGCTATCAAGTCCATGCCATTTTTCGATTGAAAATATCTAATCACTAGAAACTCTTGCAATGGTTTCTGGCCAACCCACAAGGTATCGAAGTAATTTTTTTATTTACGGCCACTTTTTCTTTCAAAATTTACATCTATTTCCCTGTATTCATATACCCATTCTATAGTGGACATTTATATGCAAATGAAATTACTCAAACACCCATTTAGCGGGAACCATTAGTGGTTCATAAACACACATAAACAGTTCAAAGGCATTTTATTCATAAACATTCAAGAGATACAGTTTTTTTCTCAGAGATCAGTTGCAGACCCCTCTCATTTCCATCAACCATCCAACTACCTAAATGCATAATGAGGTTTTGTAATTTGTATGTTACAAAAACTTTTAAAGTTATTTTTATAGTGTAATCAAGTAGTATGATTTACTTTGAAGTAAAATCCTCAATAAATGCTTTTTAAAGGGTATAAATATATTTATTTAAAACAAGAATACTCCATATCTTATATAGTTACTGTTATTATTTTAACTATGTGTCTAAATATCGTATCTGATCAAATAAAAGAACAAAATGATAATGGACTAAAAGACATTGAGATTATTTGGCACGACAAGTGGGACTGTATCGTCTCTGCAGGTCTATCGCAGTTTGCATGACAATGAGGTCAGATATCCTGCAGCTATAAGGTCAACATAACAAGAATATGTCACGTATAATGGGACCCGACAAGCCATTGTTACATTACAATTTTAAAGCCTAATTTGGCTGGACTTAAGTTTTATATTCAATGCATCATAAAGTAAAAAATATTATTCCTTATTTTCATAGTTTGTTTTTTTTATTGTCATAAACATTTTTTGTAACACATTCTCATTCTCATGTAAGTCACATTTGCAACATAAAATTATTGGATGATCTTTATTGAAACGTATTTATCGAGTTGTAGAAAAAGCTTCATTTCTATCTATATGTCAGTCTGTCCGCATGGTATTTTGAAAAATAACTGTCCTGGATATTTGAAATTTGTTCATGAAACTTTATTCTTCTATAAGCAGCACTGTCTTTGATGATGATGCATGTCACTCCATGGAGTTTGGCCGAGCGTTAGTTAAATTATTTACATTTTTACATATCAAGGTTATGAGTACAATAATATCAAAATTTAAGATGTTACATAGGCAGCCTAATAAAATGATCTACACGTTTTTAATTTTGCACGTTTTAAAATTGTTTAGTGGCACGTGGAGCTTGATTCGTGAAGCTTTACCTTATATACAGTACATTTACCATTATTCAGTCATGAACTAACAAATATTGTTTCATACACGAGTAAGCTTTGCCAACTTTAATGTCAATTTATTTATTTTCAGAAATATGTATTTGACAAAGCCAGCAATATATTTGACATTCATTCTAGTAAATGTAACGGCCCTAAACCATTTCACTGGCAATGATAAATCTTTTGTTTAAAGGGTCAATCGTTCAGAGTTCCTTACTGATTTTTCAATACTATCTAAAATAAGGAAGACAATTATTAAGCATAAGGATGACCACTACCCTAATTTAATTATTCACAAGTACCACAATATTATTCTCTCCTTGCTGTTCTCATGTTCTACGAAATAAGAATAGAATTTCCTTACACGCCACATATACATTACAGTAAAATACTTGTAAAAACACATAATATTAGAAGTTTAATATGTTGTCATATGAAAAACAATTGGTAATACTCGACCTGTTGTCACAGTTAAGGACTATGTACGAAAAAGAATAAATGCATATACAGTTGGAAAACCAGAGTATCAAGTATATAAATAGGGTTTGTTTATAATGATTTATATTTTTATACATAATTTGGTGAGTAAAAGTATCTCAATGATTTATTTTGAGGTATAGATATTAAATTTACGTGTCTCTTATATAATGTAATTACGAGTTGTAAAACTGTACGCCTGGAGTCTAAAATATATCATGTTGTCATACAATATATCATTCTCCATTTAGAATATGGAACGTTTAAAATTTAAATGAGTTAGCTTAAACGTTCGATTGAGTGGAAATCACTCAGCTACTAAACCAAGCAACAATAAAATTTGACAAAAAAAGTACTTGTGGAAATTGTATACTATTACTCAAGGATAATTACAAAAAAATTACTATAAAATGATCAAAAGGCCAGAACCTGTGATATAGAAACCACATTGATCACTGTTGGTAATACCGGTCGATGTTTGGTTAAGCTTCAGCTTAATATATTGAGTAACAATCTACCACCAATTATCACAAATAATACTTAAATTCAAGTAATTAATTTTACCTTGATGTACAAAGGTATGATAATTCTGTACTAATGTAAAGCGGTTTGTGTCGTTCAATTACATCGTATTGTACCTGTCATCTGCTATAATAGGTATCCAGTAAGGTAATTAAAAAGTTATGGAAATTTATATTTCATCTTATTGTAATTTCTAAAATATATTTCATTCCTGTCATGAGCTATATTCACCAAAAGAACAAAACATTTCCTGTCAAATTGATAATAATTTCTATGTTTTTGGATACAAAATAACTATTAAATAGCTCTTTATTACAAGTCGACCTTTAGAGCTTTTGAGAACGTTGTTCCTCTGAATGATCTTGTACGTAAGACTAGCTGCATTAAATAGTACAAGACCGACGACACACTCGTATCGGGGTTTATAAAGGAGCAAATAGTCATGAAACGATCAGACATCATCACCCCATCTCAACCAGATAATGGGAGAAGATCACCAGATCTAGCGTCGGGGATCAAGGTATAACTCAGGCCATATTATTGTTTATTTTGCACCGGGCTTACGAATGCCAAATAAACTATTCTAAGGAATTATAATAAACATTACTCTGACAAAACATAACTTATACATACTCGTATTATACGGTTATTATGAAACAAAGTGCATTTTACATTCTGTTATTCCTGCTAATTTATTTATGCAGCAATTCAACCTGTTATCAACAATCTTGAGGAAGAATGATTTTCATTTACCTATATTTAACTCACAACAAATGCAAATATTGTTACTCTATATTCTGTTCGTAAAACTATACTTTGATGAAACTGTTCTTAAGGTTTTTAATAGTAATTTAGTAGAACACTGGTAATATGACGACTCCCTAATAGTTGACATGTTAATATATAAATTGGACTGATGGAAGAAGACCATTACAATTTTGAAAAATACAAGAAATTAAAATGTTAGTAGGCTCCAATTAAGATAAAAATTCTCTCTGACATATAAAGTTTGATCTGCTTTTATTGCCCTTATATTTTAGAAGTAAAGTTTGAGCAATATAAACAGTAAATATAAAACCCCTAAAATACTTCCTATCTCTTTGAAGAAAACCAGAAACCTGGTTCACTTTTTTATATTCTATTTATTTAAAAGAACTTATATTACAATACAGTTATTTCTGGATTCATCAGTCATATTCCCAGGAAAAATATAAACGTACTTAATTTTTACATTGCTAATTTAAATAAACTTATTTTTTTTATTAAATAAATCAAAACTAATAATATTTTACATGCAGAGCACTAGCAGATCAAATTATTATTGATCAAATAATTTTAAAATCTTATGGGCCTAAACAATCATAGTAAATCTTCACTTGTGTGAAAGCAATTTTTCACGAAAACGTTGCAAATTCCCGTGGCAAGATCAGTAAACCCACTATAATATGAGGACATTTTGTGTTTATTATATGTTTTTCCTTTTTTAGTTGCTAACCTGTAGTCGGTGAGAACTCAATTATATGATTCACAGATATAGCTCCATACGTTTGCCCCTTTGCGACTTTGACTGTCCGTCCCCCTTCTAGTGATGGTCTAAATCTTGCTTTGATTTTAGAGTCTCAGATTTCCCCTGGAAGTTGTTGCTTCGATGGCCTTAAGCCAAACTCATCAACCAGACGGAAAATCGTTGTAAAATATTGCTTGACTGATAGTGTTGCCCACTCTAACTTAGGAGGTCACTCTAACATTGGCTGGGCTGAGCATATTCAGGACAATAACCGGAGACGTTTTTAGAAGCTGGGTGTGCTTTAAATTGCACCCTCGTAATCTTCGTTAAGTCCTATCTCAGTCCAATGATAAGCTTAATCAGATCACAAAGATATAATATTGCATATCGAGAATATTACTTGCGTAGTTTAAAGGAGTTTCTAAATAAATAGTCGTGTTGGTTCCTTAGTTCTGAAAATGCAGAAATGTAAGGTGACATTGAAACCGGCGGCTGCCAGAAAGTGTTGTTGATGTTCAGCTGACACAAAAAAGAACTAATAATCTTATGAGATATATAAGCTTACAGTTACAGAGTAACATACTAACATAGGTTACAATTGTTTATCTAGACACGAAGAAAACTGAGTTTTGTGATTCCACACATTATCTGTGGGACCACGCTACACCCAGTTGTATTAATGCTTTTGTGGAGTTAATAAAATTTTTAAGAATTTAACTTTAGGATGGAAATCAAGAAACCCTTGAATTTGGTCAACCCCTTATATTAAAGTAATTTTCAATAAGATTATTAGTGAAATCTAATATGTAATGCTTTAAACGTAATGCCGCCTATGTAAGCTAATTCTAACCCACTATCTTAATACATATAAGACTCATAATCATGAATATTTTATAAGTTTTAGGGTTAAACTTAAAGTTAAAAGGAACGGTCTAACCTGCTTTACGGAATGTAATAAAAGTTTGTTAGAAACATATAACATTACAATATATATTGTGCGACTTTCATACATGCCAAATGGCTTATTATTTATTAATCACTGTTTTATATATAGAAAAAGAATAAAAAAATTTATATATATATATTTTTTTTTTTTATTCTTATTATTTTATTCCATATGTATATATATATATATATATATATATATATATATATATATATATATATATATATATGGAAGGTAAACATTTTATTTTATTTTGCTCTATTTAAAACAGTAATTACTAACTATGCTTATACGAGTATATACATAAAAAGTACACTTAGTGACAGTAAGCATATAAAGAGTAAGATGTGATAGCCCGAAGACCACACAAATCAAGTGGATGACGTCATACGTTGCCAAGAAATTCAGCTGCCTTTAGCCCCGAGCATTGCCAAGAGAGCAAACAGATGAGACTGTCATAGCTTGGCAAACCAACTCACGAGTTTGTCTGTTCGCAAAGGTATAAAATAGTATATATATTACATTTTATTTTATTTCCAAATTTATAAATCATGTATATATATATGATGTGGTAGTTTAATTACTAATGCCTTCATTTATTGTATATTACATATGTAGCGAGATAGACTCATTTTAGATATCATTATTCATGGGAGCAAATGACGGTACAGCCACTGAACAGCAGTGTATAGACTTAATATCGCACTCCCTGTACGTGTAATATTCGGGGGCGATTTCGCAATAAGTTCACCAGTTACTATGAGAACAGCCATAAACTAATTGTAAAGATAACACTGTCCTACATGCCTACTTTTCTTTATTATTTTACACTTGACATTCCCTACATATGTCTAAATTAATATTAGAATCATAATGAGAAGAAATTACTAGAGTTTTCAAAAAAATTATTTTATGTTCGAAATGTCCTACATCACTGGTAAGAACTTTATTGCATTTTTAGTTTTCAAACATTTTTCCTACCTTTATAATAAAAACAATATATTTCAAAAATTAATCCATTTTCATAAGTTATATGTATTATTTATATTTTAATTTATCTCAGTGTATCAATACATTAGGGAGGAAAACGGATCCCTTACACTGTAACATTTTTATCGTATATTGCGGAACATTTCAATATTGAAAAAACAAGGCAGCACAGGTTAAAGAACATCTATATCTGATCAATTCCGAGAACGAGTGCATTTATCTTGTAACATATTGTTCCACACAGAGAGAAATATAGGGTTTCAAACAACCTGTTTCACATTAACCAATCCATTATTCTTCCGCAACCTCTGACCTTCACTCGAAACTCGATATACAGAATTCAAGAAAGCTGCAGTTTTTATTTCTTCTGTTTCGTGACCAATAGATACGCTTCTAAAATACAAAATGTTGAATATATATTTCAGTGATTAGTAGAGAAGTAATGTAAAGCCAAATAAATAAATAATTTTAAACCACGATTAATACAAAATCCATAAATAAAGGGTGATCGTATAGTTTCATGATAAAATAAATTTTTATTTTTATACCACTCTCATGTTTTATCAAAATTAAAGTTCAGATAAATTATTCAGTTACTAACTATTTAACTTACATCAGAATTATGCGTTTCTGTCTAACAGAGTTATTTAATTTCTGCAATAAAATACTTTAAAAGACATGCTTTAAAATCTAAATACTTTTGATTGCGTTGCAAAGAAATAGGGGGAACATATTGTATGTTTTGATTATTTTAATGAGCTTTTTATTACATTAAAAATACTTTTTTAACGAAAGAATTATTTCCAAATAAAGACATAATGCAAATCACGAGCAGTTATTAAAACCACAGACCACAAAGTAAAATATATCACACTTCAGTTGAAAGAATTTTGTTGCCTTCTCATTAAACATACTTGTAAGTGTAATAGTTATAGTTAAATATGTGGAAAGCTGTTTAATAAAGTCTATTACGGTTCGTGTTACGCATAGCGATGCATCTTTTTTCTATACCCACTTCTAGAACAGAGTTTCATAAAGTATGGTATAAAATATGTATGAAAGATGTATGTAATATGTGTGTTAATGACCGAAATAAGTTGTTAATTTTCTTTCAGAAAGGGAGTGCTGATGACCGAGTGGTCTAAGACGACGGACTGTGGATTTAAGTCTGTCTGTGAACATTGAATTTAGCAGTACAAGCAAACTTGTACTGTATTGACTCTTCTCCATATTCTGTTTGATAAAATCTATGCACGGACCAGTGGCTCATAAAAACGGGCAGAATAAGACGTAAAGGGATTCAAATCACCCAAAATGAGATACTTTATTCACCATTGCTTACAGGACTACTTGTCTTGTAAATGTTTTCTGAAGAAAAAGATGTTTTATCAAACAAAATAAATTAAATTCGAATTAACTTCTTAGCTCTAAATTTAAATAGAACTATCATTTAATCATATAAAATTGGACTATAATTGAATTTTTCTTTTAATTTAAAATAAAACGTACTTATTCTTTATTATAATTGAAGGTAAATATATCTGAATTGAAACTTTGCTAAGCACATATTAGTATTACGTGTATCATTTAATGTTACATTTGGCACAGACTCAAAGTGAAACCGTAATTATAGTAATATTCCTTAAAGAAGATTTACTAAAACCTTTAAAACTTGTTGTATAAAATATATTCTGTCTTTTAAATATAAAATGTCTATGCAATTAACCTTAAAGTACAATTAAAGTTAAAAAAAGTTAACAAATATTGATATGACTTGTACTATCTTGCAATATAGTGTTCATAATTACTTCTAAAATTCATTTGTATCAATATAATACAATATCTTCCAAAAGAGAGCGAATAATAGTCGACAACAAATATCCCACACAAAAATCGTAACTTGAATATAAAACTTCTACTGAGCAAAATCGCACGTCGAACGGTTTTGGAAAATAGAAAGAACGGGTGCACTACTAAAATAATACGTCAAATACGGAAAAACCCGCAAAGATTCGCGAGTCGGCGTTTACATACGCCTTTCCCTAACTTTAACTACCTCATCATAGACTGCATTGATTGGCCAATCACAAGGCTACAGAAACTAATTGTCAATTGTTCTACCTCTATTGTAACTAGGTATCGTAGTCAACTTCCTCATAAATCGCTGTCTTTCTGTACCAGTCCTACCTTCGCGTGCCCTTTTTAGAGAAATTAAATTTTATTTTAATAAGTTAATTAATTTGTTTAATTTAAATCTATTAAATGTATAATAAATAGATAAAAATATATTTATATTTTAAAATATTTTCTGTAGTTCCTTATAATTTCAAATTTAATTTGCCAGTGTAGCATATGCTACAGTAACAAACTAAAAGTCAGTTATCAAGAGTTTCTTAATATAAATCCTAGAATTAACATCTGTGAATATTCTAGATTGTTTCTATTTTTCTTTATTTCTGAGATCTTCTTCTGTTATATATCTAGAGCTAGACTATCTCCTACTGATTGGATAGTTGAATTAATTGACTAAATTAGTAAATTTTTTTAACGTTGATAGAAAAGATAGTAAAATAAAAAATGTAAATAACAATTTTACCGTTCTAACAACTCTTATAAAATGCATATATTTCAAATTATTTCTGTCTTTAATTGCATAATTAGTAGTGTTATAGTCTTTATATCTACGATACTTGCAGAATAAAATATCTCTTATACGTGGGAGACACAATAGATTAACTGCAGGAGAGCGTGCAGCCCCTGTTACTCTCGCGGTTGTTTTATTCCGATTTATTGAGTTTCTTAAGAATACCTCGGAGAAACCTGGTCGTGAATCTCATGAGCAGCTGATAGCAAAAAAAGGACAAGCACACCAAGAACGCATCCTCTAAGAAGACGAAAAGCTCCAACTAAATGATTGTGCGCGACCATGAGGAGGAGATCATACTATCCTGAAACTATTTCTGCAACAGAACCAGTCTTAATGATCGATATCGATACTTGCCTACAGTAGATACATCATAATTACTCGACACAGGACTCCAAGTATTCTCTGAGTAGTGGATGGCAGATTTAATAGCTATTTTTACAGATCGTGAAGAACTAAAATCTTGCTTATCTGATGTCAAAAACGCTTCTGTAAACAATAAATTACCATTATGTGAAACTAATTTGCTACAGTATTATTATACACGATGCGTTTATCATCAGTTAAAAGTAACTCATAATTCGTAATCTCTAATTGACCATGAAATCGGTTTCCTCATGATTGATATCCTGAAATATTTCGGGAATTTAATTTAGATTTTAAAGTGGTGTAAACTGGTTAATATAGATAATAATCACTTAAATCACTCTTTTCATCAATCAGAAAAAGTAAAAAAACTAACATCGATAAAAACATTTAATGAACTATACTTATAAATAACTACTATATAATTATATATAAAGGAACAGTTTAAACCTTAAACGTGGTTACAAATATACCACTTAGGGTTAGTTATGAAATTATAATACAAACATTTTTATGATATATTAAGTTAGATATGATTTAAATATAATGGTTTACACAAAGAAGAGAAACAGCCAAAACTTACTATATTTATAATTAGACGTAATGGTGACTTTACATAAAATTCAAGTTTGATACCGTGAAAAGTTTTAATGTTATATAAACACGTATGATAAAGCAAGTTTAAATATAGAAATAGTACAAAAATACCTATAAATGTAATTAAAAACGGATAATTTAGATTATTTTAATACATTGGCAACCACATTCTGAGAAAATCATAATAACAGCGTTAAATTAGCAAATTACTAATGATGCTGTGGATAATGCTAATAAATAAATCATAATCACAAGTGAATGCTTCGATTGAGTCATATTAATAATAGTGTGTCCTGAAATGGAACGTTATTTATTGTATGGCCGGTAGCGTGTTGTGTACAACCATCTGTTGATGTCCTGCACAGCCTCTGATATCGGTTAGTATTCATCGTTTAAACCATGGTTCACGGACTTCAGCAGATATAATTTGATACACAAAATCATACGTAGGCTGGACGTTATTATATTGCCGGTAGCGTTTGTGCAAATCCTCTTGAACATGTTCTATATAGCCTCTGATATCGCTTAATATTCACAGTTTATATTATTGTTCCAGTACTTTAACAGATGTAATTTGATACGCAAAATCATGCGTAGGCTGGACGTTATTATATTGCCGGTAGCGTTTGTGCAAATCCTCTTGAACATGTTCTATACAGCCTCTGATATCACTGTTGATATCAGCCTCTGATACATTATTGCTCTCGTACCTTAGCAGATGTAATTTGATACGCAAAATCAAACTTAAGCTTAAAATTTTTATGTATAATATTCTGTCAGTGTCAAGTCAGGAATCGAACCAACTAATTTATTTATACTTTTTAATTAAATAAGGTTTTGTCCTGTAACATGTGATACTTCAAGAGCATGTAATAATGTAAATAGTATAACGTATATTTAAAAATAATAATAATAATAGTTTAAAAAGTAAGTAAAATTTCAGTAACGATAACTAACTCTTAAACACAATACGTGATAGGTTTTGCTTTGTGAACTTATTCGCTTGTGACGTCACTTTATCAACTTTGCACACTCGCTATCTGAGCCCTTCCGCATATCACTAATGACATAAGTATGCTAGTGTACAAAGTGTTATTACAATTAAAGTATTATAAATGTATTTAAATAGATAGATGGATTGTCTTTGTCCTTACTCAGGCGTCAATTTGTTTGATTTAGTGTAAGCTCTGATATAGGCTAGTGTTTTCGTTTTCAAAATATTATCGAGCTCCACCCCTAGTGGTAAATACCTGACATATAACCATTGAACTGTATACAATATAGAGGTTTAAACAAGTTATAAATCAACAAAAAATTTTATTCAACCAATTCCATATCTATTTTAGTATAATGTACACTTTTTTCCACATGAACTTGAGTTCTTAGTTCTCAAATACATTTTTATGCTGATTTAATCAATTACTGGGTTTTATCAGTAGTGCGTTGTAAATAGAATTTATGAAAGTGTTATAAATTTTCACTGTAGATGGAACCTGTGACAAATTTTAACAAGTAATCTATTATTGATTTATAGTTATTATTACAAAACTCATATGAAATGCTATTTATTGAATTAAACTGTGAATGTGTGTGGATCTAAGGTATTTGGAATACGGCATGTAATACTAATCTTTAATAATAATAATATTTCTTTATTCCTCTACTTTTTTCATACATGACAATTTTTACAGTTACTGAAGACAAAACAACACAGGAACAAGCACAAGGAACAATATTCAGGTTACACTCCAATGGAAAAAAGGATTGCAGCATCATAGAGCTGGAATGATAGGGGTTTACATTAATAGATATAAATTGATGTTTTACTTAAGTTAAATACAAAGTAAATAGGAAGTAGCAGTGAAAAGGGATCCGAAAACAAAGACATAAACTGTATTATATTAGTTGACTGATGGCTTACGCGCACATTTCAAACCAAACCACATACTACATCTCAAAAAATATAGAGACTTCTATGTCCTATTCATAATTTAAAATTTTGACAGTTGTGTTTATATCAAATAAAGATTGACTGAAAACTTATGAGTTTAAAGAATTCTATTGGATTTTGCATAGAAATTAAACCTGGAGGAAATAGCAACTGTTAACATAGGGGATTTATACTCGGTACTAAAACTTAGTCATCAAATTATTAAATGGATCCGGGGATAACAATACCTTCCAATGATAATTAATTATTTTTAGAATGCTTGGACCGGCATTCAATATATTCTTATGGCGCCTCATTTTGATTACTGGAAATTGCTTGGAAATCCGTGAAAAAAGTATTATATCAATAATATCGTAATTGCATACTACAGTTGTAGTGAAGGTTAAAGGTACTTTTTAAAACATACAAAACACATTATAAAATATAAATTTCAAATACATCATAAAACAGTTGTATTTTTTGCCAGAGGTGTCTAGGTTAATCACGCATAAAAAACATATTCAATAAAACTATCACGAACGTTATTATAAATAGAAAGTATAATTCCATTTTATTATTCAATTATAACTGTATCGTACATATCCTATGAAGGTGGCTACCAATCTATCATATTTCATTTTCATCTGGTCGTATTCATAAAAGTACACACATAATTCAATACTTCATAAATCACAAAATTTAACAAAATATCTACTATTTTTCCAGCCCTCCTAAAACAGTTTTCATCCTCAATAAGTTAACATTACAGTGAATACAGTTGCAGATGGGTAAGAAGATTTTCAATAAGCGATAATATATCAAAGAAAGCAATATTGCAAAGCGCATTGTGAAATTTCACATCTATACAGAACACCGTCTTTGAGCCAAAGCATTCCTGATACATCGTGGTGCACTCAAGTGTTAATAATTCTCTTATACGACAAACGTATTTGGATCTACAACTCGTCATATGTTTTCCAGTAATACATAATGTAATAAACGATGCTAACAGTTTAGCAATACCTAATAAATAGCTATGAAGTTAATATTGCCGATTATAAGAGAATTATACGAAATATGAAAATTGTCCATTTCAAAATGTCAAAAAACTTGCAGCTAAGATGAAATGTAACTTTTCTTTATACTGTTCTCTCTCTCCCTCCCCCCTCTCTATTTTTCCTGGTTAAAAATGTTATAATTCATAAACATAAGTATAAACAATAGTTTTATGACGCCCATGAACTGTAGTTTGCAGCACCTTAAGTGGTCACGTTTACTTCATCCCTTTCAATCGTCGTGTAAGTTACTGGCATTTTTTTTTTATTGAAGTTGAATGCACAGCTAAGTATTTTTGTTATAGTTGTCGTTTTAAACATTTTGACTTTTAAATAGTTGTGCATTTTTGAAAACTATTATTTTCTTTAAAATAGATTTTACTTGTTGATATAATAACATATGAATTGTCAAATTTGTGTTATAGTTACAATGTCAAAATATAATTTATTCGACTATGGATCATGAAAAAAAGAATTTAAATTTGAATATGCTCTAGTATTTCTAAAAACTAAATAAAACAGCCTATAACGCACGTGAACATAAACGCAAACATTATAAGACCGCTCACTGTGAACGACTCCCAATGCGAGACTCTGCCGAGCGGTATTTTACCTAAATTGCGGAAAAGATTTACTGCAATTCTTTGGTTTGTGTACCCCTGTACATTAAACACTTCTAGTTAGTTTTACGTTGTACCCGAATTAAATTGTACAAACCATTCATTTAGTATATCCAAATTTATGAAATAAGATGTATTTTATTTTTAACTTATCCATAATGTTTGTTAAAATAAAAATAATGAATTATTAAAATTTACCAAAACATAAGTTTGTATAAATAAAATAAAAAGTTGGTAAAATAAACAAATCATATTGGAGCATTGTGGCACGCATAAGCCAGGAATCACAACAACTATTTATGTCAACGACATGCACACTTTCTGTAAAATTCAGTTAATAACAACAAAACAATAATTATTAACATTAAACTAAAAAACACAGATCACAATTGGTCTGCACTTACCGAAAAACCACAGAGAACTTACAAGATCAATAGTGAATGGTGACAGTCACGGCAGGAAAACGATGGCAGTAAACAGAAGGAAACGGGAGTGGGTCGAGTTATTATTGGTTAATTCTAGATGAACTTCTCAAAACCATACTGTGACTCTTTTGTTTTATTAAAGATCTACTCTGTTCGATACTTGACAGTATTGTCAAACAAAGCGGCCTAACTTTCCTGTGAACTGGCAGTGGACGCGGATGTAAAAGGTTGTTTTAAACCCATTACCTATTATTCTTTGTGTGGATGATATGAACATACCCTAATAATGCAACAGTCACCCTCTTTAACACAACTAATTATTCAACTTCAGGCTAGTTTTAGATGACTATTTTTTCAATAATGCCGTGCTCCAGCTGATATTCGATAGCCAATAAATATTTTTAAGGATGCACCTGTGAAAATTCGTGCTAAGTTTTCAACTTTAATATGGCGTAATTAAATGTCTAATACAAATTAAATTTATTTCAAGGAACTTTTATACTCGTACATATACACTTTTGGTACCTCTTTAAAGGTTCAAGGTGATATCCTTTTTAAATTTTAATTAGACGTGGTTATATCACTTAAGCAAAGGGGAAATTAATAATGAGTACAAATGTAAAGCTATCTGTCATACTTTTCTTGCAAATTTTTTCTTTTTTGTAAATTACCGAAAAATATTTTGTAGACTAATTTCTTTGCTATTCAAATTCAACCATAATTTTTGATATATTAAATAAGCCACAAATTCTTTTAATGTATATTTGTCTTTGCTGTTGATTTAGTTTTTGTCTTGGATAAACTGTGACTGAGCTGCACTAAAAGCATTACAAAGAGGCAAAATAATATGGATAAAAGAAGGAATTAACAGTTATATGCAAAAACTATGGAATAAAAACTAAAATAAACATTTTACCAAGATAGGATTGAAGAAATTGATATTACTATACAGCAATGGATCAAACCCATCATTATGGAGAAAAAACTAGTTCATCTTAAGAATATTAATAAATTGATTAACTCACAGGAAGACAATTTTTTTTAATAAAATACATTGGATGATAATCACCATTTCTGCCCAAGAATACAAAAACGTATAATCTATCCAATTTAATGATGATAAGATGGCCCTATTGGCCCTATATTTCTTATATCTTATATATATATATATATATGTATAATTTTTATAATTGAATCACAAAAAGTACTTGCTCCGCCGGGACTCAAACCTGGATCTCCCACTTGCCGGTGAATGTGCTATCATTATACCACAGAGCCCTTACTTTTTACGATTCAATTATTTCAACTCAGTTCAACAATCTATTCAGAAATTAAATATATTTCAATAAAAAAACAAATTGAAATTTGTCTGGGTATATATTGCGTATTCAAATGTTTTAATATGAAAGTTTTACATTATGGTGTTGATGTTTCCAATTTTCTTTTACTTAACTACTTTGACAAGTTTCACAAACTCATTGTATATGAAGGCCTGTATCCGAGGGAAGAAATAGTGTTATAAAAAGTCGTGAAATCTACGCAAATTGTTCTCAATGTGACGAAGGGGTTGTTGTAGAAAATTGGAGTCTTGTAGACAAGTATATATTCTCAGTCTGTTCTTTATTTCTGCAACAATATTATTCCAGTCTCTACGAACAGTGACATAGAACGCATAATGTCATTGAGGGATAGAATTATATTTCTTTCATTGCCGTATGATATAATCATATATTTATTGGCAAGCCATAACAAAAATAGACATGGTACTCGTAAAGACAGTTTATTTGTATTTTGTAGATTTTTACAGTCCATTCCACTACATCAATATTAATCAAATATTTAAAAAATATCTGATAAGAATGGATTAGCTGTAGTTTTAGCTTTAAGTACTCGTAAAACGATAAAAATATAATTATTTTCTTTCACTAAAGTATATATGTGATGCTTTACTAGCTTTAATGTTCTTTAATTCCAATCTTTAATTCCACGCAATCAAACCATCCAATGTTGTACCGAACGCCCACAATCTAATGCTAGTATATTACATGTAAAGTAAAAGCTGTTTGGAAGAATACTCTCAGTATTAACATTCTAATCTATATATATAAAAATGAATGTTTGTATGTTTGTCCTTTATGGAATCGTGAACTATTGGACCAATCATGATGAAAATTTGTACGTATATGTATTTTTCCACGGAGAAGGTTTATAAGCTATGCCCATCCCTTTCCCGATTCAGGATTCCGCCCCACTGGTTACAGAAATACCCATAAGAAATGCATTGCAGCAAACATATGTTAACGTCTTTTCAAATTTTTAATCAGCTGTTCTTTGTAAACATATATTACACTATAGTTTTAAAGCATAGAGTAAGCTTAAGAGAAACGACAAATTTTGTTTAAACTGTTTTTGCAATCACTGTTAAACATAGACTTTACTATCCAGATAATACAATTCAAATTTGACGTAAAAATTCACCTTTAACTGCAATATTTATTTAATATAAACCATGCTCATGCTTGATCAGAAGAGTAATGCAGATATCATAATTACTATCTTACGTTGGCTACAAATATAAAGAATGTTATAAAATCAACCTTAGTTGTTTTTTTTGACAGAAGTATGGTTCTCAAAACTCCGTGTGTACATATTCTCTCGATCGAGACAACAAAGCAAGCTCAATCGTGGCATCGGAGATATAACTAATTTAATCTAAAATTTATTATAGTAAAAAAAAAAATTTACTAAGTAATATAAGGACTTCGGTTCTTAAGATTTGCGTGCGAAGCCGTGGGTAACAGCTAGATAGAGGCAGGAATATGGTACATACCTTCATAATACGCCCAAGAGGCTCACGATGGAACGACTATCAATTATCTCAGCAATGTTTAGAATGTGATAGAAAAAGAATAAGTGAATATAGTGTACTGTTTTCAACGGGAAATTGCGTGCGAAGCCGCGGGCAACTTTTGCAAAAAATTATTGAAATGCGCAGCAAAGCGCGCCGGGCCCGCTAGTTCTAAATAAATAATACTGTCTGTTCTGTAAATTCATTAAAACTCATCTTGTTTAACTCTTCTACAGGGAACGTTATAGGTTTTGTAACATAGAATTTTTATCTAGAAAATTTTACTCATGAGTGTGAAAATTATTAATACTATAAATTTACACATTGATAAAAAAGAAAAAAAGTAGATTTTTCTGCTACTTATCTAAATGAAATATCTTGCAAGTTCACAAAACTCATCTTTTATGATGACCAGGACTCTCGGGAGTGAGAGAGAAAATTGTGTTACCAAACAAGATCACTGAAACTACGCACTATTGTTGCTGCTGTGATGAAGGATTGTAGCAGAAATCCACCTCCTCGTAATAGAGAACGAAACTGTTTGGAAATATTGAACATAACAATATTTCAAATCCATATGAATGTACGTGAATTTACTTTAGAGCACAAAGAAATTTAATCATCGTAGTCATAACTTTAAGGTAAAAAAGAATATATGGTAATGCACATAATGGTGCCAGGTTGGGCTTTTGACGCATAACCATATTTTGCGTTCTTACTTGATTTATTCTAGAGGACCATTCGATGGATAACATTAATGTTGTTTATACTTATTCATAGTCGTAAAAGGTGGAACACACACATAAATACACGTAAGAATTTGTGTTGATGAATTATTTTAATTTTTACCCTCACAGTATAACAAGAGAGAAAGACCATTTAAAACTTAAAATATTATTCTCTCTACTGTCATATATTGTATTATGTACATATGACACGCACGGGCGTCAGTAGATTCTGGTCTGTGTGTTTATGTTTTTTACTGTCCAGAATTTAACCATTTAAGGTCCTATTTTAAAACTTCGAATTTCAATAACATCGTATTCACACAAAGTGCAGATGTTTTATTACGTGAAAATCTCTCAAAACACAGACTGTTTTAAAACATTCCAAATTATCAACCTTTAGATTCTAAATCCTTTCATTACGTAACTTTTGACTGTAAACGCATATGCACCCCAAATTTTAAGGAGAGCTCATTCAAAGTGCTGTAACATGTCTTATCTCTTTCAACGCTGTAAAATAGAGCGTTATTCTAACTTATCTCTAGAGATCTATGATTAATCTACTTATAGCATTTCTCAGCTTGGCTACACCTGCAGCATAAAAGCTGAAGTCTATGCTGGTACTGATTCTAAACTGAAATTTGATAAAACTTCTAGTGTCGGAATGGAAATAGTCACTTCCATTAATTAAAGGACGATTCGAAAAAATATTATTTTCCTAAATGTTACTAAATTTTGTATTTGCAACATACAAGATATATTACATATCAATTCTTTTTTTAAAATTTAAAGATTCATAACATGTTGGCTTGCGATTTACTGAATGTAAATTCTTAACCCATGTCACAGTTAGACTATTATCACCTAATTCTAGCACTGGAGTTTATGGGTACTAGGATGGTCTTTCGTAAATGACAGACAAAATAAGAAACAATTCAATACCTCCAGCCTCCTGAATCGTTACAAAATTTAACAGATATTAGAAATCTACATAAAACGAAAATCAGCTTAAAAAAGAAAATGTTTTTAAATGAAAACTTTAGCGCCTTTCCAGTAAATATATTTGCCTCTCGTCTCATATTCTCAACGTCTTGGCATCATTTAAGCACACAAAAACTGTTGCATCTATAATGTAGAGCCGAATTCTCTAACTCCCTCTTTTTGATTGATATTGTGCTTAACCCCCTGAAAATTAATTTTGCTTTGTTTTATATTGTATTTTTGTAGTTTAAACTCCAATACAGAAAACTGATAAATCAAACTCCCCATGGTACCAGTTCGCAAGAATGTTGGAATATTAATTACACTCAAATTATTTGTGGGGACCGTTTGGTGTAAAGAAGTCCAGTGTAATTATCCAAGGTCTAAACAAGATATAAACTAAAGAACTTATAAAAATCTACTTTTTTCCATTTAATAATCTAATAAGATAACGGCAGCATCACACTCAACCTTTAATTGTCTAGTGCAAAAATTAAGAACATTGGATTTGATAAAATATAACCTTTGAACATTGTCGTGCCTTAGCGATCAAGGCGATTCCTCTTTTTCGTCAATAATGAGCACTAATCAAACAATTCATGAGATTGTATAAAAATGTATACTTAAAATATCGGATTGAATAATTCTTAAGAAAAACAAACGTCCCTAAAAATTAAATTCTGAATAAAAGGACACAATTTTCATCCCTGATGGACGCGTGGAAATTCAGTTAGTATTTTTGTAAATAATTTAAAATCTGGAAGACTTTATATTTTTGGTTTAGTATTGAACGATACTATAGAAGCGAAAATCTAAGAATAGTTAGCAACAATTTTATTCTAGAAAGCGTTAGTAACAATAACAAATCCAGGTTTCAAACACAGCAAAATTCACACTTAATTAACAAAGAGGCTAACAGGTTTTTAACCAAATTATATTCTGTTTGGCTTTCTTGGAATAAGTATTGCTGTCATATATGTTACGTCAAGACATATCGCTTCGAACGGAATAACTCCAATATTAAATGTTTAAAAAATGAATAAAACTTTACAGTAAACAAAAAAAAAAACCACTTACCTGGTTATTCATTTTATAATGTGCTTTCAGAATGTTCGAATTTTATATTAAGTGAAAATTACTGCATTTTCGATATCAGATCAACTGAATGATTTTATCGAGCTCTCCATCAATAGAAGGTCTAAATGATGGAAAAGGAACTCACTCATAAAAAATTTTAAAAATGTAACATATTATTAGAAAACTAACGAACATTACGTAGGATGAAAAAAGACTAAGAAGAAAATAATGTAAATATAATCGGCCGCGATCACGCATTAATATCCAAGATGTCACCAAGCCGGGTACTGGAATTCCCCTAGGGCTCAAGTTACACGGTTAACTGCGATGACAGCAGGAGACAGGACCGGGATAATCCCAATTTGCATGGATCTGCTGGAGTTGTGCTGCTTTTAGTGATATTACATTTCCATCACATTACTGTTCGGCAGATCCTCCGTGTCTTGTTAAACCTGTTTTACATCGAGTTATTGACACTTGTTCTGTGGAGAAAGCATAACTGGCCATGATTTTCAATATAAATCAATTATTATGTTATACTAGCGGGCCCGGCGCGCTTTGCTGCGCATTTCAATAATTTTTTGCAAAAGTTGCCCGCGGCTTCGCACGCAATTTCCCGTTGAAAACAGTACACTATATTCACTTATTCTTTTTCTATCACATTCTAAACATTGCTGAGATAATTGATAGTCGTTCCATCGTGAGCCTCTTGGGCGTATTATGAAGGTATGTACCATATTCCTGCCTCTATCTAGCTGTTACCCACGGCTTCGCACGCAAATCTTAAGAACCGAAGTCCTTATATTACTTAGTAATTTTTTTTTTACTATAATAAATTTTAGATTAAATTAGTTATATCTCCGATGCCACGATTGAGCTTGCTTTGTTGTCTCGATCGAGAGAATATGTACACACGGAGTTTTGTGAACCATACTTCTGTCAAAAAAAACAACTAAGGTTGATTTTATAACATTCTTTATATTTGTAGCCAACGTAAGATAGTAATTATGATATCTGCATTACTCTTCTGATCAAGCATGAGCATGGTTTATATTAAATAAATATTGCAGTTAAAGGTGAATTTTTACGTCAAATTTGAATTGTATTATCTGGATAGTAAAGTCTATGTTTAACAGTGATTGCAAAAACAGTTTAAACAAAATTTGTCGTTTCTCTTAAGCTTACTCTATGCTTTAAAACTATAAGTGTAATATATGTTTACAAAGAACAGCTGATTAAAAATTTGAAAAGACGTTAACATATGTTTGCTGCAATGCATTTCTTATGGGTATTTCTGTA
Source organism: Homalodisca vitripennis (assembly GCF_021130785.1). Classification (NCBI taxonomy): domain Eukaryota; kingdom Metazoa; phylum Arthropoda; class Insecta; order Hemiptera; family Cicadellidae; genus Homalodisca; species Homalodisca vitripennis. The sequence goes on along the minus strand of NC_060207.1, from coordinate 122,011,284 downwards.
ACCAGTGGGGCGGAATCCTGAATCGGGAAAGGGATGGGCATAGCTTATAAACCTTCTCCGTGGAAAAATACATATACGTACAAATTTTCATCATGATCGGTCCAATAGTTCACGATTCCATAAAGGACAAACATACAAACATTCATTTTTATATATATAGATTGAACAACAATGTAATGTTTAATTCGATTATTGAAGTTTTTAATTATTGTGAAACAAATAGTGTATAGCAATATTTTTATAAGCATTTCATAAAAGAGTGTATATTGCATATTCAGATTAAAAAAGTACACCCTGAGTATCGTCAATAATTGTTTAGAATCAGATGAAGTTTTACAAGTGAATTTAATAATTTTAAGTTTTGTTACTATTTAAAAAAAATATAAATAAGTAATTTAAAATCTTAAAAAATTAAGGCGTCATCTGGTATGAAAACTGAGACACCCAAGACAGAATAGAACACTGTAACAATTAGCTTAAGTACATCTAAATACTTTATTATAGTTATTCAAAAATTCTCCTACATATACGACTGTTGCAATAAAATTTACCGACTCCACTTATTATATTGCCCTATGTCATCAGTATACAGCTCTAATTTTTAACTTTAGTGATGTTATTAGTTCATAATTACCTTCTATTAACGTGTCTGAAGTCTTTTGAAAATATCTGAGGAAATCATTCATTTTCCTTTTTTTATTTGGGAGTTTCTCTTATATGACATTAATATGTTTTACATAACAAGTTATTGTACATTAACAAAATAAACCATATTGTATTTAATATTTAAACAATTGAACATAGTGTTATTGTATACGCTCATAACACACTGCGACGACAGAATTACCGGTAAAGTAGAACAACCCCTTTCTAGGGAAATTTCTCTATTACATTCAAGAAGAAAAACTAACTGTGTTCCTGTAAAATGCAAATTCATTCTCAACTCCGTAATATTCACGAGGAAGTAGGCGTAAAATACCAAGGGAATTACAAAATTTAAGTGTAATCAGTTGTCACAATAAATTACAACTTAATATTCAAAGTTCAACCACCACTTAAAATTAAATTGTATTAATAATGACTTAATGTAATTTTCTTATATTATTATATAAGTTTGTGGAGTATAAAAGAACTGAGAATGAATTGCAAAAGATATATTTCATATGACTTACTCTATACAACTGATAATAACTTCATCTCCTCCTCCTTTCAGCCAGTTCTGTTACCGGAAGTGATCCTCTCGACCAGCACAATCTTCTCATTACTTCGTACAATACTTCCCCTTACAAAGGTTATCTTACTGAGACATGGGAACCCCAAATATTTTCTTCCAGAGCTCAATCTTTTGGTGCTTACTCAAAGATGTGTTCAGAAATGAAGGAGAATGGATTGAAATGAAACGGAATTAAAACTCGTATCATTACTTTACGAGTTTTATACACGATACTGTATGCAAATAAAATCTCCGTCTAGAAAACACTAAATATTTTTTTAAACACTGATCCAATGAAGTAAATAATAAATATTGACAATCATTATATATTTTACGGTTGCATGCTTAGTTTATGAATTTGTCATACTTACAGAGAGTCTATTCATCACGTTTGTCTTCTGACAACAGCTGCACAAAGCTCTGTCTATTGTCTACCACATGCCGGTATACAACGGCCCATGTCAGAAGCGACGGTTGTCTATTGTCATGTCCCGACCCTCAGACAGTTCAGTACACTGGGGTGATAATTAACTGCTAATTGCTGCCTGGCAAACCGAACACTAATTAATTGTGTAGTACAATATCCTTTAATGATATTATAACGTTAATATCTATTTAATAAATCATTTTCTTGAAAAATAAATACTACTGTAATTATATATTGACCAGGATAATCCTCTGTATCATATTTTTATACATACTACTTTCTATTAAATAAATTTTCTACAAGAAGTGCTTTATCTATTTGCAATGGATACGCTTCCAACTATGTTTAATAAATCTTATAGTAGATTTGATAGTTTACAAGTATCAGCAACAGCCTATTATCGTCAGCCTAAAGTCATTCAGAGAATATTTGCTTCACAAGTAACTGCAAACTCGGACAATAAACTTGACGGCATCATTAGGAATGTACCTGTAATTGCTTGTAACTTTATTTGTTTCATAAAGTTACATGCAATTAGAGTAAGTAAGTTGTAGGCAAGGTTGAAGTTATAACTATTGCTTCACTGGAAGTTGTGTTTTTGTGTCATTCATGGAATACCAATAGTTCCTATAGTATATTTCTTTTAAAAACTTTAAGACATATTTACGAATTCACCAATATTACTTGTAACTCTGCTTACCAAAACCATGGTTGAATTGATAATATGCTGGTTATACCAGTAATTTTGTGCTAGCATACACAATTAGTAACAGCGGCAATGGGTTGAAGTGATCAGACATTAATCTACTGATGACTTCAGAAAGCTTCAAGACAACTCGCAATAAAGGAAAGAGTTTGTGATAATTCTTCAGTAGCAGATCCAGAGCTTATGATCCTTAAGAAATATAATATGATGATGTAGACGGGAAATTTTCACAATCCACTACTAGTTCTTTCAGGTCTACTTGTCAAACTTAATATAGTTCATGCAATCTACAATGAACAATGAAATGTATGTAAACTATAAATAAAAGTAATTTAGTAAGAGTTCTCTTAACCTCACTTAGATCAAACTACCATCGACCTAAAAGTCACTGTTGCATGAAGTGAATCTCATTACTTTTAATATACATTGATAGCAGCTATAAAAAATATTATTTCAACAAATCACCAAGCTGTATTAAATATACAAGAAAGTTTTGACCCAACAAACTTGTTAGGCAATCTGCCTGCCTCCGACAGCATCTGTTGTGCTTGACAGCAACTTCACAGCTTCTGTTACTTCCTCTCTACACACAACGATATTTCAACAAATCGCTATGCTTTATTAAAAATACTAGGGGGTTTCGAACCTCCAAATTTGTTAAGTACTTTACAGCAATATTTGAACAAGTCACCAGAGTGTATTAAATATAGATTACATTTTTACCTATTAAGCTTGTTAGGCAGTCTGCCTGCCCCGACAGCACCTGTTGTAATTGACAGCAACTTTGCAACTTCTGTCATTCCAAATTAAACAACATCCCTTTAAATGTATTTTTCTCAGAGTTATGTCATTGAATATATGAGAAATGGGCCTATTACTATACATCAACGACACTTGCATTTTAATTTAAAGTATGCCACTTTCCCAGTGTTAATTTTTTCCTGTCAATATAATAGCTGTGCTACGCGAGGAATTGTTAATCCTTCATAAGCGTTTCCAAGTAACAAAACCACGAAAACTTTAGAAATTGGGAATAATATCATTTGCAAAAATACAAATGTTATTATCCAATTGTATTTGAAATTTGGTCCAAAATACTATTGTTTTCACTACAAACCCTTACAAGGGTCAATCATTGGCCTTTATCCACTTGGTAAGCTTTATTTAGCATAGGAATGATTTTAATGTACGGTCTTCAATAAAGCGGATGATAAGGTACCAGAAAGTTCCTGCAAAAATTCAACTTGACCATTTAGAAAAAGCACATTGTTAGTGATAAATAAAAATTACCATTTGAACAAAAAATACCAAAGCTTTAGTTGAAATGTATGTTATAAATTGCACAAAATGTTTAAGACGTTATTTATTTACTTACCTGTTATATAAAAAATAACTTTTCATCAGTATTATTTTTTCATGATTAGCCATAAATTTTATAATTTTTCGTGTTTAGTTTTATGTTAAACCTTGTATGTTTTCCCTTTGTACCATAGTTCTAATTCATTTATGCTGAATAGCGGTAGGAAGTAGGCTCTTGTTAACTAGACGCGGTGCGTGGACATTGTTTGTTCAGTTAGACCGGTCAATCAGCTGATCGAGCGACGGTGATACGTTCCGACCCGGCTCGCTGCAGAGAGAGAAGCAGTTAGTCGAGTCTTGGAGTTTCAAGGAGAAGGTGTACCGGTCGAAGCTGAAGTTTTCTTCCTCTAACCCTATTGTTGGGATTTAGAGTAATTATTTATCGCGTGTAAATTCAATTTCAAGTATTTAAATTTTTAGTGCGTTTTATTTTCCGATCTGCCTCCGAATCTTCAAAGTAGTAAGTCCCGTACCAGCGTATAGTTAATATCTTTTATTGTTATAATACTGTAATAAAAATTTCTAAAATTTCCCATCTTTCAGAGTCTGAAAATTCAATTCAATTTTTTGAAGTATTGTGAATTAAATTTTGGTCATAAAGTAAATATCAAGTTTTGTGTTATATTAATTTTGAGTATTTTGAGAAGAGAACTTTTTATTTTGTTTTTTTAATTTAAACCATTTTTTTAGAGAAGTATACATTTTTAGTTTAATTTTAATTTTAATACCTTTTAATCAGACTCTTAATTAGATTTGTTCGATTGAGTGACATTTTGAAGAAAATTGAATCAAAAGTTTGTAAACTTTGTTAACTTTTTGGTGAACTTAAATTTCGGAATAAACCAAGTATTTCCGAAAAGTTGTTTTAATTTATAAAATATTAGCTCCATATAAATTCAATACATGTACTATAAAAACGGTACACCTTTTTGGTAACAAGAAACGAAATTATAATATTAAAGTAATCAAGAAGTCCCTTTTAAACTTTTGTTGTCTTAAATATACATGCGTGCGTGTGCGCGTGTGAGTATGTGTTAAATTTCTATGTTAAGACGGTTAAGTGATTAATTAATATCACTTACTAAACAAAAATCTAAATCTGGCGCACGATTAAAACTGGAAACTCGCCTAACCCCACCGGCTATGCTGGGTTATAAATGTTTCTAACAGAGATGATCAACAACCGGAAGAGTTTTATCAAGTAATTTGTTACATTGGTTTTTCCACATTACTTATTGTGATATCAGATACTTTCAATACCAGTATGAAAGTATCATAATAAGAGCTGTATTACCGATTAATTTTGCATAAGTGTGGTATTTTAAGTTTTAGTGTATGTATATATATATATATATATATATATATATATATATATATATATATATATATATATATAGAATTGAAGGGGTATTTGCCCACCAAATTGAATACTTTAAAAAATATACCTTCTATACAATGGACATTTATTTATCAGTTTTACTCTATAACTGTCCGCGGTTGGCAGGCTCGATGGATTGGGAAAATATACGACAATTTGCAGCTGTGGGTGTTGACAGTGGTGACAACTCCTGGCCGTTGATCATCAACGTTATTGGACACTCACTATAATTCCCGAATGATAAAAGCATACAAATTGCAAAGAATGTACGCAGTAGCATCTAAGTGAATTTGTTGTTTTATTTACACTCCACTGTCACTTCGTTTAATGCAATAAACGGTTTTAAAATATTTTACAAACTCTGAAATTCTGAACTACCTGAGTCTATGATCTCAGAACTTATAATAATGTCTTCTAAAAAGATACAATTATAGAGAATATAACATTTCGTAATGGAATCTGTTTATGAACTCAATGTAAAGCTGTGAATCTAACTATTATAAAATGATACAATACCCAAACGTGGAGAAAAACCCCTAGTCACACTTTAATTTACCTTCATATTTTAAATATTTTTTAATATTTTCTATTTCTAATTCAATATTAGGTCTGCTTATACTTCTCATATTAGACTTACTGGCTTACTGTTACTGTAGAAAATATGTGTAGATGTGGCAATTATGTATGCTGCTCTTTGGAGAGAGTGGGTCCTCTGTATTCAGGCCTTTTCCTGAGATATATAACTAATTTAACTTATAACTAAAAACTGAACTGAGTAATACAGATCACAATAGTTTTGCACTCAATGGCAAATCACTTAAAACTGGCCATCAATGATTCTAATAATTAGGATTATACATTCAATGTCTAAAAAAATAAACGCTGATTTTCGTCAAATTAGTTTCAATATATTACAACACAATATAATTGTCTAATACTCCACTTGCTTAGTAAGTTTATTTGAACAGTATTTCACTTTAATAATAAATGAGGTAGAAAGCACATAATAACAAACTTTGCTGCTTAGGCCTTTGCAAAAAAAATCCTATCCATTCGTTTAAGTTTTGTTCAACAGAATCAGGATATTATTAAAGTAATTTGTACAAAGCATATAACAGGACGTGGAAATAAAAACATAACTATTGCGTATAGGTTTATGAATTATATAAATAATTATTTACATTTTTTCTTATACTATTCGTTATTCTCATCTTTTTGTGTATACAGTGATAAGTAGATATTAAGACACTGGTACTACGATGAAATGTGTTGTTTGGTATACCATTATAAACAAGTTAGGAGTACGCAAACTACGTGCCGCGTAACAGACTTTACTTAGATTTTTATATATTTTACATAAAATATTAAGTTGATTACGGACTTGAAGTGTTATGTATAATGGAAACATGAGTTACTAAGTTGCATGTTCGAGTGTTACATGGTTTTACTCAACGTGCACAAAAGTTAATTTTAAAATTCCATAGAGTCTTAGTAAAATTTCAAGTCTATAGTTCACTTCGTTCTCGAGATATCTGGCGGACAGACAGGCAGGGAGTTTTCCTAGCTCCTCAAGTGATAGGCTTTGCTAACGCTTAACCAATAAAGACTCATTATATATATATATATATATATATATATATATATATATATATATAATAAAACTATAAATGGATGTATAAGTTTATTCTTTTTATACAATTTTAATTAGCGGTATTTATTAAAACTACTACAGGGCAACCTTTCATAAAACAATAAGAAAGGCTGTGATACTAAAACCTTCAAGTCATGACAGACTTGGTAGCAATCAGCTATAAATCATATATGTTGTTGGTATGGAAAACTTGAGTATCAAATATAGTTTATGAACATAATTAATGCTATTTAAAATAACCTTTCATTCTAAAACCCTATTCATTTGTGCTCTGCTGTACCTTGAGGTTTGATAAAATTGTCATATTTCAAACATTTGAACTACTGCCATTTGGAAAAAAGGAGGTAAAAGACTCCGTGTTAAAAATTTAGTCCAATGTAGGATTATGTTTAAAAATTTCATTTCAATAAAATAAAATATCCTATGTTCTGCCTCTCGGATATTCTACGTCAACTAAAGAATTCATAATTAATTTAAAACTATTAATTTTAGTTTAATTAGTTTTGGCTCAATGACTATTTTGCAGATGGCTTTGCAATATAAAACCTTATATGTTTTGTTTTGACTACAAAATCATATTTAAAATAAATATTAAACTTAAGGAATATAAAATTAATATTACAGTTTTGGCTAACAATTATTTGTTAATAGTGTATGTATATATTAGTAATTGCATATATTTTTACCATCTATAAATTCAATTCAAACCACACTTTATTTAATTATTTATGTATTAAATCAGTATCAACCATTATTTTATCGTTTTTTATAACAATATTGATTTTTTAATATAGTGCAACTTTGTGTAAGCTGAGTGGAGAATATATCGGTTTGTGTTATTTAGGCACAGTAAATTGATTTATACATTTCCAAATTTACAGTTAGAAACCCTACCAAATAACAAAAATCTCTTTGACAGACACACACCTGTCAGTGACAGTCCCCCAGCGGGACGTAATTTCGTTATGGGTCTGGTTTTCCCGCAGAGCTCCAGCGGTATACGTTATTTTATTTACATTTAATCTCCAACGATGCGAAATGTTGTGTTGTATCGGCTGTTCTCGGTCATTTCATTAGAGGGAATCCACCAACAAATGTTATTTATAGAATAATGATCCAATTACTATGCTGTATTCATGCACAGTTTGATGCTATGCTTTTTAATAACAATGCATGTTACCTTATTTCAATAACGATTATTATGTCAATAATAACTCGCAAATCGGACATGAATGTTGTTTTCTTGATACATCAAGTAATAAAACTTATGTGAAAATTATTTGAAATAAATTTAATTTATCTAATATCTCACATCATCATACTATAGACGTGTACAAATGTAGTAATAAGCCGACCATGTGATTATTATCATTAGTATCTATAAAAAGTTGCAGCTCTGTTTTTAACGTTTCCACATTTTTAGCACGAATGAAGCCACGTTATGAAGCCATGTATATTATTACACACAATCGTCTTAATTAATGTTATGGAATTTTATGTTGTATTGTACTATAAAGACGAAATTCTGATGTTTATTACAAGATACTTAGACGTCCAAATACAGGACAGGTTGATGAATTTGTGTTCTGTTGTCCTTGTAGGAAAACTGCATAGTTTCCTGTTGAGAAATTATCATGGTTTGTCTCAAAAAACGAACAAAATGCTGGTCTTTCTTATTGACAGTCCTTTCTTGGCTTAAAGTTTGCTTTTAACATCCTGATGAAGAGAATAAATGTAGTCCCCAAATATGTAGTGTTCTATTTTTTTTACTTTTGTGCTTGTGACTTTACCATTGCAGATTACTTTATGTGGCGAAATCGTTATGGAAAGTAGATATATAAGGAACATAAATAAAGGGGATATATGAAGGATACATGAATAATGCTCTTTCCATATTATAGAATTTTGCTTTATGTGTGAATTTTATAGATGCACTTATTTAAAAATAAGTACTAACCTGCTACTAACTAATGCTATTGAGATGGGATTGGAAGTTATATTTCTACTGACTACTTTATCTACGACTTTGTAACTGCAATTTTTCTGAGATTATAAGTTACAATGTTAAAATAATATTAGTAATATTAAATTTCTATTTTCGGTTACGTACCAACATGTCATTATGTATCTCAAGTATAAAGTAAATTTAAAAAATAACAAAAGAAATTCTTGACAAAGAGCGTGACACAATATTTTGAAGAAAGTATACAAACACGACTCCTGATACATGTCGACGCTCCTCACGTCATTGTCAGTGACGTTTCTGGAAACATTTCTCTACTTTTTACCGTATAATATCACAACTCCTGGCGCTATCACATCTTATCGATATAATTCATCAAGTTACATACAGACACATTTTTTAAAAGGTATTTTGTTTATCAATATTATTTTTTCATCTAAGTCTTGTGAAATCTGTACGCAAAATATCTAACTTGATGCACCACCAAAAACTGTTATAGAAGTATTTATCCTGCCAATCACGAATACTGAAAACATTTTTAATTCTTCATAATCGATCTTCAAAAGATTTTATACTATGCATGATATAATTGTTAATGTATGATTTAATCAAAACAAATTTAGCATAAAATGATTGTTTATAAGTGCGAATAACTTTTAAACCTTACAAATAGCAATCTTGTTTTCTGAAACGGAACAGTTTTAAACATTAAAAAACTGGGGATTCTCCTAAACTGAATGTATTTGCAAGAATAGATTTCCCACTAAGACTTTCATTTTTATTCTAATAATGTGTTTACGTTAACAAAAGACAAGTGTACAATGAGCTAAGCTAACTATAACTAGACCCCTAACCTTGATTTAACAAAGCACTTGCCTCCTATTAGTTCAAGCATGCCGATCAGCGGGACATTTAAACAAAAACAGGATAATAGATTCAATATTTTGCATTAATAAATAATGTTACAATTTTGTTTGTATTAAGAGGAGATTTGCATGATTTTGCTTATGTTGGATAACGTGTATTATTTATAACAGACAATGAATTACAGGTTAAGCGATATTATTTTATTTTATTTTCGATTTTAGTAATATCCGACAATTCTACAGCATCTCACTACAAAACTTTTGGTGCTACTATAATGGTTATTGAGATATACAGCATCAAAATATAAAAATACCAACGTATGGGAAATGAATGAAACCTAAGAATAGTAGACATAAATCATTACAACTTACAGCTGAATATGATAGGCTGCTTCTTCTGCCTCAAGATATTAGTCCTCTAGCTTTTTAATAAATGTCAGCTTTTTTGATTTTTGTTCTAATTCTTCAGGGGCTTCCAAGCGTCCAAGCGGCACATAGTCGCAAGGACATTATGTTCTATTTTGAATCCTCGTTATACAACTTTGCATTTACTAAGATATCCATGATTGAAGGATAACCCAAACTCGAGTGCATTTAGTTTAAAATGTAATTTAGTACACGTAACCAAATTAGATTGTTTAGAGACCCGTTGATATTTTGAGTTTTTCCTGATGAATATTTTCTTAATAGTTCAGGATTTGAAGTATCTCTAAAAATAGGTTTTATTTCTGTAGTTAAAATTTATCGTAAGTGGAAATATCACTTAATATGATATGGTATGAGTACATCGTTTATTTTTAGTTACGGCGATGTTGAACTTTATAGTTGTCGGTTCCTTGGGACATAGTTCATGTCTGGGTTTATTATTGCTTGACATATATGTGCCAGACTGTTTTTCGTATTTCAGATAAGCTTTGGCAGTTTCTTATAATTTTTAGATCATGGAAACTGTAGGTTCTTTACTGCTGTGTCAGTAAGTAAAGTATTTCCTGATAAGAATTTTCCATTTGATAATTTATTGTTCTTGGGCGTTATTTTTAAAGTTCGTAAACGTGTGTCCATCCTTTTTTGTTTTTTTTCTTGTTGGGCACATTCAGGTTTAATTATTGTGAGCAGTCTTGTAATATGATAAAAAATAACACACGCAATTATCGTGAGACCTGCTGTAATAAAACCAAATTTGGTAACAACTATAAAATCTATTTGTGTATTTCTAAATAACATATTTTTTAAACATATGATTATTTCATTATTTGTAATGTTGTGTACGTAATTGGTAAAAGAGATATTTAGAGATCATATTTCAGTTCAAAACACTAATTAGAAAAATAATTTTGTGTTCTGAACATCCTTAAAAGTGATATAACTACAACCAAATTAAGCAAAATTGACTGTTTTATATTTTTTGATAAATTTGTTTATTCTTGATATCTTATCTTGCGTTATGTTACACATTGACTTAGTCTCACAATGATTCTACATTGCCATTTGCATGTAATGCTTGACATATGAAATGTGTTGGGATATTTCAAATGATAATAATAATAATAATAATAGAAAAAAGCTAAGAATGAGGAGTATTGATATATAGAAACTTATAGTTATCATATTAATAACATCTCACTAACTGTGTTCAAAAGAAAAAAACAATTTTTCTTCCACTTAAATATGATATGAAGCATTTCTTGTTTAATTTAAAATGCTTAAAATCACTAAGACAAATACATTTACAAACTTAGCTGACGAAATTTTATTTAAAGTATGCTTTCTAGTCTGTGATTAAACCTTCTAAAAATTGTGATATAAATGTTAAAGGTAAAACTCAACTTTATTACTGACCACAAAAATGATATATATATATATATATATATATATAAATGTAGACATACATACATACATATATATATATATATATATATATACACACATACATACATATGTATATGTGTGTGTGTGTGTGTGTTTTATGTAGTCTAACATAAAAAAAAGGATATGTGTTCAGAAAGCCCAATATTAATGGGCTTAATCACATTCCTGTGGCAGAGCGACAAGAACAGTGCGGCGCGCGTTGTCCTCATTAAATTACACTACATCTAGAGAATAATGAGCTCATATGACACGACTCCTCATCATCTTGTCGACAGTAACAAAAGGAGTGTTCCAGAATGGTTAAGCTGTCAGATTTATTAAATAAACAAATATAGCACAGTGTTAACAATTAGTAAAAATGTAAATTCATATCGTTTTCTGATGCCAATAAAATGTTATAAATACATTACTATGATATCCCAACATACTTTTTAATTTATAATACAAATTATTTCAACAAAACATATAAGTAAAGAAATAAATTATACTTCTGTATAAGTAATTATATAAAAATAATAAACTAATTTTTATCGCATTTTTATTTGCTTTATCAGTTAATTATGAAATCACAGTTATACAAACGTTTAATTTACACTCAGATTCATTAAAGTAAAAAGTAACCAGAATTATTTAAAAGAGAATCAGAAAGTTGATACGGAAATTTGAACATTGAATTTTGGAATAAAAATACGGAACCCATCAGACTTTTCTTGTATCAAGTGTTGTCATAAACCAGGAACTAAAAAAGATACGTTTACTTTTTAACATAAGCATACCCCTGTGGATCTTAAAGTGAGGTTACTTCTTTGTCGGAAGACCTTCCTACAGCTTTTCCGATGACCCTAACCCTTATTGTTCTTATTGGACGAGAAAGATCCTGAATTGATGCTGCATAAATCCCAGTATATAACTTAGCTAACTTCTGAGATACATATACTTTGAGGTGTTCGAGCCACTCATTGTGAAATATTAGTAAATAAATCAGAAATATAATGTGAGAACATGTTTTATGCAAGATTTAACATGTTCTTCTTGAACGGCTGCAGATCAGACTTCTAAGGCTCATTGGGTTGCGTCTTGGATACCAGTACCTGGAGACGCCCTTCGACCTTCCCTTGGACTCCCACTTCTGTCAACAAGAAGGAAGATTGCTGAACTATCTAAGAAGGAACTATGCCATCTTATTGTGTCAAATATGTTGTAATTATAGTGGTTTACCGTTAGAAATAAACAAATAAATAATGTCAGACATCAATATGTTTTTATAGGTAAATATCTATTTCTTATTAATTACTTAATAAAATTGGATACTGAATTGGATAAATGTAAAATTAGATTCAATTCAATAAGGAAATGCGACGTTTTATGAAAGCTTAAACCACGTGACGTCACCGTAATTGAGGTCCTGTACGAAAGATTTAATATCAAAGTTTTCAATAACAGGAAACACTATTCTCTGAAGTACACTGTTTGATTGACTGAAGTGTAATAAAAAGTGGCATTTGCCAGATTATCAAGAATGCATAAATGAATTCTTCAACTTTTTCGGTTTATAAATCTATCTCATTAATTGATGTTAAATTTAAAAGATTTTATTGAGATATACTATCAGTACATAAATACAGTAAGAATTGTAATTCGGCAAACATATTTCATATTAGGTTAAATTAAGCTCTACTTGTCTCTAGCGCTTTGCAGTTAGTGTTATAAAATTAATTGTTATTAATTAGAATTACCATTCTTTACATTAACCTTTAAACTTATCTTCTGGTTACTGATGAGGCATCAAAACTGGTATCATTAAATTTAACGTAGCATTCGACAATTTCTACTAGATACGCTCAGGCAATTTGTAAATTATGTAAGTTTATTTACTCAATCCTCTATTTACCCTTCTAGCATTTTAATCAAAACATAAATCGTAAAAAATGGGTATATTAATTTATTCTCTTCTCTTCTATACGACGTAATAACGTATAATATCATTTAGAGTATTGAGATTTGATTATTCTTATATAACTACTTTATTATTTAGATTTTAAATGAATGCATGTAATGACATTTTCCACAAATTATTTTATTTTTAATAACCTCCGGAAAAATCAGCTATCCAAAAGTATTACACCTTTGAATAATATTAGTAGCCTACGTTTGTATCGTGTAGGGGCATACACGTGTATACAATTTTATATCTGTAAACAAAATGTTTTTTAGAATCGTAATTACTATAAAATAATTACTTGGACATCGATTTATATGTTAGGAAAATACAACCTTATCAATTTTGAAAACTATAAAGAAAATTATTCCTGAATTGTCCTACTACTACTACTACTACTACTACTACTACTACTACTACTACTACTACTACTACTACTACTACTACTACTACACACATACACACACACACACACACACACACACACACACACACACACACACACACACACACACACACACACACACACACACACACACACACACACACACACACATATACGAGATAGTACTACTCTATATATATATATATATATATATATATATATATATATATATATATATATATGTGGTTCCTAGCGCACTTTTGGGACAGTCCGAAAATCAATGTAAAATACTGAGAGATCAAACAGGATATCACGAAAGAAAAAAAACCGAATCTATATATGTTTTACTGTTCATTGTAGGCTTCTAATTTCTTAAGCTGTTATGATGAAAAATCAAGAAATCCTAATGAAAAATCTGTATTTACACAATTGATACTAACACAATCTTGATCTATTAATGCATTTTTACCAGTAACAATCAAGTGTATTTATAATTTTTTAAATTCTTTTATCTTTGTTTCATCCACAACATTCAAAAATCTGTTCTGCAAGTGTACTTTACAATCTTCCAACTCTGCAATTATCGCAAACCCGAATTTATCTTTTATTTTCTGCAAATTCAAAATTATATATTTCTTATTTTCTTCCAATTCCATCTATTTCTTATATTCTTAGAACTTTAAATCGCCAACCTTATTTAACTCTTGTAACAGTGCCATTTAATACGAGAAAAATACAAGAGTACTTCTACAAAAATTAGGTACATTATAAAATTTTATGGTGAAAAATTGACATTATACTTCCAGAAATTACTACCTTATTTTTTTATGGAAAGGGATTTCAGATAAGGAAAACATAATAATTACTGGGAATAACGGAAAAATTGGGATACTCAATTTACCATTATAAAGTTGAAAAATATTAATATACTACAGGCTTTTTTGTTGAGAAACTTCTGTACAAAAAAATATTCAAAGATATATTCATTTATCATCATTTAATAATACGCCAAAATGCAGATTTTTCAAATATAAAGAACGGTTGGTATTAACAAATTTATTAGTGCACTTATCAAACTATTAAGAAAACCTTATCCTCAAAATATAATGACAAATTATATTATAAAAAAATTATAGCGTTTAATACTATGGTAAAAACATAAAAATAAAAAAACTATTCGAAATAATATACATTTTAATGAAGAATATACAATATCACGCGATTCAACATAGAAAATATTGAACCGACGGTAAAATGTTAATTATAAAATAATTTATGAATATTAACTAGATGTAATAAACGGTATGTATAACTCTAATGCGAAATGCGTGAAAAGCAATTCCAACATGGTAGTTAGAAAGTACAGTTGTAAAATTTATATCAAAATATTGCTACCAAATTGAGCTGACAGTACAGTCAGGGAACGTTATGCGTATTGCAGACAAATAATATTAGACGCGCTTATCTCCAGTAGTAGTTAAATGCAACGTTACAACGACCTTGATATCAACCTACTGCATACTGCGTATATCCTATAGAATGCAATATAATATTAGACTTGTTACTTCAGTTGCAAAATGTCAATCAAAATATTGTGTACCGAATGGACGAACATATGGGGTTGGATGTTAAAAATAAAATACTGTATCGCCACGTTGCTGCCAAATAGAGTGATTATGAACTAAATTATAGGGGTGGGCCTAATGGTTTCAATGTTCTATGGGAATTTTGCATATGAACTTAATAATTATAAAACTTTAAAATTGACTTCCCTTCACGTTGATGTCGACTCACAAGCATCTTGACTCAACAAGCGGATCATCCCAATCTATGCCAGAAATCCATACGAGTTGCATGATATTTTTTGCGAGCATTATACAAGGCGCCAAAAAACCACAGGTGTCATAGACTTGAGAAATGAGACTTAACACTTTACGCTTCGTGGGGTTTTCACAAGAAAAATTAAAATTAAACGTAAAAGTGTCAGTCAGAGGGGTCCATTTTAGGCCCAAAATAGAGAAATGAGGCTCCTGAGAGTGTTGCAGAAAAACTGGCATTTCTCGATGATCTTCAGAAAGGTGTTGCAGAAGTCTCGGAGAGTTCGAGACCCACTTCCGGAGCTCAAAGCCACCGAGCCGAAGGAGTTTGATGAGTTGATCTTGAAGTTCAGCGGCGAGTTCTTCAGTCTCAGCTCCGCAGATCAGGTCGTCGACGTAGCTCTGGTGCTTGAGAATCTCAGCAGCATGGGGGTAGCGGTGACCTTCGTCTTCTGCCAATTGATGTAGCGTTTTGATGGCCAAGTAGGGTGAACAGTTCAGGCCGTAGGTAACTGTCGTGAGCTTGAACGTGGACATCAAGTCGGTGGGGTGATCACGCCATAAGATCAGTTGGAAATGTTGATCGTCAGGATGCACCTTGATTTGGCGGTACATCTGTCTGATGTCACAAGAGAACACTACGTTCTGAAGACGGAAGCGCAGAAGAATGTCACAAATATTATTTTGAAGCTTAGGTCCGGTCAACAGAGTGTCGTTGAGAGAGAGTCCGGAACTGGTTTTGGCACTGGCGTCAAAAACGACGCGTAGTTTGGTGGTGCTACTTTGTGCCTTAAAAACACCGTGGTGTGGCAGATAGTAGTGGGGAGTGCTTAAGTCAGGAGTAGGGCAGCCCTGCATATGGCCTAGAGAGAGATATTCATGTATAAAATCAGAATATAAATTATAATACTCCACATTAGTGGGAGCGTGGAGCTTGCGCTCGAGTGAATTGAGTCTACTTTCAGCATGAACTTTGGAACTTCCCAGATGAGTACTGGTGTTCTTGAAAGGGAGGCGGACCATATATCGACCCTCACGGTCCCTGGAGTGCGTGGTAGAAAAATATTCATCGCACTGAGTTTCCTCTGCAGACCTTTTACTGGGAGCAGGCAGTTCCTCTTGTGTCCAGAAACGCTGCAGAGAGGCGTGGAGGTCCACCTCGGCAGTCGAGAGAAGAGAGACAGCCATAGTAGAGACAGACTGCGTCAGTGGTGTGCAGGGAGCCGTCCCCATCAGCACGAAACCACAACAGGTGCCCAGGGCGTGAGGTAAATTGAGACCAAGAGAGTAGGTCTCGTGAGTAAGAATATGTGGAAATAGCGCTCCAACAATAAGCACGTCAATGCCACCAGGGAGGTGGAAGGTTGGATCAGCCAGTATAATATTTTTAACCTTATTCATGACCTCCTGAGATATTTGCACTCGTGGGAGGTCTACAGTGATTTGTGGCAATATGTGGAACGAGTGCGGGGCGGCAACTGGGTGGCCAGCAAGAGTTTCCACGCCCAGAGTTAAAAATCCGCGTGTGTGAGCAGAGGTTTGAGAAAGGCCGGCGACAATAATAGTGGCCGGACGGCGCTGTGTACCCAACAGTTGGGAGGCTTTCTCGCTAATAAAATTTAGCATGCTTCCTGAATCAATTAAGGCACGAAAGACATAAGCTTGTCCGTTAGAGGCGGTGAGCTTGACAAGAGAAGTACCCAGAAGAACCGTGGTACTAGGGGCGAGGTCTTGATGCAGTGTGCCATGAGCGTGTAGTGTGGTGTGTTCGGCCGGGCTAGGAGGTGAGAGCGCTGTGGTCGCAGGCGAGGGGCGGACAGCAGGTGTAGGTGTTGCACTGCTCTGCGCAGACCGGCCGCCGTCTCGGCCGTTCTCCACAACGGGACGAACGCGGTCCGACGTACTAACACTGGACCGAGTTGGCCGATCAGTGAAGTGTAGCAAGGTATGATGACGACCACGACATGTTCGACACGTGAATTTAGACTGACATTCACTTAATCTGTGCGTCCCCAAACAAGAAGAACAGCGGTTGTGCTGTTTAATAATCCCGTGCCGTTCTTGAGGTGTCTTTTGGCCGAAGCTGGGACAGCCATAAATTTTATGACCGCTCTGATGGCAATAAAAACATGATGGGCCTTGTTTATAGGCCGAGGAGGGTGGAGAGGAAGCCGCTAACAAGCTCACGTTTTTAAGAGACGATTTGGGTTTATCAAATTTGGGTTTTGACCCAAAATAAGAACTTGAAGCGTTCTTGGGGTCCACAATATTGTCATGTAGACTACTGTCCTCAATGTGGCTGCATTCCAGGTTGAGAAACTCAATTATTTGTTCAACCGAGGGCAAAGTATGAAGCTCTTCCTTTTTTCGAAACTGTTCTAGGCGGGTGACCATCCGATTATCAATCTTGCGTAATATCAAGGCTGAGAGAAGTGGGTTGTTACTAGTGATGTCATTGTTTAGTGCTTTAAGTGATTGCGTATGTTCGTGAAAAAGATTAAGGAAAGCACGGATATTCTTCACAGATGTGCTGGAGATGACAGGAAGGTCTTGTATTTGATTTAAATGTAGTGTGAGTAGACGCCTAGTATAGTAGCGATCCTTCAGCAGCTGATAAGCGATTGCATAATTTTGCTCAGTTATATTTAGCGACTTTATCAGAGAGAGTGGTTCGCCTGAAAGCACGCTCAAGAGATATTGAAATTTCATTACATCGCTTAAGTGCGCATTGTTGTGTACGGCTTGTTCATAAACGTTGATGAACGTACAGAAGTCCAAGGCAGCTCCGTCAAAAGTTTTTAATTCCAATTTCGGTAGCCGGACGTTGGCTTGAGGGGAGGCAGGCGGAATAGTTTCGCTTTTATTAGCTTTAGCTAGTCTCTTGGTCTCAATCATAAGCACGTTAGCAGAAATGTAATCAACTAACTCGTCCACGCTCGATAACGCGGAATAGTTAGGTGTATAGTCGGCATCTACTTTTAATTCCAACTCGTGGCACAAGTCTAATATTGCTGAAAATTCCTGTCTAAGTTTCTGAATAGATTTAGCTCTGACAAGCAACTGCTGAAGTATATTTGGATCGGAAGTCTTCTTAGTTTACTTTGTATCTGAGAAAAGAGGTGTTCTCGCTTTGCATTGGCCACTTTAAGAGACATCGCCATGTTGAAAGTGTTTGTAGAAAATTAATCAATTTGAGTAAAACTTCAAAGGTGAAAAGTAAACAAAATATTGTCCTCTTGAATTGAGACAGTGATAAAAATAGAAACTAAATTATTTTCCTCTGAAGTATTTTCCCCAAGAAATAAGAAGTATCTAAACAATACAATACAATGAAATACACTTTAAAAAATATTGTTTAGTTTTTGAGGTAAAAACTCAATAATAATGCAATAAGTAGAGTAGGCTCGTATAGGCCTATAATATAGTTTTGTTTTGAGAAAATAAAATACACTGTTATTATGGAAAAACGTAAACAAGACAAGTTGTTATTAAATAATAAACAACAATTAAGGTTATTGTTGAGCTAAATTCAGCTATAATGTAGCAGAGGCTCTGGAAACATTATGAGCACATACTACATGTAAACTGTCAGTGGTAAAAGTATGGTAGTGTTGTGACAGTAACCATAAACCATGCATACATATGCGTGAGCAATGTTCAAATAGAAATTATAATAAACAATTGTGAGCAGTAAGTAGCGTTTTTTTTCTTTTTAAGCTGAGACTAGAATATAGTGTTGACAAAATAAACATTTAATTTTGCAATCAGGGTGCAAGTCCTGCTCAAGGTAAAGTGTCAATAACCAAGATTGTTTATATTTAACCTGCTTAGAATAATGCATATTACAAGTAGGGCTGATAACCAACAAGTATTGAGAAGCGGTAACCATTAAACACAGTAATCAGTTCACCTGTGCTGTAACAGTCTGAAAGCTTGTTTGTCAACAAAACAATGCAGTCGACAGAGCACCACAGCTGATATGATCAGACGTCACAGCTGATATGATCACAGCTGATATGACTGGAGAGGGGACTGGAAAATCGATATGCACGGACTTTGCAATCGTGAAAGAACCTGAAACCACACTTTGAAATATGCACTGTATATAGCTTATAAGAGTCGAGATTGCACTGATATTCACCAATGGACTAAAGTTCTTATTATCCGGCTCGAAGGACCATGAAAAGAATGAATTTTGGTTATGAGAACCGTTAGATAATATTTTAGAGGCTCGATTAAGAAGGACCACTTCACACTAGGCAGTGAAGACGCCGAACACACTGATTTTAACAAGAGTTCACTAGGTTACACATAATGAGTTTATGAACAGTGCATATTCAAAAAAAGTGCAGAAAATAAACAGTTACCTTTGTTTTCATGAGAGGTACCTAACCGTAGACTGCTGTTGTTGAGGGCCAGGTTGTGATCAGTAAGTGTGGAAATAGGCTGCTGTCTTGTAGGCAGGCGTGAAGACGGAAGATGTCCTTCACGGATTCACTCACGCACAATACGACCGCAAACGAATAGTTTATAACACTGTGGCCAGTCCTGTAGAGCACGGTAGACGCGGGTGTCCGGGAGCAGAGACGTTCTGGTAGAGATTGCCAATCCAGAGCACTGACTTTAAGGTTAATTTAAATGTACAACAAATAGAGATAAACTAATATTTTAAGTGAGAGAGTAACACATGGGGGAGAGAGTAAGTATGGTAAGCAGTGGCTAGAGAGTACATAAGTGCCCCAGGCGGGACCGAGAGTATAATGAGCAAGCGTGCCGTCGCTTGCAAGGTAGGCAATTGAGCCTTGATAAGTCAACTGTTGTTATTGGTTGGTGAGTTGTACAGTAAACAGCTGATTCGGGAAACAATGGTTCATTGGTCTGTCACTGTACGTGAATATTTTAATCCAGTAAGTAATGGTATTGTAGGCACTAGGCTGCAGAAAGAGATATAGAATTAATGCAGTATATACAGTTTAGTAAAATAAAGGTAAATATAGAGTATAAATTGCCCAAAAAATATATACATAATTATTGTTCAATAAAAGTAGCCTTTTCATATTAGGCAATAAAAAACAAGTTATTTAATGCAATAATACCTTAACATACCGGCCGCCCTTGAAACACCTTGAGGGATTCAAATGAGAGAAAGAGCAACATAGGCTCAAATTACAAAGGTTAAAGGCGGTGTGTAAAGAACAGTTAATTAATTGGTAGAGTGATGTAAGACACAAACACCTTCAACTGCTGGACGAGGTGTGAGTTTCCACTTGAGGTCTTGAGATGTACCACTCGAACTGTACCATCTTGTCCTGGAGTGACATCAGTGACCCGTGCAAGGGGCCAAGAGAAGAGCGGGAGTATCCTGATGCACCAGGACGAGGCTCCAGGGTTGGTGGTTGCGGGAAGGAGTGCAACCACTTGAGGCGCTGCTGAAAGGCTGGAGATATCTCGCTGCCAACGCTTACCAGATACGTTGGTGCAGCGCTTGAAAAGCCAGCTGAAGTGATAAAGGCGGTTACGTGGGTATGTCCAGCAAGTTCTCTCTTTAGGCACGGAAACCAGAGGAGAGCCGATCCAAGAAGTGGTCCAGGCGTCAGTGGTAAGAAGGTCGTTGGGACACTGGTAAGAGCAGTGAGCGGGCGGGAAGTTGAGCATCGCCTTCAACCTGACTTGAGAGCCGTCATGACTTGAGATAAGGTTAGTAAGTGGAGTCCCATGACACGATTTAAATGGTGTTTAAGCACTCATTGAGGGGCACTTTCCCAAATCCATTCCAACCACCTTGATGGGGAGCAGCAGGAGGGTTGAAGTGGAATCGCATTGAAACGGTCGACAGCAAAGTCTTGGACCTTAGCGCTGGGTCAGCCGTGAGGATTTTGTTAGGGCATTTTAGCACCTACGAAGTTGTGCCACAGTCCACTATAAAGGTCTTGCACAGGCCACACGAGAAACGAAGCGAGTGAGAGCACCAAGGAAAGTCTTCGGTGGACAGGTCCGTCACCACCCTCAATGTGAACGGCCTTCGTAACCATACAAACAAAAATACAAATATAGGCCTTAAAAATGCGGACATGAAAGCGTAAATTATGACCTTGAGCGAAAATGCCCCATAGTCCCCTTGCCGGTGGAGAGAAAAGCTCGGGCCTGGAGTAATGCGAGCTTTGGGAAGGTCGCCCATGAGAGGGGCGTTATTTTAGGCCGACTTCTTAAAACATGTGCGGTCATCTAAAAATAACGAGATCTCACCACGCTGCGTGCAGAGAGGATCCGACCTTGCTGGGAGAGCAAGAGAGGAGTAAGCTGCGGCGCGCCCAGCGTGGAGTTATTTTTGACATGGACCACTGGTCAATGAGGAGGTCCACGACAAGGGTGCTTCATGGGGCAGTGCACGGGTGAACATGTTCGACGGGAGTCCAGCGTGGGCGCAAGAACTGCCGCCGACGCGGGAGAAGTCCATCCGACCCTGGAATGGGGCGAGGCGATGAAGTCTGGTTAAACAACGTCATTCGGTCCCGCAGTAGAGCCAGATCCTACAGTGAAAGCTTCCTCTTGCACGTCCTTGAAAATTCGCAGCCTGGGCGGATCCCGTTTGTCTTTGGAGAGAGGACCGAAGTGGCGGTTTGGTGAACGACAGTTTGGATAAAACGCAAGACTAGGCCATCACGTGCAACCATTCCTCCAGGAAGATACTCTGGTGAGGAGGTCCCCTCACGTAGGCGTGCTGTGGCCAATGCAATGACAGAGTGGAATGGCTTCAGCACCCCTACTCCTATCCAGAGAGACCGAGTCCAGGCTGAATCAGATCTGGCCAGCGCCGAGGAGGGAGATCGCAACCTGTCGGGGACCATGCCACCATAGTGGGAGTATGCCACCAATTGAGAGGGAAGGATCCCACGGGAGCGCAGTGCAGGATTTGGAAGTCACTGGGTATGTAGCGCCAGCACTCCACAGCAACAAGCTCTTATGAGTTTGCGCACACGATTAGCCACATAGGTTTTGAGGCGATAAGAAGATGGTATTTGATCCACGCGAGGGTCACAGTAGAGTCGCACCAGCAAACCAATAAGAACCAAACTTGCGGTGGGACTAATTGAGTAACACAATATTTCACAGTTGGGCCAGGAGATATCTGCGCATAGCTCCCAGTCCCGGGGCATGCGTCACTCTTATGAGGAGGAGCCGACGCGGAGTTTTAGCCATAGTCTCTTCGCTTACGTGCACCGTGTCCATTGGAGTAGAGCGGCTGTAGACTACAGCAGCAAAGCCCTAGTTCTGAGGCGTCAGAGAAACCGTGCAAGTCCCAGTGAGTAGCAGCAGAGTAGGGGATAGCACAGGAAATTTAATAGTAGCAACGTACTTAAGTTCAAAATAAAAAAGACGTGTCGTGCCAATTTTGTATATTCTGAGGGAGCGGATCATCCCAATCTAAGCCAGAAATCCATACAGTTTGCATGATAATTTTTTGCGAGCATTATACAAGGCGCCAAAAACCACAGGGGGTCATAGACTTGAGAAATGAGACCTTAACACTTTACGCTTCGTGGGGTTTTCACAAGAAAAAATTAAAAATAAACGTAAAAGTGTATCAGTCAGAGGGGTCCATTTTAGGCCCAAAATAGAGAAATGAGGGGGGGGGATTTCTCGATGATCTTCAGAAAGGTGTTGCAGAAGTCTGCGGAGAGTTTCGAGACCCACTTCCGGAACTCAAAGCCCACCGGAGCCAGAAGGAGTTAGATGAGTTGATCTTGAAGTTCAGCGGCGAGTCTCTTCATCATCAGCTCGCAGATCAGTCGTCGACGTACTCAGGTGCGTGATGTAATCTCAGCACATGGGGTAGCGGTGACCTTCGTCATCTGCCAATTGATGTAGCGTTTTTGATGCCAAGTAGGGTTGAACAGTTCAACAGGCCTTAAGTAACTGTCGTGAGCTTTGAAACGAGGACACAAGTCGTTGGGGTGATCACGCCATAAGATCAGTTGGAAATGTTGTTCGACATATGCACCATTGATTTGGCGGTAACATCTGTCTGAAGTCACAAGGGGGGAGGGGAGAACACTACGTTCTGAAGACGGAAGCGCAGAAGAATGTCACAAAATATTATTTTGATTGAAGCTAGGTCCGGTCAACAGAGTGTACGTTGAGGTAGAGAGCGTCCGGAACTGGTTTTGGGCCACTGGCGTCATAAACGACGCGTAGTTTGTGGAGTGGTGCTACTTTGTGCCTTAAAAACAAGCCAACAACAACAAACAAAAACACCACAAAAAACAAAAAAAAGACTGTAAAAACAAAATAACACAAAGACATACACGTACAATAAAACCAATAAAACAAAAAAACAAAACAACTAGCAAACAAAACCAAGAATCAAAAACCAGCAAAAAAATAACCCAACAACGGAAACAGAAAGAACACAAAACAAACTACAAATGGACAGAAAAAAACACAAACACATAAAACAGAAACGTACCAAATAACCAGTTAAAAAACAACTCATACACAAAGAAGTGCCTTAAAAACACACACAAACGACCAACTAGAAACAACAGAACCAACGAAAAAAAACACACCAGGATTAAAACAGCACAAAAACATAAAACCGAACAAAAAACCATATAACCAAAAAACAAACAAAACGAACAATAACAACGCACCACGCGAAGAACAGCACGACACTACAAAAGACTATAAAGAAATCCGAACAATAACGACACCCGAAACAACATAAAACGTACAAAAAAAACCACAACAAGACCATCACCCATCAACACAGAATACTACACCAACAACAACAAAAAACCACTGCACACAAGGACCAATCGGCGAAATCGGTGGTGTGGCAGATAGTAAGTAGGGAGTGCTTAAGGTCAGGAGTAGGGCAGCCCTGCATATGGCCTATAGAGAGATAATATCCATGTATAAAATCAGAATAAGTAATGAATTAATGCAGTATATACAGTTTAGTAAAATAAAGGTAAATATAGAGTATAAATTGCCCAAAAAATATATACATAATTATTGTTCAATAAAAGTAGCCTTTTCATATTAGGCAATAAAAAACAAGTTATTTAATGCAATAATACTTAACATGTATTATATACAATATATCTAAATAACGGTACAATTGCCGAAAAAATGGTTTGAAATTACACTCTGGGAACAATATGCAAAATACAGACAAACAATATTAGAGGAGCACAATCCCCAGTAGCAGTTAAATGTACCGTTACAACGACCAGGATAACAACCTGCTACAACACACTGCGTACTGCATAAATCCTCTACAAAACAATGTAATAGTAGACTTATTAGCTCAGTTGCAAAATGTATATCAAAATATTGTTACAACATTTGGCTAAAAGTACATTCGGAGAATATTTATTTTAACGCAACAAACCAATGAAACAAACAATATAAGAGGCTCACGATCCCCAGTAGCAGTTAATTGTACCGTTACTATCATGATAGCAGCTGATAAGCCCAATAGCTTATAATAGTTAATTTAATGAGTAAGTTTTAAAATGTTTTAAATGTGTGAAGTAAGTCAGACCACAGTAAAAATTTAGCTGTTTATTATTTTGAATGATAAGAAGTTTAAGGGCTTAAGTTTATAAAGCTTATCAACTAAACTACCTACGAGTTTTCTTGTATTAATACAAACACCATATTTGAATTTCTAATAAATATTTGTATTGCACTCTAAAATAAATATTAAAGCACAATCCATATTATTTACAGAATTTCACTTTTTGTAATGTTTACAAGTGTTTAAGTTACGTGTATATCCATGTGTAATAACTGAAATATATATGGTGAAGAATCTTAAAGAATCTTCGACTTTATTGATGCCCAGATTTCTTGATGAAACTGTAGTCAAAGAGAAATAAATATCGTCCATAGTGGAACCAACTTAAAAAGGTGTTATAGCAATGCTACAGATATGTCAGTTTTGTGAGAGAATGTTGCACATTCCCACACAAAGTGTGTTGCTAAACACTGAAGTGAAGCAGCAATGAAGAGACTGATTAAGTACATTTGTATTGAAACTACACTATTTGGTTTATTTCAATACTAATACTTTTACAGACTGGTATTTATTTGCATACTATTAATTATTTATGGGTTCAAACCCTGTTTGCTGGCATTGAAAAGCCTACCAATCCTACTTCTACAAAAAAGATCAATTTTAACGGAAGTATCACTCGGAATTACAAAAACAGTTTAAAATATTTCTAGGGTTTTTTTAATGAATGACAACGGTACTATGCAGAGAGATGGGTGACATTGTAATAAAATGATTACTACTTTTCAAAGTACGTTATTTATGACAGATAACGTTCTTTGCATGTGCATCTAAATAGTAAATATACAAATGTGTTTTTGGTGTAGAAAATAATCCTCTTTTAACAGTGACCAATGTTAGTTTTCCTTTTTAGATTCTTATAAGACTGTTTTGTTTATATTGATATGTTTATGGCTAAAATGAGTTTTTAATCTATTTAATATTATTATTTCCTTGGGCTATTATACATTGACATTAAAATAATATATTATAGAACTTTATAATAATGAACTGTGTTGTAACGTGACTTTTCGTATCGTAACGTAACTGACCCTGAAAGTCTTAGTCGGGAAATGGGGTAAAGTATTCCAGGGGTTGGGAAAAGGTAGTTGGAAACCAAAGGCTCAGATAGAGAGCAGAGTCAACCTAAGTGGACTCAATACGAACGCTCGGTATCATCACAGCCCAGGCTCTAAATAGGATATGAGGAGGAGTATCAACAATAGTAATTTGGAAACAAAAGCGTTGGGAAAGAGTCTAACAAGAGAACTAAGTTTCCGCTCGGATTCCTCTAGCGAGGACAGAGAAAGAGGCGCTGGGATTACTCTAGCGCAGGGAGAAAGGTTCCGCTTGGATTGCTCTAGCGGGCGAGGGGATAGAGGCGCTCGAGATTCTCTAGCGCAGAACGAAAGGTTCCGCTTGGATCGCTCTAGCGGGGAAAGACGAAGAGGCGCTTGGATTTCTCTAGCGCAGGACGAAAGGTTCCGCATGGATCGCTCTAGCGGGGAAAGACGAAGAGGCGCTTGAATTTCTCTAGCGGAGGGCGAAAGGTTCCGCTTGGATTGCTCTAGCGGGCGAGAGGATAGAGGCGCTCGGATTTCTCTAGCGCAGGACGAAAGGTTCCGCTTGGATCGCTCTAGCGGGGAAAGACGAAGAGGCGCTTGGATTTCTCTAGCGCAGGGCGAAAGGTTCCGCTTGGATTGCTCTAGCGGGCGAGAGGATAGAGGCGCTCGGAATTCTCTAGCGCAGGACGAAAGGTAATAATAATAATAATAATAAACTTTATTGTGAACAGACAATGCACACATTGTATCACAATCGTCCTACCTAACCTAATCATTCATACTGACAATACACCATTCAGACATACATTTTATCACTCACGCCTCTTTCACACGATTTACAGGCCCGGCAAATTTATTTGTTTTGATGGTCTTTGAGAATTTTAGGTTTTAATCATCCCAGCGACCCATCATAAACTCACCAACTGAGTAAAATGCCCTCGGAATTAAAAGAGTTTTCAACTGAGTTTTGAAATGTTTTCTATTTTTTTGTTTAATGTGTTCAGGGAGACTATTGATCAATGTGACACCAACCTAGGATGGTAAATTTCTGAACGCATTTGTCCTGTGCTGTTGGACGCGCAAGTTGTCCCTGCCTCTCGTCCCGTGTTGGTGAACATCCTGTCTCCTAACCAAAGCACACCTTGACACGGAGTAGAGGATCACCTCGAGAATGTAGAGACAGGGCAAAGTCAGAAATCCCAGCTCCCTAAACGCGCTTCTACACGACTCTCTATTGTTTAAATTCAAAATTACTCTTACGGCCTTTTTTTGGAGCCTGAAGGCTCGCTCCAGCTTGTGCTGTGCACAACTGCCCCAAAGTCTGATTGCATATCCCAAGTGGGGATAAATTAAACCATAATAGGCCGTTTTTAATACCGTAATAGGGCAGTGCTTTGCCAAATTGCGAAGGGCAAAGATGCCCGATGCAACCTTGGCACAGACATGATCCACGTGAACGTCCCAGGTTAGTCCTCGATCTAGGAACATTCCTAGGAATTTTGTTGATTCCGTTTCATCAAACTGGAGATCATCCATAAATACTGAAGGTCTTGTTTCAGATTCTCGTTTGCTTAGCGAAAATTTCATGAAATTTGATTTTGAATAATTTGTTTTCAGGTTTATTTCAGAAAAAAATTGAATGCAGGAATTCAACTCAGACAAAAAGTAATTATTTCCAAGTTTTGAAGTGTTTTGGCTTTAACAGGTTCCGCTTGGATCGCTCTAGCGGGGAAAGACGAAGAGGCGCTTGGATTTCTCTAGCGCAGGGCGAAAGGTTCCGCTTGGATCGCTATAGCGGGGAAAGACGAAGAGGCGCTTGGATTTCTCTAGCGCAGGGCGAAAGGTTTCCCTTGGATTGCTCTAGCGGGCGAGAGGATAGAGGCGCTCAGATTTCTCTAGCGCAGGACGAAAGGTTCCGCTTGGATCGCTCTAGCGGGGAAAGTCGAAGATGCGCTTGGATTTCTCTAGCGCAAAGGCGAAAGGTTCCGCTTGGATTGCCCTAGCGGGAGAGAGGATAGAGGCGCTTGGATTTCTCTAGCGCAGGGCGAAATGTTCCGCTTGGATTGCTCTAGCGGGCGAGAGGATAGAGGCGCTTGGATGTCTCTAGCGCAGGACGATTATCTTACCTGAGAGTGGCGAAGCGTGGTCGGTCTCGGGGAGCTTCCTGTGATGGTCTCCCAGGATCTACTGAGCCGCTGTACCTGGAGTAGTGTCTCAGGAACGAATGAGATGCTCTACCTGGAGTGGTCTCCCAGGAATGAATGAGAGCTGTGCTGGTGATCGGCTCCCTTATATAGCAGCCAGGTTGGCGCATGCGCAGAACCCCTAATATAGTCAGTCTGCTCCCAGCTGCGGTGTCGGCAACATCTCTCCGTAGGGTTATATGGTTTGCTTGTTCCAACCTGTTTGAAATGGTGACGCTGCTGTTTCTGAATACTCGACCGTATTCTTTATTGCAGGGATGGGGTCGTTAGAGGTCCGTCGGCATAGGGAAAAAAGTGCCGACTTGTATAAAGCGACGCTGCAGGACGTATGGGAGGTAGGAATTAGGTGTACATGTAGGAGTGTTTAGGAGAGGGTAAGGTTTATGGGGAAAGACGCGGAAGGCGATAAGGTAACGGGAAGTTTCATCGGCGGCGCAGGGTAGGGTCAAGTGACGGAGGGGCCGGACTGATCGTGGGAAAATAGGACAGGGGTTATTGTAACGTCGGAAAGCGAGGGACACAGGAATTATAAGAGGAAGTGTGTATAGGACGACGCCGACTACCTGAAGGCGACGCCCAAAGCGGATTAGTAGGACACGAGGATAGGAAACGTATAATGGTAAGCGGAAACCTGGATAACCGCTAGGGTGCGGGCAAAGGTCAGGGTAAAAGAGGTACGTGGAACTAGGGCACGACGCAGGGGAAATTAGGACGACGCTGGTTGTTTACGGATAGGAGGGGAGTAGAGGAGATGTTTTAGGTGTAGCGGAAATAAGGATTTATTGGCGGAAAGAAAACGAATGGTGTAGAGCTAGACGTAGGGCCGTAGGAGGAGATGCTAAGATAAGACAAGTTAGGAACAACAGGACGTCGGTAATAGCGGAAGGCGGAAAATAAAAAGGTCAAGGGCAATAAGGGAGACTGCACTTTGGTAAACAGGGTTTATATTTGAAAGGATGAGTATTAAGGACGGGGACGAATAAGGGTCTTTACAGTGTATACCAACCTCCCGTCACGCTAGAGATTTTGTTATAGACTAGGAAAGACATATGAAGGCAAGATTGAAATCATACTAAATATATCAAATTTCTTAAGAAAATGTTTTTGTATTCTTAAAGGAATGAGATTCAAGAGAGCCAACAAAGTATAATAATTGGTATACCCTGTTTCTTACATATATTTTAATGTATTTATATTTTCTAAGTGTATTAAATAGTTAACATTAAAAAACTTTAGAGTTGTACTCAACTTTTTGTTTCTTATTACCTAATGTTGAGCGTTTGTTAATGTTTTGCAAATTATCACCTGTACACAACATCATTGGCAGAACTACATTACAAATTTTTATACAACATGACTTAAATTTTAAGTAATTTTAAAGAAACGCAACATTGTTCGGATTTATATAGCAAATATCAATTCCTTATTAGTGAATCATATTTGGCAATTTAATTATGATACTTTCGTTTCTAATTTGTATCAATTTCCTACGGAACCTGTGAAGAACCACTCAGGTCCATAACAGTCGGAACAGAGACGGTCAATGGAATGGTGGCCAGACAGGTCATTTGTCTCTTGACGTATTGCGTCTTTGTTGTCAGAAATGTGGGGTTTCTGGCTCAACAAGTGCGGAAGAGAATATTACTTTTAACGGAGCGTAGTCAGTTTCTGCACCGTATAAAATGAAAAATATATTTCTAAGACCGCAGGCTGTTTACGATTACAATAAACATTTTATAAAAATTCATGAAATTATTTTAAAATATAGTGTTTGCAAATGATAGTTTTTACTAAAAGGTTATTACTCACCGTCATATTTCGCTAAAGGCTAGACCTGCCGTAAATTGGCCATAAATATTAGCAAATTTATGTTTGTTTACTATATAAACCAAAACAATTATCCTATGGGAACTACACTTTGATAACTACGGATCCAAATTCTGTTTTGTAGCTATCGTCTTGATGGAAGAATGGTATATCCCCAGCCTTTCTACTAAACATTATTTACTAGTGATCAAATTCTACTTCAGTAACACTATAAACGCTATCTACTATCCATTTAATGGAAGGGCGATGTTCTACCCACTTTAATAGTCAGTAATACTAGTAATCAAATACTACTTTTGGTACACTATAAATGTTATCCACTATCCACTTAATGAAAGGTGATGACCCCTGAATATTTAATGCAATAATCCCGATCTAACAAACTCCGTTATAACTTATAAAAGTCATCTATACCCGTAATTAAATATGCCTTTTGACACACTACTGTACACGCTATCCATTACTCAGTTTATAAGTTTTTTAACATTCCGTCATAAGTATATTTATTATTGGAGTATTTAAATAATTAGTGAATTGTATACTGTAATTGTAAACTTGCTGGTAAATGTTTTAGAATGTTAAGCTCATATGGCAAACATATACAGCTCTGTTGTGTTATTTTATGATAAATGTCTCTTGAACACGCTGAAGAATATTAATGAAAGTAAATGCTTTTTTAATACTTGATATTGTCGTTGCTTAGGTTAACATTGAACTAATGCAATACTTTTGCTTTAAGTTTATTATTATTTTTAAACCCACTATTATAAAAGCAAAACGAACATAAATCTTACATAAACTCGAGATTCCATTTTGTAATTAAAAAGCTATGTTCTATATACTAACGGAATCTTATATAACTAGTCGAATGGCAAATTATGATAACGCTTTGTACGGTACCGATGATACAAGTATCGTATTCAATTAAGCGAGCCGCACTTGGCACGTAATGATGACGCTCTTAAGTGCTTGAAATAATAAAACTCGTATATTAGTGTAACAAGTCAGATCCAGAACACATTACAGACGATGATGCAGAACGATGATAAATAGTATTAAGCATATTCAGCCGGACTTGCACATAATTATAACGCTCTTAAGTGCTTGAAATAATAAAACTCGTATATTAGTGTAACAAGTCAGATCCAGAACACATTACAGACGATGATGCAGAACGATGATAAATAGTATTAAGCATATTCAGCCGGACTTGCACATAATTATAACGCTCTTAAGTGCTTGAAATAATAAAACTCGTATATTAGTGTAACAAGTCAGATCCAGAACACATTACAGACGATGATGCAGAACGATGATAAATAGTATTAAGCATATTCAGCCGGACTTGCACATAATTATAACGCTCTTAAGTGCTTGAAATAATAAAACTCGTATATTAGTGTAACAAGTCAGATCCAGAACACATTACAGACGATGATGCAGAACGATGATAAATAGTATTAAGCATATTCAGCCGGACTTGCACATAATTATAACGCTCTTAAGTGCTTGAAATAATAAAACTCGTATATATTAGTGTAACAAGTCAGATCTAGAAAACATTACAGATAAAGATGCAGAACACTTGGATACGAAGGCGAGTGACAAATGTTGAATAATTTAATATTTACATTACTGTCTTGATGATGTGATAC
The DNA here is from genome assembly GCF_021130785.1 of Homalodisca vitripennis. NCBI lineage: Eukaryota > Metazoa > Arthropoda > Insecta > Hemiptera > Cicadellidae > Homalodisca > Homalodisca vitripennis. The sequence continues at coordinate 121,979,402 of NC_060207.1, read as the reverse complement.
AGATACGGTCTGTGGAAGTAAATGTTAGAGAATAGTGTTTGAGCATACAAGCGTTGGCAGTCACACGTACGTGCTACACTTCATTGTTCCGGACAATCTAATTTCCGAAGGCAAAGGTAGGCGGGGACAATAAGCTTTGCTCAGTTATCAAAGAGATTGAGGTTTATAACTTTCTTTATAAATACAGAATACAAAAAAACTATACATTTGAAGTCACACTATCACTTTGTATTATTTAATCCATTAATAATTGGAGTGGATTAGTTGCATTTTGTATGTTGTTTACAAAAAATAAGATAAGAGCTCAAAGTCTATCCAGTCAACTCCTGTAGTTACGTTGCCTATATCGCTCTGTTGTATAAGGTAGCCGTTATGTATTCTAAGCAAATTTAAGGAAGACTTTAGACTTAGTATAAATACGAGGAGAAATAGTTTATTTTAGACTTTATCATAACAGAGATTTACAAACTAAAACTATCTCATTGCTTGTAGATTTAGGAACATAATTAAATACTTTTAAAATATATGTGACTACCTTTGGTTAGCAAACACTTCAACTTATCATATATTCGAACGACATATTGTTATATAATTAAGTTTATTAACAGGTAGTAATAAATACTACCAGGAAATCTGATTGGAATGATACAACCATAATAAATTTACTTAAAAATCGTTGACATTCTTCTGAATAGCTTAACCAGTTCTTATCAAGAAATTATAGTGAAAATAATTTACTCTTTGCAACTAAGTTCAAGATGAGAGAAGGGAAGGTTTGCTGCAGCCATTATTTTTTATTGCGCGCTGCTCGAAGTGAACGACTCCCTGTGCGAAACTGTGTGCGGTATTTTACCTAACTGAAGGAAATATTGGCAGCAGTGACTTCCCGCATTATGACTGTGAAATATACACGTATTTTATTATATAGAAATGGATATGAAATTAGGCTACTACAATTTAAACAAATATTGAGTTTAACAAATAAAGAAGTTTAATGAATGCTAAAGTTTTTTGGCAGATATTTAGTCTTGCAAAAGTATCTTAGTATTTAAACATGTAAGTGCAAGAAATATTCAAATATAAAATAATATAATTACATAAAGTGATTCTGTAGGGTGGCTTGCTCATCTGACAAGTAAGAGATTCGGGTTCGTCTCGTCCAAGAAATTAATTTTGGTGAATTAATAGGTGTTAATATTAAATATTTGGCTAATGCCATTTACAGACATGTAACAAATACTAAAATTTATTTCACAGGTCTTTGGTCTTCCGAGTATATGTTTGTTGTTACTTTAATACATATGCATATCCATAAATAGAACCTTAAAATGCCTCTCCCCCTCTTTTAGCCTTAGAATGAACTCCTCCCTCACTTGGTCTGCCCAGGTTAATTATATACATAAGAAAATATATAATTAACATAATATAAATAAACTTTTAAACACTTTTTAACTTTTTATTTTTATTACACTATGTACATTTCAGAATCATTGATTCCATCTTCAGGTACGAATGAGGTTAAGTTAATTATAAAATAAATAACTAAAATCAATTTGTCATGTGTTTTTTACTACCTTGGTGGCTAAATTTGTTGCATTTAATTTTATGTGAGATCATTGTATATTGTTTAAGAGTCTATCGAATAATAAATTTTTTGTTAGAAAATCTTTGTCATTTAATAATATATTATGATTAATTTTGGCACTTTTGTAAATTTCAAAAATGTTCTAAAGTGGATAATAAGCAACTTTTTTTGCTTGTGTGTAAAATTTCAAGATTGTTTTCGATGTTAGTGTATGTATGGCCGGTGTTATTTAAATGGTCTGCATATTTTGAATTTGATGATGTTTTTCAATGCTTTTATGTGTTCATTAAATCTAATTTTGAATGATCGGCCGGTTTGTCCAATATAGTGGGATTGACAATCGTTGCAATTTAATTTGTATACTCCACTATTGTTAAATTTTAAATTTTGTTTTTGGTTTGTTGAATTGCTTTTGTTTTTGATTAAAAGTCCAAGGTTGTTCGATGTTTTAAATGCCAATTGATATCCTTGTTTATAAAATGATTTGTTAATTTTGTGACAATGTTTACCAAGGTAGTCTGATTGAATGTATTTGATATCTCTTTCTTTTTTCTTCTTATTTTCTTTCTTTTTGTAGTTCTTCAATAATATATCAATCATGCTTGGTTTATATCCATTATTCTGGGCTATGTATTTAATAATGTTTAATTCTTTATAAAAATCTTCAGTTGTCATTGGAATTTTGTGTAATCTGTCGATCATTGATTTGAATGCAGCCATTTTTTGGTGATATGGGTGATTCGATGAGGAAGGAATAACTAAATCTGTGTATGTCGGTTTTCTGTAAATTTTGAAATTGTGTTTTTTGTTGATCTTGGTTATAGTCAAATCAAGGTAGTTTATTGCATCACTTTATTCAGTTTCTTCAATACCTTGATTTTCTTGAAATGACAAAGATTTTCTAACAAAAAATTTATTATTCGATAGACTCTTAAACAATATACAATGATCTCACATAAAATTAAATGCAACAAATTTAGCCACCAAGGTAGTAAAAAACACATGACAAATTGATTTTAATTATTTATTTTATAATTAACTTAACCTCATTCGTACCTGAAGATGGAATCAATGATTCTGAAATGTACATAGTGTAATAAAAATAAAAAGTTAAAAAGTGTTAAAAGTTTATTTATATTATGTTAATTATTATATAAAACACTTTTTGAGGCTACATCTCTAACAGAAAATATATGTAATAATTTAGCGATCTGCGTTTTAAACCTCCGTTTCATATCAGAAAGATGCTGGTAATCCTTGGTATTTCCCTTGTTGGACTATGTCATTCCTCCTTACTGTGATATAAATGTAGAAATGACAACAAATAAATTACAAAGAGCTCAGAACGCTTGCGTTAGATATATTTTTAACGTTAGGTTAGACAAGCATAACACTAGATATTATAGGGAACTAGGCTAGCTAAAAATGAGCGAGCGCAAGGCATATAGCATATTGTCAATGATGTACAAAATGTTAGATAATAAACACCTACATACCTGTATGAGAGATACACACGAATGTAAGATGTGCACCTAAGAAGAACTAGATTTAGTAATGTAATGATTCCGTGATGATAGGCTGATGAACATGGGTTTCTGAATATTGTCGGAGGGATGTGTCACCTTTACACAAAAATGTCCACTATTGCATTCGAACAAATAGGAGGCTGTGAACTGTCAGGCCGTAGATAAAATTTATTAGTTTCGACCAATTTTGTTCGTGCCATCAGCTTCATGAATATTCAAGAGAACCTAGATTGAATGGACTATAACTTAGGCTACAGTATAAGTCCATTGTTGGAAAACGTGTATAAATAAATAAACGTCATTGCGACCAAAACGTATTGAGAACTGTAGACATTTTAATAACATTCAACTATCATGATTAGACAGAGTGTAATTATCACGATAAATGAATTGCAAAACAAACGTTATTGCAGCCTAATATTAATAAGAACTGTAGACATTTTAATAACATTGAAAGCTATCATAATTCGACAAAGTGTATTTGTCATGAGTTTAATGAATTGCAAAACAAACGTCATTGAGGCCTAAACGTAATGAGAACTGTAGACATTTTAATGACATTCAAAGCTATCAAGATTAGAGAGAGTGTATTTTTAACGAGTTTAATGAAGTGAAAAACAAACGTTATTGCGGCTTAATCGTAATGAGAACTGTAGACATTTTAATAACATTTAAAGCTATCATGATTAGAGAGAGTGTATTTGTCACGAGTTTAAGGAAGTGCAAAACAAACGTTATTGTGGCCTAATCGTAATGAGAACTGTAGATATTTTAATAACATTCAAAGTTATCATGATTAGACAGAGTGTATTTATCACGATAAATGAATTGCAAATCAAACGTTATTGCGGCCTAATCGTAATGAGAACTGGAGACATTTTAATAACATTTAAAGCTATCATGATTACAGAGAGTTTATTTGTAACGAGTTCAATGAAGTGCAAAACAAACGTTATTGCGGCCTAATCGTAATGAGAACTGTAGACATTTTAATAACAATTAAAGCTATCATGATTAGAGAGAGTGTATTTGTAACGAGTTTAATGAAGTGCAAAACAAACGTTATTGCGGCCTAATCGTAATGAGAACTGTAGACATTTTAATAACATTCAAAGCTATCATGATTAGAGAGAGTGTATTTGTCACGAGTTTAATGAAGTGTTAAACAAACGTTATTGGGGCCTAATCGTAATGAGAACTGTAGACATTTTAATAACATTTAAAGCTGTCATGATTAGAGAGAGTGTAATTTGTCACAAGTTTAATGAAGTGTTTAACAAACGTTATTGCGGCCTAATTGTAATGAGAACTGTAGACATTTTAATAACATTCAAAGCCATCATGATTAGAGAGAGTGTATTTGTCACGAGTTTAATGAAGTGCAAAACAAACGTTATTGCGGCCTAATCGTAATGAGAACTGTAGACATTTTAATAACATTCAAGGCCATCATGATTAGAGAGAGTGTATTTGTCACGAGTTTAATGAAGTGTTAAACAAACACTATTGTGGCCTAAACCCATGGAAACTAAAACCTCTTTAATAATCTCAATTCCAATCCACTATTAAATTACTTTGTTTATTGACAAATCTCTCTAGTCCACTTGTTACATTCACCCCAGCCAAAAACACACTATTTTGTTATAATTATAATTGGTATTTGTACAGACACAACATTATTAATAGTAAACTGCAAATCAAATGATGAAATTTTTAGAGTGTTGACACCTCTACGTAAAATACTCTTTTAATAAATCATAATAGTTAAATCAAAATGAATAAACATATTATATTTGTCAAAACTTTACAAATTGCAAAACAAAAATATTAATATGATGAGAATTATATGCTTTTTATTTTCTGTAAATGTATAAATGTAAATTAAACTATCTTTTTTCTTTAATTATAGACTGTGACATCATTTGTTATCTAGTACATGGACTATTAAATCAATCATTTGTTTATTAAACAGAATATTTAAGCCGTTAAATCTTCTATTAGTAAATTTACATGTAGTACATTACTTAGTAAACATTGCAAAGAAGCAAACTTTGTACACAAATGGTCAAACCCAAAATAAATCTCCACAACACATATATCAGTTAAACATTTTTAATATAAAAAACCTTTTACTAATGTTCTACTTCAGGAAAATTATAAGTAATATTTGGTATTTTTCACAAACTTTAAACACCGTAGTGCATATAATGTATACGTATGGGAATAGTTTTCCCAATGTACAAACATTTACCCACATATGTTTGTGTCCCACTTCAGAAACTTTTATCAAACTATTATAATGAAATACCATTGTATTTAAACTACCCCGCAACTGAGCCATAGCTTCATTAGCAAGTCATGAGTAGGGTCATATTCAAGAAAGTTTAACGCCGTGCAGTTTCTACTAGGCCTTTGCAATAGCTACAAAGCCAATCGTTATCAAATAAATAGCTTTAGCATTTTCAAAATATGTTCATTCTTTTATCGCCGTAGAACTAGGAACATAATCATAAGTATATTTAAAAAATTTATACGTTCAATTCACGTCAATTTCGTAGCTTTTTGCAACAGTGGATTAAGGAACTAATATATAATTAGTAACAGAAAACTTTTGGCACCAAGAGAAATCGTTTTGTTTCACTGGAAGTTGTTCTTTGTTTTTTTTAAACTCTAAGAATGCGATTAAGACATTACCTTGCAAGGTAATTCTGACGAAGAATATTCCAGAAGCTAGGAGAATTATTAATAGGTTAATAGTTTCTATAAAAAATATTGAATAGTCTCAACATTTAAATGGGTTTCAAAATTTGAAAACCTATATCTATAGAGATCCTCGGAATAATATTCAGCTTAATAAAAATTGACAGTTTAAAGGTAAAACAGTATTTTAGAATCAGGTTCCTGATAACTATTACTATGAAGTGTTAAAACAAACACGATTGTGGCCTAAACCCATGGAAACTAATACCTCTTTAATAATCTCCAAATCCAATCCGCCTATTAAATTACTTTGCAGTGTCCCTATTTTATTGACAAATTTCTCTAGTCCACAAACCGGCTGAACTCGTGGGCGATATGATATGAAACACTGATTTGATATGAAACTAAAGACAAAGACAAAGAATTTATTCATACAATTGAACATAATGTTTTTTGTAAAAGTCGATTACAAAAAAATCATACGTGTGACTAAAAAATACTCTAATTTGAATTCAAATCATTATTTGAATGGACAACTGTAGCAGTAAATTAAAATTAAAATGGACTTGCTGGCCTCACAACCCTATTGGGCCTATCGCCTCCCCAAGGCTTTAGAAAGCTGTCTCATTCAAAATTCGTTTTAATTCCGATTTGAAGAGTTTTAAAATTTCTGAGATTTTAACCAGGTTTTCTATAGGCAACCAATTAAAAATCTTTGGACCGTAGTAAAAGATGGAATTTTTGAACAGATTAAGTTTGAATCTGTCGGATATTAATTTACCTTTGAGTCGGGTAAAGTGCTCATGTTGAGCTAGAGGGAAAAGATTGCGGTTTTTAAAACAAAAATTGATGAGTGGTAAATCAAAAGATTGGTTAGCGTGAAAATTGTCTTTGAAAGAAACAGCTCTCTACATCCGTCGCCTGGTGTCAGTCCCCAAACAACTCTCAAAGCTCTCTTTTGTAAGATGAAAATCCTATAAAAATGTTGGAAGGTCGAGAACCCCCAGAAAATAAGACCATATCTTAGCCTTGATTCGACCAAGCCGAAGTAAGCCGTGGTTAGAGCTTCCTGAGAGGAAAATTTTGAAAGACACCTCAGAGAAAAGATTGATGAGTTGATCTGTTTGGACAAGGATTATATATGAGTTTGCCATTTCATGAAGAAATCTATATGAACTCCTATAAATTTATAACTGAAACAATTACTGACATTTTGATTGTTTATTGAGTATATGTTTGGAAGATTTAAGCTTTTAACCTGTGTTTTTGACGTGTTAAGAAAAAGCTTATTTACTGTGAACCAGTGAGAGAGCTAGGATGACACTTCAGAGAACTGGTTGGAAAGGGAAACTGAATTTTTGTTGCTGAAAATCAGGCTAGTATCATGTGCAAAAAGAGATATTGTGGGGCAGACATTGTTATTTTGATTTAGAAGGATTGTATCTGGAAGATCATTAATGAAAATCTAAAATAGAAGGGGACCAAGAATCGAGCCCTGGGGTACACCTTGATTTGACGATAGAAACTTCGGAAAAACACTGGTTGCCGTTATCCTGGATTTGGACATATTGGATACGACCTTGCAAGTAACTTTTGAACCATTCCAAAGTAACACCTCGGAAACCGTATTTTTGCAATTTGGAAAGTAACATTTGATGATCAACTACACCAAAGGCCTTACTAAGGTCACAGAACAAGCCTAGAGCATTCTCACCGGCGTCGAGAGATGAAAGGATCCTTTTAATCACTGCAGCATAGGCTACTTCAGTGTTCATCTGTGGTTGAAAGCCATATTGAAAAGGAGATAAAATTTGGTGTTATTTTAGAAAGTTGAACATTCTATTGTGTACAATTTTTTCAAAAACTTTGGAGATAACTGGGGTGATGGCTATTGGTCGGATAGAAAGATACATCACAGGTATTTTTTGATTTGGGTATAGGAACAATTTTGGTTATCTTTAGATCGGTAGGGAATTTTCCTTCTGAAATTGATGAGTTAAAGAGATAGGTTAAAATCGGAGCCAAACCTACCGCGAAGTCTTTAATAAAAGGGACTGATAAGTTGAAAAAATCTTTTGATGTACTGTTTTTCAAGGCTTTGATGGCTTTTAATGTTTCGGGTATGGTGATGTTGAAAAAGAAGAAAGTGTCTAAGATAGTGGGTAAGGGCCAGAATTATCTTGTACATTGACTTTGAGTTTTTCTGAAACATTAATAAAGAATTATTAAGTTAGAATTATTAAGAAGAAAGCGTGGCGTGATCCACGGGATAATAAAACCTTTGATTGATGTTAGAACTCATGTTTCACATAGTAACAATTTTTGTCAGAATAGAGCTGTAAAAGAACGACCAGACACCACTGAGATGAAGGAGTCACAGAGAGTAGAATTATACTCCAGAAATGTTACAACATGTTTGATTTGGAAAAAATACTGAACTAAGCTCTAAGTTTATAGATGCCATGTAATTACGTTCCAATCCTTGTTATAACGCATCTTTGCAGAAAAAAGTCAAAATTGTGAAATACTTTAACCTCAACTGTTCAGTCCGGCACTTAAAAAGCTCAATGACAGAACAAATTCGTAAAAATCTGCAGTGAATAAATGTTTGAATATGCAATGTTATGTACCAGATTCAGGTACCAGTCCAAAGGACACGTGAATCTGAGGTTGTGGAAGTCGACACGACTAAATGTCTGAGTACAAACCCCAACAATACAGCTTTCAAAGTGTTTCGTAATTTAGTGATCTTCTGGAGAAGGTGCGCATATGTACACATTTTCAATATTAAAAAAAAAAATTTAAATTTAATTGAGAGAGTGTTGCTAACCGACATTAAAAATAACCCGTTCTGTAGATATTCCCCTAACTTATTTAGATTTAGAAAACTTTGATCTTTTCCAATAATGTGCAACTACATTAAAGGGTTAAGCCACCCTCCTGTGCACCTAGAGTCAAGGGGAACTACAGGACACAGGGTGGTAGTGGATGAAGTTTGCTTGCTCAAGAAGGAATTGATTTATTAAGTTACCGGAATAAGTGATAAATTTGTACCCATACTCAGTCATATTAACTATTGTAACACATTAGTTTGTTGTAGTTTTGTTAATAACCATATTCATTAATGCAATTATTATTACACAAAAGCAGTAGACCAAAACACGTCTCGTGTGACAGGATTCTGAAAATTAATTCACAGAATTAAAGGCGCTGTTTATCGCATCGATTTCTTTAATAGATAATTGTTACACGGCTCGAAAATCCTTTTCTAGAATCACATTGACACCATATGCGATTTTCGTAATAAAAACATATTCGCAAGAAAGGATGCAAGATCAGTTGACGCTACGATTTATCTCATCAATGTTTGTCCATCACTAGTTATAAACTGTCTGTGATATATTAAAAGCCGACTCTGTAATATTAATTATAATTAAAAAGCATTGATATAATATTTTATCTCGTATATTTGATGTGATCATACAAACTACTACTATAAAAATGTAAATAGATAGTGGTTGTGGACCAGTTGAACATTTATTGAAAAGATATTACTTCACTTTCAGGAAATAGAATTCTTTGTGTAGTATCAACGCTGTAATATAGTAAAATTAAAAGAGCTTAGTCACTACAAAAGCCTTGCCTCCGCGAAGGCTAATATGCCGTTCACGGTCATGAAACTCAAAGCCACATATACTCTGGGAGCCTTTAAGTTTAAATACTGATTCTCATAGTCACAGGTATTTATTTATTCGAGTCGTATATCAGTAGTATACACTCGAACTGTGTAACAATACTATTTCAGTTAATTTAGTAAAAAATACAACTCAGAAATACAAATGTGTTTCTATCATTTTGCCATAATAAGTAAATGTATATAACTATAACAATTATGACTTAATGACAAATTATTTATTCGTATAAGCCTTTTATCGTCCTTATTCACTAAATATGATTTCCGAATAAAAACTTTACATTTCAGAGTTACACATGTAATTGTTTGTGACTAATTATCGCGATGACTGAGTGTGTACAACATGCAAAAAAACTTATATTGACCAATTTATTAAGTGTTACAGCGCATTTAAATCGGAAATTATAGATTTTAACACAGTTAAAGATATGCAATTGGAGGGTAAAAAAACTAAAGACTTCTTTCAGAAGTTTGGCTAAAAAACCAATCTTTGGTAATTGCGGACAAATGGACAATCTGTGTACTTTCAAATAACTAAACAGTGTTTTGATTCTGTTTTTATATGTATTGGACGTGTCTTGCATTTTGTAGCATTGTTTATAAAAGTTTTAAATCTAAGAATTTTTTGAACGTTGCCACTTTGAAACAGACAACAACTTTAAAACAAAGCGAAATAGGAAATAGAGTAATTTGTAACAACTGCACAAATCCTTTGAAAATTGTGTTTGAATAATGAGAACATAATTTAAAATAATAAATACAATATTATAATTGCATTGTAGTGAAGGACTTCCATTCTGTATTTTCTATCAATTTTTACGTGATTGGTTCGGTTGAATTTTAATAATAAATTGTTCCCACGAAAACATGTTTTTTCCACCTGCTTTACCTATTGCCCGCGGATTTCTACCATTTTAAACTCTCACATGTACTTATGTTGTAAACTACATGCAGCCAATTTATTGCATATTTCCTTACACGTACTCCTGCTCTTGTTCATGATGTACGTCGTAGTGTATCTTATTCAATAGGTAGAATGTTATTCAAAGATTCTTTAACATTTGTTAAACTTTTATCTTCTGAATCTCCTATTTTCTCACCCTTAATAACCACGCTGTTCACATGTGTCTGAACACTACTCAATCACTAATATTCTATATCCTAAAAATCTTGGGACGTCAAACTGATAATAAAATCTTTTACTCCAACCAAGGGCTCTTTTCTTGACTTTGTTTCAGCCACCGTTTTATAGGTTAGCGCTACCAACATATTTCGACAGGTTTCCTGCTTTATAGTATGAAAAGCCAATACTAATCAGAGTTTCAAGGACGCAAACATAAACTGAGAATATTTTTCTTTTATAAAAGAAAACGTTATGGAATAAAGCAAATAAACAAAACTCTGTCATAAACGGAGAAAAGTTATTTAATATTTGTAAGATTAAGCGTAGTGATCTTGAGTCAGTAATCCTCCTTTGAACCTCTAATCCGGGATTATATACCACACATGGTCTCCCAAAGGACATCAGATGATCAGGTGGAAGATCTTAATACGAAACTAAATACATAATAAATCACACTATCTGCTACGTACTGCTCAGAGTACTCACTCTTTTATTACACAAAAACCAAATATTTTATGTATTATATAGCTTCTGATGCATAACAGATGTGTTTTCATCCCTATTCCTTATTCTTTGATCGTAAGTCCGAGCACAAAAGACACGTGTCCGTGTGTGAGGGTCCAAAGAATTTTAAAAGTAACATGACTTAACTAATACATTTTTAAACACGTATTAAAACAGAATACTACCATCAACATTTAAAAATAACAGGAAAAAACTATTACATTGTGTATTATATTCAAATTAGATATGGATGTAGTTTTGCTGAAAAGTGTTTTCTATTGAACAAGTTGTGTAGAATTGGGCAATCAAAAGACTCAAGAGATACTCACAGCCGTGTCTCTATTCCCCTTACAAATCAAAACTTTTCAACAGTTTCAGGTCGGGCTTGTGCACCCTATTTGTTTCTTTGCCACAGACGACAAAGCTTAATTATTTGCTAGTAAAAGATCAATACTAAATAAATGATTTGTAGTAAAAACTTAAAACTATTAGTGCTGATATTAATTAACTGTATTATATAGCAATTATATTTTGATTGAACATTTTTATATGTACAAAGACAAGTGGTTGATTAAAGGCCAGGCTAACTCTCAACAAATAGGAACAATTAATTAATTTAGTATATGTAAGTAAATTAATTCAGACGTAAATAAAGTGTTGCTTTATTGCCTCTGATTTAAACAACAACTTGACATTACATTCTAATCTGTGAGTTCCTCTTTGCATGATTTATATTCTTACCGCTGAGTTCCTATTAACTGGCATTATATTCTGACTTCTGAGATACGCCCAGGTGGTATTACGTTCTGATTTCTGACTTATTTTCAACTGGGATTATATTCTTACCTCTAAGATTCCACTCTGGCATTATATCATGTCCCTCCTAAGCGGCGTTCTATTCTTAGCTTAGAGTTCCACTCAAATAGCATTGTATTGTGACCCATGTGTTCCTACCAATCGGCATTATGTTCTGATATCTGAACTCCACCCAATGACCCTTTTAAAAATTCTTATATACCTCCAAAATGGCATCATAAATAGTAATAAAAATGCAAATAATACAAAAAGTTTTATAACTTAATGAAAGTCCCGTAAATATTTACTAATTACAAAGCAGTGTAACAATAATTAAAGTTACAATAATCTGTATTGTATAGTTCCCAGCAATGAATGAAGAGTAGAGATATGATTAGGACCTTCAATGTTACGTGGTCCAAAGATTGATATTGCACAAGAAAATTCATTCAGGCACTTTTAAACAGACGTACAAACATAAATTTGATCCCTAGTATGGTTATGCACTTGCCGTATCGAAAGAAAATTGTCTAGCCATACATGTATATGAAGAGAGAGGAGTATACATAGAAGTTCTTTAGAGTTCCTAGGTAAACCTTAAGGACTCGAAAGGACTTCTTTTAAAATATTCATTACGGCACTTTTATTTTTTGTCTTCCAGAACACACGCGAAGCTCTTCTTAATGCAAAACGTTTCAATAACTTTGTGGAAGTTGCCATCACTAGTGGAGAGAAATGAGATGAATTGTTTTGTGATGCGATGGAAGAGGAACAAGTAAAAAGCACTTACCCCATGACGAAAAAACCTTTGAATAACTGTAATGTGGAGAACAAATTTCAAGGACCTGAACATACACTGCATTGTAGGCATACATAATTCAGAACCATACTCATGACTTGCTAATGAAGATCAGCTTAGTTACCGAATAATTTAAACAGAGATACATTAATTATAATAATAATGTATAACAACTTTCGTGTAGCTCAGAATAAAATGTGGTGTGGGAAGATGTATAGCTACATAAACAAGGATTGAAAAATCAATGTACGCCACAAGACCTTTACAAGAATTGTAGAGTTAACTGCGTTTTTTCTTCTCGGGAATTTATATAAGGAAAACATTTATATAATTCTCGATTACTATGATATTCCGTTTATAAGTATACCTTTCTGTACTTTCAAAATTTTCTTGATGTTTAATAATAATCTATATCGAGATAATAATATACGATGGTATTCTCTTCTACTGTCTACGCTAAGGCGATAATCGTCCCTTATTTAATTTTCTAAAATAAAGCACGTGCTACGAGGTTGTAAACTAATCAGTACTACTTCCAAAGAGATAATTATCTATCCCATTGGGTTTACATCCAATACTTAAGTCTACGGTAGTAATCCTCATCTCTTATGTTCATGGCTTTCACAAAATAAAATACTAGCTTGCCGTCTAGTCAGTACCATCGATATATACTACTGGATTGTACGCTAGTTTCGGTCAGACTTAAGTGGAGCTCCCCCCAGAAATTAACTATACATTTTTGTTCACTAAGCACCAACACGTTTTATTTAGTTTTTAGTGGATTTTACGGTTTTAAATTAAATTTCAGGTTTCGTTATACAAATTTCGACCTACTGAAAAATTAGTTGTGACAGCAAAAAGTAATAACTTTACCCCATTAAAATTCAGTATGCTTTGTATTTAAATTTTTACTACACTGCTACTACTGCTAAATCTCCGCCACTAGGCAAGTCCGACCAAAAAATATATGAAACCTATTTAAGTCATCTAATTTCGACAGCCCCTGTTCTACGAATGTCATCAGAAGTCTTCAGCAAGAAATCCCTTTATCCATCATCGCTACAACCACGAAAACAAATCTTCGACTTGAAGTGGGAATCCTCACACGGCGCTTAAAAATACCAGACCAGAAGGTAAAATCTATGAAAGAAAAGGTACATGTTCTTGAAAAGTCGTAATATAATTGTACGGTAGGCAGCTAAACCTTAAGTGGAGATCTTATGAATGATTTACAAATACTTAAATATTCCATGTTTTAGCGGTTCTTTAGCAACTATGGAGTTTATTAAAACAGTTTATTACCTAATTGACTATCATATTGCAGGGATTTTTGTCGGGGATTCAATGGATCAGTAAAATTATAAAATATGATCAAAGATAACAAATTTTACATGATGAAGAGTATGATTTGTCTATCCTTAGAATATATATCCTAAACATCCAAGAAGACCGTTTGCCTCAGTAATTTTGAGGAATATAACAAGAGGCACATAACACAATTTAAGAGACAAATTGTAGGTCAACAATCAGTTAAAGTATATAATAACATATAAATGTTCATAAGATTATTTAGAGCGGGTTTTTAGTGTATATACACTAGAAGACACTATAAAAACAATTCCGGAAGATAATATATGAAGTAAGAATAACGATAACAAGGGAATATTTTATAAAAACCTAAACAATAGAGAGGTAGTCTGTCATAAGTGTTTACAATAAAGTTAGTTTTTTTGTAACAACATGACATTAAAATGACATTATACATCTATAAAAACATTAAAATATTAATATTTTAATGTAGTTTATTAGTGGCAGGGTTTTCATATAGCTTGTGTCTCAAAGGAAACTTCTATTTTGCGTTACATATATTATACAAGCTCTCCACCTGTTTTGTACTTCAATAAAAGAGTAACTTCGCAATCGTTTGGTATTGCTGCTGATACTTGGACTACGTCGGGCATCGTCCACTGTGTTATCACAACCTGGCTATCAGGAAATAAACTATGCTCTTGGAGCTTGCCAACAACGAGGTACGCGACGAAAAGTATCTCACCAATATCATAGTCTCTCGGTTTTTTTATAGTACTTGGACGTTCGGCAGGAATCATCCCCATCTCTTATTGACTTCAAAACATACACTATAAAGTTGAACCTACAACGGACAAGGTTCGCCAATAAATACAGTATCTTGACAAACTATCAGTTTGTTTCTTTACATACATTCTACCTTGAAACATGTTGTCTGTAATATTTATAGATTTATAATATATTATATATTTTTGCGCATCTAAATAACATTGTTTCCTGCTTATGTATTTTATTAACAGAGAAAAATCAAGCATACTGGTGTTCCTTAATCTGTTCCTTATTATTGCAATAGATTCATTTACATGATTTTTTGTACATATAAGAAGCGAATCTTTATAAATTAATCCAGTTCCTATGGTATCTAAATATTTTAATAATTGGGCTGTTTCGTCTGTTTCTTTACGACATGCCGTGCGCAAAGCAAGTTATTGTGCAATAACAATACGTTTAGTAATAGTATTAAAATGTATTTCCGAATTACTTTATAACTTAATGTTGATTCAAATCCATTATATGAATAGTTTTGGTAAATCAAGCAGAGTATTTTTATCATGATACAGGTTACAATATATGTAATATTTTAGTTATAAAGTAACAGAATTCCTGTAAATAAAGAATCCAATTGTAGAAAAACTTTATAAAAAATTTGTATTTTCCGTACATCCGTTTTGTGATGTTTTACTAAGCAGTCAGTATGAGTATCAAGCCCAAGTCAGAGTAAATGTATAAAAAGAGGTATAAAAAGTATTACAATATTTTTATGTCCTCGGTTACACAATCAATAAAGTGAGTAAAGTTTAATTTCCTCTTTGACAATGACAGTAGTCGATGGCTTATACGTGACAGATATTACCAACAGATCTGTTAGTACGAGTATTTATTAACAGTTTTCAATTTCTATCCCGTTATACTTAAGACACATACCCCTATTAAGTTTATAGTTAATAATATAATAATTGTTGGCAGAGTATATCATAAAGAAGACATCATCAGAAAAATAATACAATACAACATAAATAAATTATGATCTAAAACTATTCTTTGAGGAACTCCTCAGGAATATATCGTACATGGCGCACCTTATTATTACTCATTTTAATTTAAACAACCTGTTTCTTATTTAAAAAACTATTACAAACTAACTCAGGAATATCCTTCTCACTACATAGACTAGGGTTAGAATCATTCTCCGGTGTTCCTAGTGTACGAAAAATTAAATTTATATCTAGATTGCTAAAAAATCAGTATGAGAAGAGTAAGTAATCTCTCATAATTTTGAGATTACTTATAAAATCTGGCTTTCTGGCATCGTGGCTTTCCAAAATAATCATTTACGTAATAAATAGGTATATTATGTATAGAAACTGTCCGTTTAAAGATTCTACAATTTATTTACGAAATAAATGTTTTACCACATGTAATATAGCCATCACATATTGCACAGATATTAAATTTTACGCATTCGTACACTTTAGTGCGACCAGTCAAAATCGTTAAGTATATACCAGAAGTGAACGCGTTGTCTAATTTGCCTTTTAATTCTAACTCTGACTTACATCTTGTTATAAAAGTACTTTTTTAATTTAATTTTGTAATAAAATGCTGTTTCAATGTAAGTGGTTTATTGGTAATGACTAACGCAAATTGTTTCAAAGTAGGCCACTTAATTTTCCACATAATTGAATGTTGACGAGCATAATTCCACATTTTTAAATGTTTTATTAAGTCGTGTGTCTTTATTTTAGATAGGAATGGGGATATCCGGGAGGCATCGTGCTGGTAGATGCTTAAGTATTTCTGCTACAAAGGAGAATAATGCCGGAGGAAGCCACAGTAACAACATTGTGAGGTCAACTGCGATCTAACTAAAAGCCACTCAAAGCCTTTCTTGTTTCGAATTGTTATCGATATCTGCATTTCAAAAACAGGCAAACTTTTCAATAAAGCTGTTCAGCTCTATATTACCTTTTCTGAACTCTTAAGACTTTACTTTGTAATAAATATTAAGGATTTACTTTAGGTAAGCACTTAATATTGACCATTTAATTCTGCAGACTAATGTTTCTCATCTTTACACACTGTTTCAAATTATATGTAAACATAAGGTAGTTGTATAATAAAACAATCCAAAACATTACATAATTTGCATAATTAGTTTTGATATGATCTGTAAAAGGGCATTGTATTCTTATTTCTATATTGAAGGCTTCTTATCTAGACTGTGCGTAATGGAACATTAGATAGTATTAAGTTTAGTTATATATAACACGCATTTATTATCATTTGTATATTGAAGGCTCTATTGCACGTAACGTCTTTTTGGTACAGTTATAAGTTATCACGATTTTTATTGTAATTTTTATACTGTAGAGTACATTCTAAACTGTAAGTAATCGAATACTAGGCAGTTTATATACTGGTATGTGTGTGGTATGTATGTATTATGTATATCTATACATACATACATACATACATACATATATATATATATATATATATATATATATATATATATATATATATATATATATATAAAACTATACGTTTGTATAGAGCTAATTTAAAATGACAATAAAATTCACGATATACTCGTATATACGTAACGTATATACTAACGTATAGTTATATATAAAGTAAATATTATAGTTAGTATTATATTGAAGGCTCTAGACTATGTGGAATCGAATAATTCTGCCTGACCCTCCTGTAAATTGAACCTGTAATCTCGCGCTGGAATGAGTGCAACAATACATATACACAAACATAAAGCGATATGTTCAACACAAGTAGGATAGAAAGGTTACAGAAACATATTGCTCGATTTGTTTAGTTTAATGATCCGTTCATTATATCAAACTACCGTGAATGTACTGAGCTTGTAGTTACTGATGTGGTTTTTATTCTGAGTTTGGCCCATTCTTATACGACATTGAAATCCTGTGAATAATTTTTTTTTTTATCCATGAAGAAGAAATACTTTTGTTTTTTCTTAATTAAAAAGTGTAAATAATTGAAAACCCAAATATTTTAGGGAAGTATTTAGGAAGCAAATCTGAACTTTTAGCAATGCAATGCCTATAAAACAAATTAAGCTTACTATATTTAATTGGCTGATAGCTAGCAAATCTCAATACTCAATAGGCTGAAACATGTAGTTTCCGTCTGTTTGTCTGCTCGCTATCTCGAAAATGAGCTGACCGATGGACTTAAAATTTTGTAAACGTAGCACTGTAAACGTTTCATAGGTTACAATGCTATGTATTTTGTCGACAACATATGTTATCACTACATAACTTACATAAAATTTAAAGTTTTCTACATACCTTAAATAGAATTAAAACCAAGAATTATAAGCATAACACTCTTAAAAGAATCTTAGTTATCAGGGACTTATCTATAGAATAATAAAACATCTGAACCAAAACCCTTTAAGTCCTTTCAGAAAGACTTTGGTGCTCCCAATAGTTTTCATGTTCCAAAGTAACGCATTGTACTGCCGTAGACTGGAATAGTGAGCGCTCATCTCTGGAAGAGTCAGTCTGTCAATAGGGAAAACCATTCCACCATTGAGACGAGTGTTGTATAAGCTCCGAGCAATGCAGTCTTGACTTTAGTCTTAAAGCACTGAAGATTATTATTAGATATGTAGGCTCGAAAAGTGTTTGATCAATATGTATATAATAATAAACCTTTTTAACACTTTTTAAACTTTTTTATTTTTGTACAATGTACATGTCGAATTATAGGAATTCATCTTCAGGTACAAATTACCTGAAGATGAATTCTCAGAATTCGAAATGTACATTGTATGAAAATAAAAATGTTTTAAAAGTGTTAAAAAGGTTTATTATTATATACATAATGAGGATTAGTTTAAAGAAAGACAGCCCTTCACATATGCAAATATATATATATATATATATATATATATATATATATATATATATATATATATATATATATATATATATACTTAACATATTCAGATTTATACACAGTGATCACGATATCTCACTCTACATATGAAACGTACAATTTTCTTTTGCATTTTAAAAGTTTTGGGATTTAGAGAACGTCTCATGAAAGTCAATAATATATTTTATTATACTGCATAGTAACCAATAATGTTGACGACTTTGCTGACAATGTGAACTAAGGTTTTGAAGGTGATGTAAGATTAAATAATAGCTTATTGGTGTGATTAGACTAGTTCAGCCTTTCACCAATAGCTTCAAGAATCTGAAAGACACACCACTATAACTTTACAAGATTTATGAATCCCACGTAGTGAAAACACCATAAAATACGTCTTTTTCATTCAGTTAAAGGTCATTTAATGAAAACCATCTGTCAAGATCTAATTATGTGTCACTGATAAATTTCTGCATCATTTTAGGTCAGAAGCGAAGGATATAGTGGTTGTTTCGTCGGCATAGCAAACAATATTGTAGTCAATGTTGGCAGAAAGATCGTTTACATAAACGGAAGCGAACAGCCAACTGCTCTGATATTCTTATCCATTCAACAGACAAGTATTTAATAATAAGAATAACTACGTACTTTCAACAAACAGTCCAAACTGTAGTTATACTGTGCTATAGTTTCGAGCTTGAATGCCATCTTCTGGTGTCGGTGTCAATATATATTAAAAGTGAGGATTGTCCACCTGGAGTCGCCATAGTTTAAAATTCACGTACACAGTAAAAACACAACGAATAAATAATTGGTGCGAGAAACATAACATTTGATAGGCCTATCACACATGAATATTAAACATGATATAGCCACTCAGCTGGCAGAAGACAGGTCAACTGAAATACTCTTTGACTGAGAAGACTTTAAAATCTACACTATTTAAAAAATACCAGTAGAAAACTTTGAAGATTAAAGAAACAGGATTGGTGAGGCCTGCAACAAAAAACCACTTCATACTCACCCTACGCTTGTTGCACTGCCAAATGATAGGAGGGCTTCAGATTGAACATTTGATTTGACTTAAGTTAAAAATATTGTTCTAATATAAGTGGCTATTACTTTGGCTGGGACATAGATAGCGATCTCTAAATTTTCACTATTGTTTCCGTTTGAACCAGAGTACGTAATGCTGGTGAGGTTTTATTGTGTTATTACAGGTTCGGGCACATGTGCAAACACTCCAGTTGGATAAGGTTGTTGTTTCTGTGGTGAAGAAAACGACTACAAAGTGAAAGTGACCAAAAACCTAATGTAGCTCATGTAAACTGCAAAAAAGGAAGTTCCTTCACATCTACAGTCACAATGAGCAGAGTGCACTAGTACTCATTAATCAGGAAGCTGTTCAGAGACCGGTTGAAACTAAACGTGATAACAGAATTTAAGTTGCGATCAGGAGAGAAAATAAATAGAAAGGGAAAAGTAAAGAATCAATCAGTCACTGTGCTAATAGCGTAGGGAGAAGGTAGAAAGGTATATCCGGATTTAAATACAGGAGTAAAAAAATAAATATATGGAGAATAGGGCAATGTTACCTTTACCTAAAGGTAACATTGTAACATTGACAAGCTTCTACCTAGAAGCTTGTCTAAACAGTTTCTTCCTTTTAGAGTTTATTTCATATTCATTGTTAACACCTGAACCAGAGTAGTCTCTTGTGATGTTATTACATCTTTAAAATTTCCTTCACCCCATTAAACTAAATATTTAAACCAATACAATAAATATCTTTAATATGCATCTTGAAATCAAGTCTAAAATATGGGAGATTGTAGCTCCAAAACTTTTTCCTGTAGACCTTTATGAGTTTGATCCCGATAAGAAACAAATTTTGTAAGGAATAAATTAAATTTATGTTCTAGGTTCAAACCTAAAATCAATAATAAACAGATACTACTCGAGATAATAGAAAATTTTATTTTATGTCATGCTTCATGTATGTCTATCTGACTATCTTTTTGTTTTTATGTACATATCTAGATAAGAAATGACCTATAGATTTGAACTTTTGTATAAAGCTTCATGTCTATATAGGCAAAATTGCGTTCAACATTAATAATTAATTGGCTGAATAAATAGATTTGTAAGCTGAGACTTTCATCAATCTATATTCAGTGCTATAAAAAACATGTTCTGAATAATTTATTATGACAATCACAATAAAACATTCATCAGGTTAGGATTAACTAAGTTAGTTTTGGTTATACAATTATACATATATCATCTGCATAAAATTAGTAATAAACATCATATAGCAATATACATTATATCTGAAAGAATCCTGTTTTCTAAGTTCGGCTTTGCACTTTTCTAACCAACTATTTTAGACACTATCTAAAGTATATTATGACAGTAAGGAAATTTCTAATTATGTTTATTTAATTGAAACTATGTTTAGAACATGTCTGGTCACAGACAATAGAGTCTGAATCTTCACTGGGCCACAGTTCACAGCGCGACCCTACCGTGTAGTGGATATAGCACAAAACTAGCGAAGCCTAACTGCTGGTCATAGTACAAACCTCGGTGTGGTGTCGGTGTGTGAGTGTGGCTCTCTATAAGGCCTTAATAACATCAAATATTAGCTTATATGTAACTTTTGAATTCATCCTTAAATGTTGGAGACGCTCATGATATATATTAGAAAAAGGTTTGTCACATTAACTAAAGTAAAAGACATTTTTAATCTGTTGTATAAATCAGTAATACAAAAACGATGCTAGCTTAAAAATGCAGCTATGCAATCAACTAACTTAGTAATATTATCAGCTTATTATTATTAACATCAAATACCACACTTCCGCTTCAAGCATTGAATATAAATATGGTTTACAAATTCTCAATTTTGAAAACTTTCAATTGGAAAACTCTTTTGAGTAAAGCTAATAGTATTTTACTGTAAATGTGTGTGTCAATTAAATTATGTGAAATCAAACGAAACATGACCCGTTAGTTAAAAGCGATGTAGTAAAACAAGAGTAAAGTATACTTTACCCAGTGCATTATATAATCAACATTCACAGTAATTTGATTAAAACACCAGATACTTACTGTTTATGGTCATAGAAACCCAATAATAGTTATGAAATTGATGAGTTAGGATAAGATAGCAATAATATAAACATAGCTGTCACATAACATCTGTGGGTACATCAAACTTAATGATGTTAGGTTGTATACGATAATGTCGGTATTACTTTATCGAATGGTGGTTGTTATGTATCCGACAGTATGTATTTAGTACACATGTTGGTCATCCACACATCGGAATACTGTGCATCCGATACTCTTGGTGTTAGTTGTCAGAAGATGGTTGTCATGTTTTAGATATTTTACACCTGAAACACTTGGTCAGCATACCCAAACTTCTGTTCAAATTACTGATGGTAACATTATACTTCCTAATGTTTTATGTAATACTAGTAGTTACTCGTGGTTACACTATTGCCTGTTGAATAATAGGTACGTCGTCATTTTAAACGGCCTGTCCTGTTTAAACGGCTAAATAAACATTACGGAAATAGGTAACAGCAAGATATCCTTGTCTTTTGATACACGTCATAACAATTGCCCTGTAAGTTAAAAAGAAATGTTTTGGGATCCCTAGAAAGTCGTAGATCGAAAGTTAGTTTCTGTTAGTTCCAGTGAAACACATCAATTTCTCTGCAACTTTCCGTACTATTTTAATGAATAGCTGACCAACAATGTCAGTACGGTAACTGAAAATATTTTAGGTCAGAGTGGAGGAGTACTAGGTCCGTCGTATTAATCTTAGTAAAATCACTTATGATATAATATTATGGAACACTAATAATAATTTTGAACCGGAGGTAACGTTTTGAACACATAATTGGAAAAGTCTAATTTCAATAATGTAATACAATAATGTTTCACTACGGTTAGTATGTGTGTGTTTCCTTCCTTATAGTCTTGCGCAATGTAACTCTATACTGTAATACAATAATGTTTCACTAAGGTTAGTGGTTAGTATGTGTGTGCTTCCTACCTTACAGTCTTGCGCAATGTAACTCTATACTTTTAAGCACCACTCAGTTGATCTCTCATTTGTTAGGTATTAAAAGGCAAAACAATCTCAAAACGAAGTATGGGTTTAAATATCAAACCTAGCAAATAACAAAAGGTTAAAGAAATATTGGGAATTTCTAACTGCAGGAGGACTGCATTCCAATAATTATGAACTTTGTCCCGAATTATCTGTTGTTTACACTAGTCTTATCATTGTTTCATGTTTACAATACCATCAGTGTCTTGCCGTACTGACTTGAGTCACATTATTCCTTAATTTTATCATGGAGCTAAGCGAACAGGAACGTATTGCATTGTTAATGATGCGTGGATATGGTGATATAATTTGATCATATGAACAAGTGAGACATTTATTTAATGAAACATTTCCTGGTAGAAACCCTATATCAAAATCTGCTGTTGAAAAAACAATTAAACGTTTTGAAGAAACAGGCTCAGTGAAGAATCGGCCTAAGTCTGGAAGACCGAGATAAGCAAGAACTGAAGACCGTTGTCTGGAGGTGTTGATGTCTGTTGTTGAAAACCCGCATGTGTCAACAACTGCTTTGTCAAGAGAAGTGGGGATTTTTCAGGGATCAGTTTGTAAGATTTTACATGAAAATAAATTCAAGCCATACAAAATTCATCTTGTACACGAGCTTAACGAAAATGACTTCGATCGAAGGGTACAATATTGTGATGAAATGATGAGCAAAATAGATAACCTGATATTAAACTTAAATAACATTGTATTCAGTGACGAAGCAACCTTCATGCTAAACGGGGAAGTAAATAGACACAATTCTCGTCTCTGGAGTGATGTTAATCCTTACTGGGTGCAAGAAAAACGCACTCAACATCCCGAAAAAATTAACCTTTGGGTAGGTATGATGGGAGGACAAATTATTGGACCATTCTTCATTGAAGGGAACCTTACTGGTGATGTCTACTTAGGTATGCTCCAACAACAAATAATTCCAGCAATCCAGGCATCCAAAGATGATTTTGAACAAGTTTAGTTCCAACAAGACGGAACACCTCCACATTATAGCCGGCAAGTCCGCCACTACTTGGATAATGTTTTCCCAAATCGATGGATAGGTAGACGTGGGTTTATTGAGTGGCCCGCCAGATCACCAGACCTGTCACCACTCGACTACTTCATGTGGGGTTATGTCAAAGACAGAGTGTACAAAACAAAGCCACGAGATATTGATGATCTGAGAAATCGAGGTGTACAGGAAATACATGGGATTCCTCAACAAACATTGCAGCGAGTTGTATCACATGTTTACACCACACTAGCGCACTGTCAAGCCGCTGAGGGGAAGCAATTTGAACACTTCTTGTGAAACGTTAAGCTGGTAAGTAATGACAGAGTATCTGCTTAAAAAATACATAACGATGTTATAAAATTCTTATTAAATATCTCTTCTTTCCCTTTATAGGGAACAATAAAAAATACGGGTTTCATTAGAATTCTCCACTTTTCCTGGTTTGTACCTTTTATGAACACCTAAAAAATGAGAGATCAACTGAGTGGTGCTTAAAAGTGACAGTTTTTAGCTGTCCCAAAAGTTACTTATTCCTATGTTGTAAGTAGTTTATTCTGGCTTATAAAATTGTCAATTGGCAGTCATTTTTTACTGGGTTTAGAGACCTCTAGTTTGCGTTGTTTGTTTTCTTTTATCAGGGTTATGAAAATGACAGGTCACTTGATGGGGCTTTACATTTAAAATTTTTGAGCTGCCCCCAAAATTCCCCATTTTGGGTTTGTGAATGAAGCAGTAATTATGCCTAAAAAGTACCTCATAATATAACATAAATGTGTGGCGAGTTTAGTTTTTCTCGTGTGAGCCGTTACAATATTAGTCGGGGGTCTCCAGACTTTTTATTAACCCTGTATATATACACTTTCTTGACTATTGTATCGCAATTATGATGACACTTGAAGATTTGTAAATGTTGAGACTTCAGACAAAATATTGTAGTTAGAGATCTGTCGTTTCATTTATTGTTTGTCAAAGTGTTCTCCTCTGCTTATTATAATTACTTATCGGAGTCCTAATTGAAAGCGTACCAGTTTATTTCATATTAAATAAGTAAAAAAAACGGGAACTACTAAGGATATTTGAAGGTTTTTCAACATTTAATCATCAGTAAATATTTGTAAAAACGACCAGTTTTACATATAGAAGATAAATAAATGAAATGATACACAATATGAAAGCACTTTTGGGTTCCTTCTTTCAACTGATAACTGTTTAATTATCATTTTAATCTTTCCTGTAATAATGGTATTTGAAGCAGATAAGAAATAATGGAACAAAAGCAATAAATTTGTATAAGAAGGTTTATATTCGCATATTTAAACCTGTTAACCTTTATTTGAGGTTAAGTGGTAGAGAGGACTTTATAGTCATTTTTCATTTTCATTCTCATTTTCATTTTCATTTATAAATACTTTACACATACTGGACTTACGCATATTTTAACAAGCTTAATTTGTATTCGGTTAGACATAACCGTGTTGTAAACAGTTTATAATAAACCAAAATTGAATCAAAACCCAGATGAAAGAACAATTACAAAAAGTTTCATCGTTGATCTCGTGAGACTGATAAATATTTTAACATCAGATTGAAATTTTTTATTTGGGATACTTGGCCTGTAAAAGTAAACTAAATTAAAGAAAAGATGTCTTATTTTACCAGGCGAAGTTCAGGCTAAGAAGCCCTCTGTAACACTTAACCTGGGAACCAACGGCTTAAAGGTGACTTCCGAACCACTACCGATGGCCGGGCAGGCACGCTGCTTGCAAGGACAGGATCGCTCAGCGGTCACCCATCCAAGCAGCAGCTACACTTTGCCATTTAAATTAGCCTGTACGATAAAATAAAGTTTCAAATCGGGTCTACACGGAATAAAAATTGAATCTTTACAAGTTCAATATTACGTCTGTATAACATTGAACAACATTTTGGTGAACGTCTGATGGTATTTGGGATATCCACCAATAAAGGTCAGTTCGTTTAAAATATTTTTCATAAATAGTTACTCCAAACTTTCAGAAGGTATGAAATAAATAAAAACTCAGCGCTAAAGGAATTGTTCTGTCCGAGTATATACTAAGCTTTTTAGTTTAAATTATTCTCGTTTTGCTAACATAATTATCTCACACTGAATATAGTGCGTGCGGGTGAACAATTAGAAATCTAATCTAACTTTGTTCGAGAGACAGTGTTCTCTGCAGTAATGTATGGTCTTGGGAGCGTCTCCACATTATCACATATCACCACTTGACATCACTAGTGAGTGGTTATATGTATATTACTTTATCTGTAACATTACTGTCACTCTCCATGGTGTGTGATTCAAAACAATACGAGGTAATTATTATTCAGCTTAATAATTTAGTCGTGTTATAAATTAAAGAATCAGAGTTTTAAAAATATCAAGGGAGGATTGTAGTTTTTAAAGATTTCTTTTATTTGAAAGGGAAAATTTTCACGCAATAAAATGTATTTTTACAAAATACAATGTAGCCCCACTTAAATATACAGAAATCTTAAATGAAAGGATGTAATGCATGTCATTATTTTTAATGGTTATCAGCTGTTATTCCCCATATTGAAATTATATGTTTGACGTTGGCTTCGAACAGGGATTTAAATACAGACAGTTTATTTTGTGAGTTGTACATTATAGTAATAAATAAACAACGTTTTATGAGGAAGTGTGTTGTTGTCAAACAAATTTGCTAAATAATAAAGTAATTCTACGTAAAGTGAGACCCAAACCTCAGGTATATTTTACTATATAATATTTTCATATAAGCACTGATTTTGGCAGAGAAAACAAAAAGGGATTTTATTCGTATTCCAATATTAAGGTTTTGTGGACAGATATGCATGAAACATTTTTTAGAACTATATTTTTTATTTTGCTTATATAACTAGGCCATTATCATAAAAACCTTTATGAATATAAACATAATTAAATTTCTGATTCTCTCTTCAAGGATATTTTAAATTTTTATGTTCAGATAGAAGTAAAACATTACAAACATAAGAAAAACACGACAACTTTCTATTTAACATAAACTTTTATTTACGTATTTAAAGAACTATGTATATCTGGCTTCCTTGTGGTACGCTATATATTATACATTTTCCTTTACTTAATAAATTTTACATTTTAACAAATTTCCTATAATCTACATTACTTTTTAAACAAAAAATGGAGATCCTCCCTGTAATCTTGTAAAGGGTATTATTTTTGCGGCATATATGTTGTGCTAAATATTTCTGTACGTTTTAAAATAATTTATGATGACTAGGAAATCCATTAATAATTAATTAAGTAATTGCTATATTCGCAAATATTTCTAATGCCTTTTCTGTTATCAGATTTTATCTGAAACTAGGTTGTCTGTTATGGTTGCTCTTAATATTCAGGTAAACTAAACTACTTAAAATGTTTACAGTTAATATTTATCCAAGCAATTTAACACATATTTTTCATCAATCTTCTCCAATGCATGCAAAATGTGATTTATCAATAAAAATTATTTACTTTTATTCTTACGAATCGGGCTGATGACGGCTTTGTGAGCCATGATCCATCGATAAGCGTAAATTTATTATGAAAATTTTTAACGGTTCGATGATATGTTTTAAATTTTACTTTATCAATGGTTTCTCCTAATACTACTCATATTTATTTTTATACTGTTTTGCTATATAAAAAGTAGGATTCTGACTGGCAACTTCAGATTCATGATTATCTACATTCCTATAATTACATTTGTACTTTAGGCTAAAATAATTTTAGTAAATAATGAAAATGCTATTTATATTCAACCTCATGGCGCCTTTTATTGCACTACATTGCTGATATGCCCTGTCCCTAGTACTCGTATAGTTAAAATTTTCCTTAAGTTTACCAGAAATGTCCTCATTATTTAAAAATAAAGGTATTCTATTCTAGTTAGTCTTATCTAGCTTTAACTATATTGTTTCGAACGTTTCTGAGTTGTCTATATATGCCTATAGCCCCAATCTATAACTAAGGAAACTTTATAAAACTTCTAAGATTTTAACTTTATAAAAAGATGTATGTATTTTCTGTAATTAAATAACTTCCTAATTTGTAATCTGACGCGATAAATACAGAATAATGTTACATTACTTATTCGTATTTCTTCTCGTTTTTAATCCAAAATGTCTTTTTCTAATCTTGCGTTTTTAAGGTTTTATTGAGGAAAAATGTTGTAGAATGAATATTTGTAATATAATGTAGTTTTCAAAATGTTTTGAATGAGAATGACAACATTTAACAACTTTGATAAAGAGAAGTTTTGTTTACTTTATTTAATTGAAATATCAGTAAGAGCTTGAGTTAGAATCGCAATATTTAGGGGAAGCATTATTTTAAATCAAATGAACAGTTTATTTTAGATTCGTAATATTCATAAATTTACTAAAAGTTCATCATCCACTGCACAATACCAGCATGATACTTGTAAATTATGTATTTAAAACTGCTCGGGCTTAAAAACAAATATATATATATATATATATATATATATATATATATATATATATATATATATATATATATTGTATAGAAATAGATAATAGATAAATTGTAGATAAATGTATTTTCTGTAACTTTTGGCTACGTATAGCAATTTCAGTGCTCATGTAATGTGAGTTATAATTCCAAAACAGATGATTTCCAGCGGAAAAGATATATGTTGCAACACCGCAATTTTCTCATAACCAACATGGGTAACTTTAGGCTCGTATTATGAATGAGTATCTGTATATGACATAGGTCAGAATATGAACAGTGAGAATATGACCTTGCGACAATCGCTTTTATAACAAGCTGCTATTTTCCTTACACTAATAGAATATATTAAGCCAATTACTAAATAATTTGTAGTATCCTGTATAGAAGTACATAGGAAAATAACATATTACCATTTAAGCAAATGTTTCAATTATGATGCCAAAGCCTTCTAGCTTCAGACTCGTTATTATTCAGGTAAAGTCCTGGCATACAATTTTCGTTCCGAGTTTGAAAAGAACGTGTAATAGAGAGTTAATGGGAATGCATCTTCATATGCAACTTGTCACGCATATATTTCCTTATAGTTAAAATATATGATTAACGATTAAATATTGTATTAAACAGTGATAATGCAATGGTGAAACTGTTACTGAACTTATTATCAGTACCATCGACCTTAATACGATTCTCGCACAGGCCAGTGGCTCATTAGGTCAGGCAAAGTAAGACAGAAGGGAATCAGTGCTTCCTTAAAGAAATGTAAATTTTCAGTGAAAGTAACATTTAAATTTTAATACGATATAGAGATATTAAAATGTTCATTTGAAATTGTAAAAGAGTACTAAAAAGGAACATAAATTAGTTTCAGAAATTTAATTACTTGAGCGAATGAAACTTAAAAACAAACACAAATATTTCATAGGCTGAGTAAGTTAAGGTAAATGTACAAGATAACTTTAAGCACCATCTAAAGCAATACGTTCTAGGCACCATTCGAAGCATTCATGAGGCATATTATGGTAAATGGAAGGTAGCAGAGCTTTTACATGTTCCCAGTACTCTTCCTGTTCCAGTGGGTTGAAAGCGGAATGTTTTGATGGGATAGCTCTCATCACTAGTACAAAATTAGAGAGTGTAGCTCCTGGTGGAGAAGTTTTAAGCCAGAGCACTCTACAATTAATTGTTTAGCGTGGTGAGTTCCGATGTCGGTAAAACAAATATCTACTTGATATTCTGGATTTAGATAACATTCAGTTCATCCATGTTTCAATGCATTGCTTCTCAGTGAGAATTACGTGTGGCAAGACTTAGGTGTTTTTAGATGTCCGGATTTAGGTGCACAGTTAAGCAGTGAATGACGGAATTTAACAAATTATGCAATTAAAGTCATGATCTTGTTAGCGGCTTTTTGTGCTCCTAACACGCTTTACTTTTGTTGTGGCCCATGAGGATAATTTTTACTTATAATTGACTCACGATTTAATATTCATAAGGACGGAATACAAATAAGTTGAAAATTTACCAATTCACAACATTCGTCAACTGGTTATATTAGGTTTTGTACACATCCAGTTTTCAAAACTATAGTGTAAGTTGTTTATTCATTATAATTGTATGTGCTGAAAAGTTTCAATTTTAATTAGAATATGTTGTAGATGATATTTATAGTATTAAAATACAATACATATTGTTCAGTTTTTTAGTTGTTAACAACTTAACTTTAACGCTTGCTGTATAAGCAATGTTAGGATTGTTCCACATAACTAAAACGCTGAATACGAATTTGTGAAGGTTCAAAGTTAACCTAGATCGACACACGATGCTTGTTTAAAGAGTGAAGATACAAAACAAAAACCACACGCAGACACTGTATACTCCAGTGTTACACGTGTCAACAAGTCACGTTGTATCCAACAACATATCTTGCGGCATGTTACACAAAATTTATTTCTGCAGTCTGTCACCTCTGAAAACAATGATATAGTGTCTTGCTTGTTGCATTATTTCTCAGAAATAATAATTTAATATTACAAATATATTAATCATAATCTATGCCTTACTTTCCAGATGTTTATAACACAATAGAATAAAAAAATAAATTATGCCATGAGCCATTTAGTACTTGTATTACAAATTATGTATGTTAAATGCGTCAATGAAGGTATATACTTATGTGTAGGAGATCAAATAATCAATGAAGGGGAAATTAAATTTCCTAATCAATGTACAACAACGATTACTTTTTCAGTAGAACACGTATCAAGGGACTGACTGGCAAGTCGATCATACAGTCCAGCTACTGGATCAGCTGGAGTGTATTAGATTTGGTCCTTCCTTGTCACTACAACTCTACAATGTAATGTAATCTGATGACATGCGTAAAATAGTTCAGGTCAAAAACACCTGAATTGTCGGCAAAGAATAGCGCATTGGCAACTAGATTAAATAGTGCATCCTGTGTTGTTATTATTATTCCTATGTTTGGAAAGTACCAAATTTTATAGCTTTAAAACTCCCTAGTTTCAAAAATCGCCAAGAAATCCTATAGAATATTAACTAAAAATAAGGCGTATATTGGCATGTGAAGTATAGTTTTTAATATAGTTCAGATTCATGGTTTCAAGTGGAATGGTTTGTGAAGAGGTTTGATATAGATTGGGGTGATATAGTTTACAAACTTACTAAGAACAGGTTTTAATCATTCAGGTACTCATTCTATATATAAAACAAGAAAAAATTGAAATATTAGTTATGATAATCCTCCTGTAATTTACCGTAAACATACTAGTGAATAGATTTTATAATATAATGTCATAGAGTGTAAAAAATATCTATTATAGTTATATGATTTATTTCACTACAATAAAAAGTTTGATCATTTTTTAAATATAATGGATGCACCAGTGAATTAAAAACTATATTATAAGGCTTAGATAAAGTATACAACATAAATGAAGTCGGATGCTTTTGTCGGATATCTTTGAACTCTAAACTTCCTTTCATATTTAATATCCAATATTACCCTTCCAAGAATTTTATTTTATACATCTCAATTTCTGGGTGTTTATAAAAGGAGTAAAATTTGTTACTTATTAATTTAAATGGGTTATATCTTTATTTTGTAATGTTATTAATAAATATATTCTTGTCAATATCAATAAAAAATTGAATTAATTAACTGTCACTTATATTCTCACTGCCATCTTACAAAATTAGATATTATATATAATTGTTTGGTTTGGAAATAAAACTTTCTGACTTGGTCACTAATCTGAGAAGGAAAGAATTTGCTTACTTTGGATCTTCTGTCATATAGGCGGATCTTAAATACTCTGAAGTCTATAAACCAAAGGCAAGAACCTCATAGACTTGTATATATTGTGTGTCTTGTTTAGAAACATAAGGTTAAAACGTGGTATGCAGTTCATTAAATATAAAGTGTGCTATTCTGAAGCAGAGTAGACCAAGGATAGATCATGCTCATGTTTACACTTTGTGTTCTCTTTCCCAAGTTGATCCTATTAAGTGTTAAGATATTAAGCCCTAGTTTTTATATTGTCCAGTGCTTTTTGGAGACAACGCTTCAAAATGAGAACACAGTCTAGAATACTTTATTCACTTCAAAAATATAAATAGTTGTGAGTAATTGCTGTAGAAAGTGCAAGGTAACAAATATCTCTATTTCCAGCCATAGTGAATATTCCCATACCATTTGTATTAGTTGCACTCAAACCAATTGTCTAGTTTTTTAAAAGTCCAGGGTTATTGCGAACCACTAATTTAATATTTCTTGACATGTATAATATATCTAATGCATGTATTTACATGGATTTAGGTTTTTACAAATCTGTTTTTGAACAAAAATAAGAAGGTCATAAATTCATTACAATTAAGCAACTGAGCCAAACCTTTATGTCATTATTTCTTTTATATCGAAGCACATCTTAAGAGTTTAGGAGAGCAATGGTAACTATTTGGAACTACTGCAATCATCTTGTCACAGAAAAATAATCAGTAATAAATATTCACTTACGTGAGTTCCACCTTGGTTAATGAGTAGACGTAGTCACGAAACTTGGAATATCTGGAATCTCAAGAATATAGTATGTAGCTCAGTTTATGATAAATTCTACTTCAGGATCAATCTAAGTATCAGATAGTTTTATTTATTTATTGGCTATGTGTTATCGAAGTATATAGCTCAAGAAATGTGTCTGTCTGTCTGTACGGTATCTCAAGAACGAACATTTTCGAATGAAGGCAACATTGAGTTAGATGATGGTACGATTTACTCCGTGGGGTTTAGCTGAGGCCCAGTTGTCTGCCATGGGGATGTACAAATTTATTTTCTGTATGATGGTCCATGATGTATGATTAGCTGTTCGTCTACATTCCATGTCAATACTGAGATGAGCTATAGACTTGATGTTTTAAGTGCAGCCTTAGTCACTTAAACTTTTCGAATAAATAAACTATAATGTTAAAAGAATCAAGAAAAAAGGCAATTAAGTAATATACGTCAAATTAACATGTTAAACGCTCTATAAAAATTACATTGTCCTAATGAAACCGTTTTGGGATAAAAAGTGAACAAATCAACAATTGTTATACCGGTCTCTGTGATACTTGTCTTCAAGTACTGTGACGTCACATAGCTTAAGTTTCACAAATTATCCAATTATTGCGAGTTTCCTTCAGTTTTATATTCCAATTTACCTTTGACGTTACATTAAATCAGTCAGTCTATCTATTAAAATTAACGCATTCCAATAAAGCTTTGTTCATCGTTTGTAACATAATTGATATCGACATTAATTTATTAATTTTAATATCCACTGTGTTTTGTACAGAATTTTAATAATGAATTTATAGAGTTTAAACATAGTTTTTTTAAAATACTAAACGTGGTTGTTATATGCCATTTAGTAGGAATAAGAGAGGATGAAAATTACTAGAAGCATAGGTATATTAAAATTTAGGTACATTAAAATAAGACTGATGATTAATTTAAGTAAAGACTTACTTTACAATATCCAAGAAGTTCGTAGAAAAGCTCATTTACATGTTACAAATGCATTAATTTATCGCGCACAGATACAGCTGCTTTTTAGTAGAGAATATAAAAATGTGTACAGGTGTAAGTGGTACTATAAAATACCTTCGGCCTACACGGCTCATGCACCACAAAATTATTTCTTTTACAGTTTTGAAAGCAGGAAAATTCTAGCTAGTTTAAGTTACGAGATATATGGAATGTGCTGCCCTCGTAACCCCGGAAATACATTTTTATCGTTCATATGTACCGAAGTTTACTCAATTTACCTGCAATAATGAAGTTAGTTCTACATTTCAAAAATAGGAGAGTCAATGGACATTTAGATGGGCATAGTTATTTAATTTCGGTAAAATTACTTGCCAAACGTACATTTTAGTGAACACATGACATAGGCTTGCCTGCTGAGTGTAGCTCCATTTTTCTAACACAATTGCTGTCTTGGGTGATCTCGTAAATCCTTCATCTCTTTTCCCTTCATTTTATTTCGAAGGCTACCTGCTCGTATGTTTTTTTCCGATAAGTTTCTTTGTAGAGTTTGTTTAGTGTTAAGATAAACCGGAACCGAACTCCTGCGGGTAGTATCTGGACTTCAAAATGTGAAATAAATTACAATTTGTGATCTGCAACTTCTTGATATTTCCGACTGTGTTGGTGTATTTATTCTTGAATTAAACCAAAAGATTGCAAATCACTTCTTTAGAAATTATTTTTCACTCTTTAAAAAGCTAACATAAAGTTGTTGTCTGATATTGTAAATATAACAATGAATGAATATTGTTATTTTATTCGATCAACTTTTTTTATTTGCTGACAATTCTTAGTATTAAATTAATTTATAATTTTTACAACCTGTTGGGAAAATCTTAAAGTCAATAATTTATATTTAAGCTTTTAAATCTTGCGAGCAATTGCAAATATATTTTTCACATTTCATATAATCCTTGGAACTAAAATGTTGAAAGATAAGGTTATTTATTTCATGTGCAAATTTTTTTGATATATTTGGAGGTTATTTTTTTAATCTGGCGAGTGTACTAGATACTTTTCCAACTTCCTAATACTACCAAATGTGGCTAGTGATTTTGAGGACAATCAATTTAAAGGTTATAAATAGTTTTGTGCATGAAATGAACGTTTAATAAAACAAATTCATGATTTCAACTAACAGTTTTTAGTAGTCTAAGATAAACGACTATCACGAATTATTATTTTAATTTTAAAATAAATTACATTTTATTTTTAGTTAAACTGAATTAATTCGCATTAATTAATTACTTCCTATCTAGAAAACTTAAAACATTTAATGTCCTGAACAGCTCAGATTGCATCAAGAGAAATAGTTCATGAAGAAAGACTAAAACACGAGATGGGAGTACGCCACAGCGCGGGTCATGTAGTAGGCTTTACTGAGGGTGCCTGCAAATATTTAAGTTTGTAACTCATTTTATTAAGCTGCATTTTTTGCTATATCACATCTTAAAATGTCATATAATTTGTTAAATTTATATGTCTTTACTGAATTTGGTTACAAATTTAATTATACTGCTCAGCCAAATCACATACAGTGACATCATCCAACTCAATGTTGCTTTCATAAGACATATGCCTACATACATGTTTTTGATGGCAGGTAGACAGACAGACAGACATTGGATATGTCAGCCCCTTAAGTAATGGGGCTTTGTATATCTTAGCCAACTACACTTAGTTATGGCGTTTCTGTAACTTGGATAAAAAAATGTTTTGACTGTGGAAAAGTTTGTCTGAAACATACGTGGCAGCCTGTGTCTAATTGACTCAATGTAAGATATGTAGCATATATGTATGGCGAATTGTAAGGTACGAAGGTAACCTCTATTGCTAACGTAAATGTTTGACATACGGTATTCTTTTCATTGAACATTTTGTTGTCTAGGGCACATAAGTTCATGTACTTACTTGTCAGCTGCTAAGGGGATCTTGGTTAAGTTTACTGAGAGGATCATATCAATCCTGATGTATAAATGGTTGGCCATCAGAACGTATCGTTTCTTATCGCTTTATCCATTATTCAGGTAACTTTCTCTTCATGAACCACGTCAGTTTACAAAAGGATGAAACCAATTATAAATATAGCCTCGAAAAGTGTATGATATAAGTAACACGAACGAACCTTTCAATACTTTTATTTGTAGAACGAACATTTCGGATTCAAAGAATCCATCTTCTCGTACTTGTAGGTTATTTACCTATCCTAGAAGTACCTGAAGATGGATTCTTAGAATTCGAAACGTACATTTTACAAAGAAATATTTTTCAGTTTGTCATTGTAACTTAAAAATAATTAATTATAAAAAGTTGTCATAAAAATAAATTTTTAACATTTTTAATTTATTGCTTCACTAAAATTATAAATAATGATTTATTTAAAATTGCGTCGAGTATGGAAAAATAATAATACCTAAATCCTAAGTATTTTTATATACTAACGTCAAATATGTATTAAACGAGTTTATTGATAGATATCCATGAATACATAAATGCACATAAAGAGGAAACCTATTAGCTAACTTTGTTTATATTTTAGTATATGAATGCTGTAATCTGATTATTGAACAGTTAGGTTAGAGTTTATTTATCTGATGCTCAAATAAAAGGACACGCGTGGGGTGTCAACTGTTTATGGAGATCGTGTTTGCTGTAAAAGTACTGTGGATTTCAATTTCACTATGCGATAGAATCACCTGGCTAATTGTTTTATTTTTCAACACAGCCCCTACTCATCGATATAATAAATGTATTTTTAAATTAAAACAACAGTATAAGGAAAATCAAAATCTGACAAAAACAACCAAACTAGCAACAGATTTTAGAGCTTGTCATAAAATAAATAGGAGTTCAAACTATATGCCGCTTAACAGGTTTCGTTGAAGATTATAGTTTATCTCCTTTTCAAAATGCTTCGCGGACAGACATGCAGGCACAAAATAAATTTTACAGCTGCCGGAAGAGATAATTTGATAGCCTACTGAATGATTATTCTCAAACAACTCCCATAAATGGATATTTACAATTTATTACCGTTTATATATGAGTAATTGTTTGTTTACCAAACCGCATATACATCCGTCTTATAATTTGTTATGTAGAAATGAAGTTTTATGCGAAATTTCAAACCAATTCTTTAATTAGTTTTTTTAAGGTATCCAACGGAAAAAAGAATCATAGACAGATAGGAGAAGAATTAATGCAGAACTCATAATGGTAGCTCAATAATGATAATGTCGTATTTGTAGAACTACTTTTATCCGATACTGTACTGTTTTAACTTTTTCACACTTAGCTAAATCCCATTGCGTGATATGCGCCATCGTCAAATTTGATCTTCTCTATATACAAACCAGGTTACACACACCCCAGGCTTCGGGTCGGCGTACGAGGCTTCGCCTTTACTCCACAGTGGACAACATTTTGGCCCGAAGAGTAACCTCCACTGAGAGGCGGAGTTTAAAACCAAATTGCCGAAAGTTTCATTACATTAACTCATTTTAAATGTATACATTATAGAGACAGACACGCACAGAAAACATACATTTTCATCATCAACTGGAGGGAGAAACTTGGCTAAACGATCAGACTCATTTATCTGTCAACAAAATCAACAAAGCCAGACTTCCCATAATTAACACTTTCTTGTTTCTCGTTGAAAAAAGAGTAGTTATGAATATTACGAGGAGTTGTTTGTATTACTAACCATCTCGGTATGTCAAAATTGGCAAATTGTAATCACAGACATGTGAAATTTAATTATAAAATCCCATGGCGTTGGTCATCAGTCCTTTTACCTTTCAATTAAAAATAACTTCTTTTGCATATAAAGAGAGGCTTGAGGTTTAATAAGTGCGAGGAGAGAGAGGATTTTGGGGCGGTTTAGATGGTTTTTATTTAACTATCTAAGATTTCAAACAACTGCTTCATCACAAATTTGGGAACCAATGTTAACTTTTTGTCTGTCTTTAAAATGTGTATCTTTGTTATAGTACGTACACGCTTTTAAGTTGAAAGTTACATTTTTTATTGCAATGCTAGGATAAACATCTTGAGAAAAAGATGATTACTAGGATAAAGAATAAGAACAAAACATATTTTTCAAGAACCATAATTTTGATGTGACCTTTGAACCACGCAAGAGGTAGCGTGTAAAAGGGCGAAATATGAGCCAATAACATTGTTACACTCGGCTTTCATAACAGTGACCTAAGGCCGCCTTATCTCAGGTTTCTCTCTCTAGCCTTTATATTCTCGTATTCTTTAACAAACTATACTGACCTTTGAAACGAATAAAGACGTTCTTGTTTATAACTATGACTTAAATGATTAACACTATAAGTAAATCAATAATATAGACAGATAATGAGTACAAACATAAAGTGATACCAATTATTTAAATTGCACAATAATAAAAAATATACTTTTTCTATAGTAGTTTAAATAGATCAAAAATTTTTTAAAATTTTTGATATTAATTTCTTTGATATTTAAGATTACAAAATGTGTTGCTCCTGGGCGTTTATTAGGTTGCTCAGATTAAGATGCACATCAGTGTTTGTTGTTCTACGTGTATAAACCAGCCAAAAAAGAACCCTTCTGAAGGGATAGTAGTTAAAACATATAATTTATCTTTCTCAATTATGAAAAAAATAAAATTGAGTATCATAATTAATGTAGGGGCTTTTAATTTAATTTTCATTACTAAAAAGTCAAGAAGGGGAAGGATCGTGTTTAAGCAAAAGAGACATGTTATTAAAACTCATTATAAACAATTCAAATATATGATAATATGAGTAATCGTATAACATTTTTGTTAAAATATTAAACTATTGTTTTTTAATCCCCTTTATTTTATACACCACATACTTACTCTGCTTTTTATTTTTAAATTTTGATGGGAGAAGAGGGAGTGTTGAAAGGAGGATGACTTTTAATGTATATTTCCACGTGAAAGCAGATGTCTGTCACAAACTTCGTATTTTTCTTTCTTATTAAAAAAAAGAATGATGCAAATATAATAAAAACAATCTGCATCAATTTGCAGTCAACAGTTGTTGGCTTGTTACTGAAACTGGCAAAAACATGAAGGAGGAGGAGCTCTTCTTATTGGAAATATCAATTTTCTATTATTTTATAAAAGAAAACTCACAATTCTCCAATAATTTCTATATTTTAACACGAGGCCTTTCAACATCGAAGATGCCATCATCAGGTGTGAATCAACAATTTAAAACAAATATCAGCTGAGTGAAACTTAATACAAAATTTATATGGTTAAAAATAAAATAAAATAAATATTAGTATATGTATAAAAGTTTTGGTCAAAAATAATTTAGTTATATTTTAAAGGAATAGCGAATTTTGAATCGGTCCAAAAATCATTGTTTAATTAACAACATTGCAATTTGCAATTAACAATATTTTTTATGTGAATTTCGCAACCCTAAAGGCCAGTGGGGTGGAGCTCTTAGGTCAGAGAGAAAATTGCTTCATTAGAGGGGTCCTAGAAAACCAGATAAACATATATACATAATTGTAAGCCTTTAATTTTCATGGTTTTTGCCAAGCATTGATAAATCAGTCAGTCCAGACTTCACTTATGTATTTGCTATATATGTAACACAAGAACCCGTATTGCATGGCACTTTTATTCATACAAGAACTAAGTTAACTAAACATCAAACAGCATAAATTTATACACTAGTCCATACATAGAGGTATAACAGTATATATATATATATATATATATATATATATATATATATTTGTGCGTCACAATATAAACGAAGTTATTGTTTTGGCTTCATTCACCTCTATTAAATTTCTGGATAGTTTTTTCTCACGTGAGATAAAAAATTCACATGTTTTAACATGTATTTTGTAATTTTTGCCTAACAGTGACTATCATAAATTATGTGCTAAACAAGAGCAGTGTGAAATGTGAAGTAACAGATGTAATCCACGGAACAGAGATTACTCAAATGTCACACACACACACATGTCGTCACTCTGACACGCGTAAATAAACATCCCTCGTCTCTCCAATCGTATAATCACAAATCGGGCAAGTTAAGTCATGCAGGACTATTTCATGTCCCAACCAAAACTGTATTGCTTTGTTAAAATTTTTAAATATTGCATGTTTTATTTACTTTATCGTACTCACTCTTAAGATGTCGTGCATCATTTAATTCTGGTTTATAACATCTAGAATTTAAAAGGTTTATCGAAAAGCAGGAACATTATTCAAACAGGTAATGGTTTGTTCACTTTTAGATTTTAAATAATACTTAAGGTACATACAGGCAATCCCTCTGATTCAGGTTTTTGTTACCAGCAAATACCATATATATTTCAGGTAAGTTGTACCTTGCCTTCAGGTAGGTGTTCGCCAGAACATGTCAGGAAAAAAACTTCCCTATGGTTCATTTCCTTATTGAGATGTCCTAAGGACAGTCAGACAAAGGGACAATCAGACAAATACATTTTCACAGCCCTCAGGTAAAAAGAGGAGGAAACCTATCAGGCTACCGAATGAACTACACAATCGCATAGTCAAATCCAATGAATAGACAATACTAAATTTCCGATTTTAAACTTACGTTACATTGCATATTTCAAAGTCGTAAGGTAAGGTCTGGCGTTGGATCATGGTTATGGTTAGAATTTTACTATACAAAGTCTGATTTGGGGTTCACCAAGTAAGGCTTGCTTGTGAACTATTAGGCTTGGATATTGAGAGAGAATTTACTAGTAGGTTCGATCGTAAAACCAGCTCATTCTAATGAAGTAGCACATATTTTATTTAAATCAAAATTCGATTACTTTAACTTAATTTTAAATAACATCAGGGATCATCAAGATGCATGTTGCACATAGCAATTATACAGTTAAGCATGAATAAAATTTGATATTGGAAATTATATGTTAGAATGTGACATTTCTTTAATTTTAACAACAAATTTTATATTCAAAGATCATGTCAAAAATTATTTTACGAATTAAGCGTGTGAAATCTTTCTTTTAAAAGATCTACGCATTCATATATACTTTACGTGATTCAAATTAATTCTATTACGTTTTCAAATTAAGAACATTTACATAAACTATATGAGATTATTAAACATGTATTTCAATATGAAACAGTTGGTACACTTGATAATTTTATAAATTACTTTCATGTTCAGGTACTTTGTAAACTGAAATGAAATATATAAAGATGATTGTTAAAACCCTGATATTATCTAATTAAATCAGAATTTTGCTAACTTATATTTTTCACTGCACTCAAGACAATGTGTTGCATAAAATTATATCGTAATTATATCGTATTCCTGCGCACATCCAAATATTCTTTATCATTAACCAGTTGGAAGAGACTGCCTCTGATGTTCCGTTCCATGTATCGTATTGAGTGAAGGAGTTTATGGAGTAATTAATTAATAATTAAGTATTTTAACTAATTATTGATTATTTTAATTCATTATGAATTATGAAGTAATTATAAGTACATACAAATTCATAAGAATAAAGAATAGATCGTCGTAGGAAGGATTTTGTAATAAAAAGCGAAACAAACACCTGCGGGGTTTAAGTGAAGACAAGTGCGCTCAGACCCTGCAACCAAACAAAAGGAAATGAGAAACGAAAAATAACACAGCATAATAAGAATTCACATCAAACATGCTACTGCCAAAAATAATTGGTTTCTGTGTACTCTTGGACAGAAGCTGCACACACAACAAAAAGCACGTTACTGTTATGGCCACATAACAATGACCATGTCTTCTATCCAGTCGAGGGACTTGCTACGTAAAAATTTCAATACTGTCACTTTAATATATTCTATCTTGGTATTTTTTAATATAAAAAACCTATTTTACAGACTGCAATTTGTGTACTCAATAGAACATAGTACTTTATATATGACCTTTACCTTAACCCAAGCTAAATATATCACGACTCCCTAAACAATACAACTGTCACGGTACGTCGCTAAATACCCTCACAAACCCAAGCTAAATATATCACCACTCCCTAAACAATACAACTGTCACGGTACGTCGCTAAATACCCTCACAAACCCAAGAAAGAATTCATCGTCTTAATTAAGCACATGAAATACACAGCATTGTATCTAATTAGGCAAAAGCTATGCTAAAGATAACGATTTTTAATGTCGGGCCATAACCTTTTCCATTTTTAATACAGTTGTGAGAGTTTTCATAATCCTAAACTAACACCACACTAAAACTAAAATATTTTAGAAGTTTAGACGTTACTGGTAAAAGAACAAGTCCTACCGTAGATGGTATTTTAATATTTCATATTAAATAGTACTTATTGATCTATAAAATATTAAATATGTAGAATACATTTTACATTTAACTTAATTTTTACATCGACAAGAAAGATTTTTGTGTGCATATTCATCCACACTATTTGGCTGAGCGTCATTGAAACTTTATCACTCATCATTCAGACAGTTGGCTCAACTTCTCTTTGCTGCGGGGGATGTAAAAGTTTCTTCTCTGTACTATTGTATCTCTGTTCGCTACACATCTCAAGAATGAAGCGAGCTAGAGACAAAATGTTGCAGGAAATCTGAGAAAAATCTGTTACATGATACGTAGAATAGCGTACTCCTACCTAAGTAATGTAGGTACGACACCCAAATTACAAAAGGGCATGATTTTGGTAATCTTTCTGTGTACGCTGTACACTATTCTAGTTAGTTAAAATAACAACACAGGTGGTTTGTCTTTTGTGAAAATAAAATGCAAATCCGTTTTATTAGTAAGCATTGTATGTTTTATATGCCGGTAGGAGGGCAGATTCAGTGTAATGGTGACAAAGAAGTCAGTAATGAGGTTGTGATTGTTGCACCTTGCCCTATTATTTGTACAACAATGACATTCTTCAACGCGGCGAGCCGCAACAATGACACGAGACTTCTTTTATGCAATCTGCTGCATTGATCTATTGTTGGGGTATGTACGTCAATTGTATAGAAACAAGATTTATTATCATTGTATCTGACTGACTGGAAAGAACTACAATCTACTGAACATAATTAAGAGACTTGGTTTCATGTAACGTACTACAAAATGTTGAGTTTGTATTTGATAGAAAGTAATGCTTATGAAACGTAATTAACAGTCTGTAACTATTAATAATCCCCATAAGCTGTGATAAATTTAACAAAGCTGCACATACATTAAGTTTATAAGAAATGTAGTTTATAACACTGATATCTTTCAAATTGTTATCTTACTCTTAATATATTGTTACATTATATATCAACATTGTGTAAAATGTTTAATTTAGTTTCAGTGGCAGCCATTATGAAAATATATTAATCAGTTGTTTCAGCATGGTTGTGTAATACATAAATTAACATTCACATTTATTGTTTTGAAATTGGCGCAACGCAGCATTGCACCAGCAATTGTTGGGGGTGTAGTTGTTTCTGTTATTGCACGATAACTGAATCAAGCAACGTGCATCTCATCTGCCCGGCCTTCGGTGGTGGTTCAGAAATTATCTTTAAGCCGTTGGTCCTTAGGTTAAGTGTTAGAGAGAGCTCCTTAACCCTCAGTTCGCCTGTAAAATAAGACATCCTTTACTATTTACTTACATGAAGACGGTTCATGGGAACACTTACTCACTTACCACTTCATTATTAGTAATAATACTTCTACAACGACGAGACCTGACATTGTTTACTCGTTTAACGTGCTAGTTATTACTTAGAATCCTTCACAGTTTATAGCAAGTGTGATTAATTTGCATAAGCATTATGTATCCACTCATACCCATTTTTAAAACAATGGTTTAGTCCAAAACAATTTTATCGTATAACTATTAAAACATGATCAGTATTAAAAGCTAGAGATTAAATACCACGCCTCATATCTTAAAAATTACGATGAAAAAATAACTCAGTGTTGAGCCTGATGAACCAAAAGATCTTGTTTTGACATCTTATGGTTTAAAATAGGAACCGTGCAAAATTTGAAAAATATATGGTAGCAAGTAATACGATTTCATATTAGGCCTAATGCCATAATCTAGGATTAGAATACAATCTGATATTATTGTATTTCATTTTAGGAAATAAGTTTGTAAACCATATTCGTTTGATAACAACTTGGGATAGCAATAATTTATACAATTCCATAAAATGTTTTTATCTATTGCTTCATATTATTGACCATTACATCATCAGTGCTACTGGATTGATGAAAGTAAAATTAATGGAGCTAAATTAGATTGACAACTAAACCTTATCCAGATCACAACGTCGTGAGACAGAGCTCTGTTATTAAAATCAAATATATCCGGAGGCCTTTGAACAACATAGGTACTTCGATGTATTTATGGTATTAAAAGTTGGTTCTATATCTATATTTTATGAACTTATACATCAATGTTATATCTATGTTTTTTAATATATATTTTCGTTGCTAGAGTCCCACAAAAATACTTTTAATGTTTCTATGAGTAACAGAATACGGAATATTTATTAAATTTAATTAATATAAACAGGTTATACAGATAAACAGTAATATTTACTCTGAAACAGCCCAAAAGAAATAAACATTCATATTTAAGTATAGCTAGCAATGAGTAAAAGAATAGGGGTCAGGCTGCTTTATTTCATATTTTGTAACTTTTTACAAAATACAACAATGTTCAATGTTAGCTATAATCAACAGCAAAATTTTTCCGGCTAAGAATTGACGGGAAAATTATAAATTTTAGTAGAGGTCGTTAAAAGCAGAGATATAGATACATGCCTGTTAAATATTTACATTCAGCTTGAATTGTGTTCAAAACATTTGCATGTTCTTCTTTTTCTCAAAATTTTGGAGAATGCACAACAACCATCTTATAAGCTATCAAATCAAAGTAAACAGAAATTAAAAATGCAAGTCTGTTTATAAACAAAAATAATTCTTTTGGGCTGAGCGTTAGCGAATCATATCACTCAAGAGTGAGGAATTATTCATTTCTGCATGT
This sequence comes from Homalodisca vitripennis, assembly GCF_021130785.1. NCBI lineage: Eukaryota > Metazoa > Arthropoda > Insecta > Hemiptera > Cicadellidae > Homalodisca > Homalodisca vitripennis. The sequence continues at coordinate 121,934,905 of NC_060207.1, read as the reverse complement.
CTGCGTGCACAATATCTCGAGGACGAACTGACTAATAGACTGGAAATTTTGCATGAAGAGTCAATTATGTATATGCAACAGCGAGTATGATGACGTACCTTTGTATTTTAAGGAGCGTATATCCAAGGAACATTTTGACTTTTATATTTAATCACGCGGTTTATTTATGTATAACGTAATACACGAGCACGGACGAAGAGAAGTTTCGTACAATTGGTGAAGTTAGTAATGATCATTGGATTAAAAATACAATTATTCAGCTTATTCAAACTACTTCATCTTTGCCATGAGTCCTATCTAGATGATGTTATTCAAGAACGCTGATATAAAAAGGGATATTTTCCATAGGTATATATGTAGAAAGCAACACTTTCTAAAGATAAATTAAAAGTTATGAATGAGTAATTGTGTAACTTTAAGCACTGTTATCGTTAAATTCTTAAACAGTTTAATAAAGTTTTATTACAGTTTATTATTATTGAAATCTTTTCGATAATTTTATCCTGAGGAGAGGGATTACACCATTGATAATCCAATATACAGTCTTAGCGTAGAAAGAAGGTTATTAAATGATTGAAATTAGCTTCCATTAAAACTTGTAGAATAATATTATGCATTAAGACGACAAAGGAACTCCCCAAAGAGAATGCAGCTGGGAGGGAGCGAAGTGAGCGGATCAGCTTTACACTGGCTGCTTATTTGTCCAAAGTTTACTTCAAAAACACACAAAGACACAAAGCTAATGCAAACTTTTCATCTCAGCTTTTAGCTGAACACAATGGAAACAACTTTAAAACTTTAAATACTTTTCGTAGTTATAATTCTGTTGGTTGGACTACTTTTGTTATTTACTTAGATAGAGTGAACGCATGAACTACTTTTTTAATCAATGTTTAATTATTACGTTACTTAATTTAATATTAACACATTAAAATAACTGAAATAAATATTATTGATTTTTTATATTGACTCATATAACTGATACTGTTTACTTCATAGTCTACAAAATCTATAACTGGATTAACCCACGGAGGAAGAATCCAAGGTACCTGAAGTCAACAACACATTGACATGAGATCCGAACTAATAGAGCCATAGTCATTTATTGTCATTATTGTTGATTAATAAAGTGTACAGGAAGAAGTTTGAATCAACCCTTCAAAATATGTATTAAACGACTTAAGCTCTCGTATACGTTACATGATATGTGGGCACATTTCTCACATAATTAATCTAATCGATAATAATAGAAGTAATGTTGGTTTACTCATTCTTGTGTTCCTCAACTGATATTACTAGATATTCTGATTTTATTACAAAATTACGTTTCGTCATTATTTATAGTTGTCATGGTTATGTAGTGGTCAATGATTAAAAACAGCTGATGTTATCTGTCGAGTATATGTCATTATCGTTTGAAAATAATTAAAAGAAATTAATTACCATAATTTAGAGTAGTTATATATTTACATACAAGAAGAAATGTATCAATCCCTATCAAAATTTTACCTCTTTATCGTCTCAGTATCATAAAGATTAAAGCAAATATCATCCAATAAATAAAAGAAATACATTAATATATATTAGAGTAGTTAAAGATTTACATAGAATAAGAAATGTATCAATTAAATCAAATGTTACTTCTTCCTCGTCTCATTGCCATTATGAATGGATCTAATACCTTCCAACTAATCAAAAAGATACATTAATTTATTCAGCGTTGTTAGAAAATTACAAACAAGAAGAAATGTATCAATCACTATCCAATGTTACTTCTTCGTCGTCTCAGTAGTATTATAAACGGAGCTAATACCTACCAACTAATCAAAAAGATACATTACTTTATTCAGCGTTGTTACACATTTACTTACAAGAAGAAATGCATAATATATCCCTGACAAATGTTTTTGTCTCCTCGTCTCAGTACCATAAAGAATGGAGGAAATATCTTCCAACCAATCAAGGAGATAAATTACTGTCATTTTCCCTGGGCCGAGTTTCCAATGACGTCATAAAGCGTCAGGTATCCAATAAGTCAGAGAATCATCCAATTACTTTCACTTAGTTTTCACTGAAATTAGTGAACCGTTTGATGTCATTATGCTTATTTTCCTTTACTTATTTTAATTTAAGCTAATTTTAATTATTAAGTATACGTTCTTATTAGGTAGTCTTCTCGCCAGTAATTAACTAATGTTATTCGATGATTTCTTTATATTCGGTTAGTAAAAAAATTAAAATATTTTTGTAAGTTTGAATATTTGCAGTGCAAATGCTCAAGTTTGGGGATTTAAAGGTTGTTTAAATTTTCTGGACCAAGAGTATATTAAAAATTACTAGCGTTACATTGTATATTTTATTAATTTACAATATTATTAAAATAGTATTAAATTAGATTATTTGTATTTAGTTTTTGAAAGATATTTAGTTTTAGTGAATCGATATTAAAACTACAGTTGAAGTCTTACTTTTAAGAGTTTAAAATTAACATGTAGTTGTTACACATATATCAAATTAATAAAAGTATTGTTGTACAGATATTGACTTAAATTTTTGTTTATCTTCAGCTTAGGAAATAATTGGTTCCAGATAATTAGATTATTATTTTAGCTCATAATATGAAAAATAAAGTTTTAGTTATGTTGACCATATCAAGCTCTATTATTTTCAAAACGCTTTTATTGCTCATTCAACTTTTATTGTGGAGGTATTACTAAGACATAAATATTTTAAGTATTATATTTTATGATATAAATAACTAGAACATTTTTACGAAAATATTCTTAAACTTAATATAAATAACAACCTACTTAATGAATGGGTGTTAAATATACGTCCAAAGTACATTAATTTACGAACTCTGTATGTATCTTAATTAATTACTATAATAAAGTACAATACTCAGTATTAAAATAATGTAATAATAACATTAATTAAAAAATATACAACTATTTTTAGTAACTGAGATTAAGAGTTATGTAACTCTACGTGCACTTTCACGGACCACACCATGATAATATAACTATGAAACGAGAAACCGGACCCGATTGAGAACATTTGCTCTTCCACCTAAAATATTGTATTCCATGGTTACTGAAAAACAGACAGTTGAAAGAATTGAGACTTCATGGTTTCTTCTGCCAACGTTGTTCAAATAATGAGACTACGAGGAAATTAGCTGTCCGTTAGAGACGGAGTTCTAGTATATGACATTGAGGTTTTGCATGAGTATGGAATTCACTTAGTTGTGAATTATTTTGCAGACTTCTTTAGCTTTCGTTGACTAGTTAAGTTGTTTCATTTGTAGCTAAAATTTTAAAACAACCGTTTACCTCTGAAAATAATTCATTATAAAAAGTTGTAAATGACTTCTAAGGTTTTAGAATCTCCTAACAGTCTTATAGTGTCTTTGGACACAACAGTACATACACTATTTACTCCCAAGTGAGGTACTCTCACATCATTACCTGGGCCAAAATACAATACCATTTGGACAACTAGATGAATTTCTTTTCTTTAAATTATAAAGGCTTTAGAGATAAGTATAAAGTTTTTAGTCTTTCGAGATTATAATACTGTAAATTTTTCTGCTAAATAGTATTAATAATAAATATTTAAATTTTATTTATGTTTAAAGCTCATTTTCAAATAATTATTTCATTTTACTCATAACAGCCTATTTAGAGTAAGTATTGAATTTTTGTTATGAATTATTTTATTTTACTCATTACAGATTATTTAGTGTGAACATTGAGTTTAGCTCCAGTTCATCTTCCTCTCAGTGCACCGTCTAGAATTTGACGCTGATCCTAAAAACATCAACGATGAAAAAGCTCAAAACGAATCTTTACCTTGTTTTGACATTAGTGACCACCTAGACTAGAAGCTGCCACTTAATTTTTTTGGATCTGTCCAGACGAACGGATTCTAGAAGTCAAGTCTGTGACAGCAGAGTCAGATTCTACGAAGGAGAGCTGGAGCGAAACTCAGAACTCAACATTCACACTAATTCATTTTGTTATTCAAAGTGGTTTTTTGTTTAACTTAGTTAAAAGTTCTTGAGTATTTTTAAGCCTGCTGCTCATGTTTTAAAAATTATATAAATTGCGAAAGTAAAAAAGCAGTTCTATTTCAGCTTCTCCTGGCATTTTGAAATATGAAAACCGGAGTACACTTTTGGTCAGTATTTTTAGTTCTAAAAATAAATAATATATAGTTGTAGGTGTTAATGCTAATAAAACTTAAAATAACAGAAAATAAATAAATACTACTATACCTACTCCAAATCAGTAAACACATTTTTTATGTAGTAATACAGTTGTAGATTTGACTCAGCTGTTATTTTAATAGAACAAATTAGAAATGGTTTTTATTTAGCTTACACTACTTATGTTTAGTAACAATTTACTATTGGAAGTGCAACATACGTAAACATCAAATCCCATTGAAACGTTTTAAAAATACTCCTGCTCTTAAAAAGAAACAAGCGTTGTGTAATTAAAGATATATTTTATTGACGAAGACATATAATTAAATCAGCAAATCTATGGAAATTTCAAGGTGATATCAAACAAAGAAATTAACAACAGAAAGGTTTTCACCTAATTATTCAGCCAAAAATGCCCTGAGAATACTGATGAGCAGCTATTTACATCAGTCTCACAACTAATCCCACTTTCCTGGTTTAGTAAAAGCTTTGGTTTGTTTAAAGTGACAAACCTCTTCCTGGTTCTCATTTACTTCCTTATTGTTGTTGCTACTAATATTAGAATATAGTGAAAAGTCCAATGACATATTTATGTCCAATTCAAGAAGGAACGCCACTGTTTTAAAATATTTGACACTGAATTTGCTTCTAAAATATATGACAATATTACACGCATTTATACATTTGTATCAAAATCGAACTAAGTTTTTCAGAACTATGAGAAAGGAATATAAAGTAAATTGAGTTGTTACTCGGTTTGTTACAATCTTAATGTTAATACAGCTTAGATTAGATAGCAAGAAGACAGTCGAAATCACAGGTAGGAGGCATATACTTACTAGTTTATTAAACACTAAATACGGTTGAAAACTGTCAGAGTCGATCCAACATACTGAATTGTTTTTACTCTTGATAGAAGTACTAATGAATTATATATAGTTCAGTGGAAAATTGTATACCGACACCGAAGGGCTTGCTAGGGATTCACCTCTTTCAGAAATATTATCGGATATTTATCTAAACCACACTGAACATGAGTTTATTATCTCAAATAAAAATAAATTAATTGCAAAAATTCTGCTATACATTGATAACACCCTGGTATTATTCAATGGCAACACCCGGACAGTAGAATTCTTTCTAAACTATTAATAAAAATATACGATACTAAAATTCACAATGCAACTTGAGAACTAAAATAAAATAAACTTTTTAGATCTTAAAGAAATGTTATTAGATTACGGTATGCGTAGAAAATCCACCTCTTCAGACCAGATCATACTCTCCAAAGTTTTTCCACCCATATTCACTGAAATTTGACTCTTATAAGCCATGTTTCATTGTCTTTTAAACGTACCGTTAAGTCACAAGAACGATAATAGAGAAGTCAATATTATAAAATTACTAACAGTTGTCCGCGGCTTCGCAGGCAATTTCCTGTCGAAAAAAGACACTATATTCACGTATTCTTTTTCTATCACATTCTAAATACTCCTGAGATAATTGATAGTTGTTCTTCGTGAGCCTCTTGGGCGCATTATGAAGGTAGGTACCATATTTCCTGTCTCTATCTTTCGTTGTTTTTGCTAGGTGTTAATAAGTTATCCAGCAAAATTAATCTCGATAAACTAATTTGGTTTTAAAGAATCGAATTCGGTCTGTTAAAATTATTTTCTGTCTAAGATATTTCCAGTGTTATTGTGGTGTTTGCCTTGTGCTCTGATCAAGAAAATGTATCAACGAAAACCAATTTCGATCATAAAGCGTCTTCTTTCGGCTCTTTTCATTTAACTTCGATCTAACCAAATTCGATTACCTTATGTGCAGACATTTACGGCTTTTTGAGGTGGTTTTTATAACAAATTGTGATAGTATTTTCATTGCAATAGATAGTTCATTGATCATTGGTTCAATCTAAATTTAAGATTAGGCAATGACGTCTTCTATGCAACCTGCATTACACTACTGATCAAGCACTTTACAATAATAATTTTCTAAATATGTTTCTGCCTCTTTGACCAACTTCAGCTGACAGTATTAACAGCTGTTAAGTATCAGTTCACTTTGTATTATGTGCCGTAGCGCAGTCTGCCGGATCCAATGTAAAACACTTTAAAATCAATAACTGTTTACAAATGAAAAATTAAATAAAAACATTTTCCAGTGGACCAAATTGTGAATCTAAACTCAAAAATTTCACAAAATTTCATCAAAATCGGTTCAGTCGTTTAGAAGGAGTTCAGTCACATAGACACAAACACAAGAAAAAAAAATATATATAATATATATGTATGTATATATGTATATATACATACATATATACGTACATATATATTATATATATATTTATATATATATATATATATATATATATATACATATATATATATACTGGGTTGTCCCAAAATTACAGGACCAAACTTCACCACATTGTTCAGGAGGTCAAACTAAACGAAAAATGTCACATAATTTATAGTCCTATCTAGCTTCGTTTACCTTAGATCAACCTTTTTGTGTTTTAAAATACAAGTAATTTTATTTTCCATACGGGTTTACCGATTTTTTGAAACTTGGCATAAATATTATAAACATGAATATAAGTTGTAAAAAAAATATTTTTTAAAATTTTATGTGTATTTTTAAAATGGCGGCTATTTATAATATTATAACTTGAAAACGAACCGTTTTTTAATGGCCGCCATTTTGAAAAATACACATAACATTTTTTTTAATATTTTTTTTACAACTTATGTTCATGCTTATAATATTTTTGCCAAGTTTCAACAAAATCGGTAAATCCGTATTATAAATAAAATTAATTGTATGTAAAAAAACAAAATGGCTGATCTAAAGTAAACGAAGCAAGGTAGGACTATAAGTTACATAACATTTTCCGTTCAGTTTGACCTCCTGAACAATTTGGTGAAGTTTGGTCCTGTAATTTTGGGACACCCAGTATATGTATATATATTAATGTAATGAAAATAACTAAACCCCTTTAAATTAAAACTTTTTATTACATACACGTGTTTCGGTTTTTAACCATCTTCAGTGTACATTAACCTCTAAATAAATAAATAAATAATAAACAATGAGATATACACATGTGGACCTTTTAAACATATGTTAAATTTAAATGACACAGTTTCTAATTTTCTTATTTAATCTGTAATTAATATTTTAATTTTTTTCAAAAATTGGATTTGTCTTATTTTTTCAGATTACTATTTAAAATGTTATGAGGATCTTTATTATAATTTAGATAAATGTATAATTCTTCTTTTGTGTTTAATTTCTCTCCTTTCCTTTCGATATCTAAAATTTCCATGTTCTTTTCAATATTTGTGTAGTTATGGTCAGTCTCCAATAGGTGTTCAGCAAAATTTGATTTTATATATATATATATATATATATAAATATAAATATATATATATATATATATATACGTATTATATATATACCGGGTGTCGGGAAAAGAACTCCCTAGTTTTGGAAATTACTCATGATAGTATTAGTTTAAATGGATGAGTAATACTCCTTTGGTGCTGTAGAGTATTTTTGTAAGTTTTAGTTTCGAACGTTGGCAATAAGTTTGGTACACCTGTTTGACCTTGACCGTAGTTTTACCACGCGCCGCATCCAACGCTCAGCGCTGTCAGTACTGTCAGTGCAGAATTGATGATAGCGAAGTCTTTTTAAACAATGTAATTTTTACTAATGAATCGACGTTCCACGTTAATGGGGTTGTAAACCGCCACAACTGCACAATTTGGGGGTCTCAGAAACCACAGGAGATCGTGCAATACCAACGAGACTCGCCTAAGGTTAATGTGTGGTGCGGCCTAATGAACGACCGAATAAAAAGAAGACATTAACTGGTGATATCTACTGCGACATGCTGGAACTGTACGTTAGGGTGGAACGAAGAAATATATTTTTTTATTTCAATATATAATAGGGATAAAAAGTAGCCTTTAGCTATTATTTAATAAATTTTAAAGTTTAAACATGATTGGAGTAAGGTAAGAGGTGCCGCAAAGGGTTAGAAATTGTGATTTTTTAGTAAAATTTATCGAATTTCAATACATTTGTATCTGTACAGAATATTGTTGTATTTTTCCATTTATGCTTCAGGAGCCAGTTATAGGTGACTAAGATGTAGTAGAATCAGATAATATGATTGGAATTGATATACTTCAGCCTGAAGATTATGATATAGCAGATGAATTTTTAGCAGAATCAACTGATGATGAAAAGCCTTCCACCTCTTCTCCCTGACAGTAGCTTTTATCTGGGTCAAAACTGGGGTTTCAGACAGGATTGCAGCGGCTATAAAAAGTGAGGTTCTTAAATATTTTATTTCTGAGGAGAACAAAAGTAACGTCATTGACAGAATGAAAATTCGAAGAACTAGAGCCAATAATCGAAAAAAGGCAGTGGCAACAATACAATTGAAGAGAAAAAGGGATGTTTTTTGGTGGCAGAATGAAGAAAAAAATTGTTAAAAGAAAAATAGGAACACATTTTCAGAAAGACTGTCATTGAAGAACACGTTTCGTTAGTTGAAGAACCTGGTTCTTTATTTCTGGCACACGCCCCGGTACAGGTGAAGGCATCAAATAAAGTATTTTTGAGTATTTTAATAGTAACTGTTATTTGAACTTGAACAATTTAACTGCAATTGGATTTTACGGCACTGCTACAAACATTGGAGCTAATAATGGTGTTATCGCTCTATTAGAAAATAATATTCAGAAGTCTTTGCAGTGGCTAATATGTTTGTTTCATTGCAACTAGTTGCCATGCGTCAATTATTTTGTCCATTAGATGGAAAAACAAAAGAACCTAATGAGTTCTGAGGAGTATTAGGCAAACTACTTGAAAAATGTCATGAGCTTTCAGTAATTACGTACTCCTTAATAGAGGAAAACCTTCCTGGCTTAGAAGTGAAAAAAGATCTAAATACCAATCAAAAGTATTTACTTGAAATGTGTAAATCAAACTCAAGTGGAATCTGCCTCCCTGATCAAGCTATGAAGAAACCAGGAAAGTTAGCACATTCACAATGGCTGACGTTGGCTAGACGCATTCTCCGTTTGTATGTTGGAACAGAGAACCCTTCAGAAAACCTGAAAACTTTAACAGATTATGTAGTTAAGGTGTACTGTCCAATTTGGTGTCACCTTAAGCTGAAGCCCTCTTGTGTAAATGGAGCCAAACACTTATGGAGACTGATTTCGTTGTTAAGTTATTTTTCTGACGAGCATCTTAAAATAATCGACACGTTATTCCAAGAAACGGATACTACGCTCACCCTGAAAACATGTCGCTCTGCATGTTAAGTGATGAGAGAAAACACATTAGGCCTCCAACGACTTTTGAAGGCAAGGTCAGAACAGAAAAATGAGGTACGGAAGTTTGTGATACCTAATCTAAAATTTCAAAGCTGAAGATACATCAGCATTATCAACTGGGCTGACGTAACAGAATCACAGAACCACCAATGACAAAGCACGTGACTGATGAGGACTTAGGCAAATACATAAGTGAATCACGAGAAGATGGCCTGATGCATTCTATTGATTTTCCACGTTTTACCTGTCATACACAAACAGTGGAAAGAGTAATCAAGCTTGTAAGAGAATCATCACTCTGTGTTTGCGGTCTCGAAGAAAGAAATGGATTTGTCAAAGCCAGAATTGCTTCAAACAAGATGATACCAACATTTGAAACAAAGAGGCACTTTAACTAAAATGTATAGTTGAGAACATTGAATATTTGTATTTTATGAATATAAGTGTGTTTAATGAATAAAATGTGACTTTATTGCATAGTTTCCTATTCTTTCATTTGGTTCAATATTATCACTGTACTATAAAAACAAAAGGAGAAAGTAATAAAAAATTTTAGGCAAAGACACATCATCACAATGTTATATCTACCAATATCTGACTACAGCAAAGCCAAAAAAGTATATACAAAAAATCTTTTTTTCAAGTTTTAATACCCACTAAGTGGGAATATAAAATGACATTGGCAGCAAATTAAATTTGTTTTCATGATTTTAGGCTTAGTTTTCATTAAATTGAAATAATAAAAATAAAATACCATGCCAAAAAAATTAAACAAAATTCTAGAAAATTTTAAAATTTATTGTCAAAAACTATTTTCAAGGGTTTTGCGGCACCTCAAGATGTGTTTCTAGCATAATAACACTTTGTAGAATTACTTCTCACATAAAAAGACCAATTTTTTCACTATTAGAATGTATAAAACAGAAAATATTTTTTTGCCCTATACCAACGTTCCACCCTACTGTACGTGTTTCCACAGGTGGATGACATCGAGGCGGGAGAGGGACCGGTCATATTCCAACAAGACGGTGCGCCGCCTCACTACAAACAATGTGTGCGCTCAGCCTTAGGTGCCCGTTTCCCAGGAAGATGGAAGGGTAAAGGTGGCCCAATCGCATGGCCTCCAAGAAGCCTCGACATAACACCATTAGATTTTTTCCTGTGGGGTTATGTCAAGAACTTTGTGTATTCAGAGAAGATACGTAACATTGACCATCTTTGCCAGAGAATCATAGCAGCAGTAGCATCGGTCACACCTAATATGTTAAATAATACCTGGAGAGAGTTCGAATATCGCTTGGATATCTATAGGGCTCAAATGGTTCACATATCGAGCCCTCACATATGGATTGTAATTTGTATATTGTACATATGGATTGTAATTTGTATATTGTACATATGGATTGTAATTTGTATATTGTACAATAAATAAAAAGAATCCAAAACTAGGGAGTTCTTTTTCGGACACCCGGTATATATATCATATGTATATATATACATATGATATATATATATATATCATATATATATATATATATATTATATATATATATATATATATGTACAGTATTAATAAGTATATAATATACTAAGATATGTTACAGTGAACCTATAGAAAAATGTGTAAGCGAACTTCTTGCAATAGTATCTAATTGGCTTAATGTCTTGGAGCTAGCATCCAAAGCAGCTGAAGAATCGATGGTCTTACTGACAGAAATATTGAACGGAAACTTTATTTAGACTTAAAATTTACATTGGATGTCAAGATTTATCACTAAACCAGAAGCTCTAGGTATGGATTCGCCTTTGTCCAGAATTATGTCTGATATATATATATATATATATATATATATATATATATATATATATATATATATATATATATCTAAACCCTACAAAAATACAATATGTCCGATGGTAATAAATGCAGAGAAATATTTATAAAAACTTGAGAAAACTAATTACAGAATAAATGATTTTTTGATGGATACTTGTTTGCGTGTTGGAGCTTCTATGTGAAGTTGTAAGAGATTGATGTAAAGTCAACATAACGCAGATGAAATTGTTTGTAGAGCTGCCTCTCTCTTGATTTCTTTTTCTGGTTGTCTTTGAGACGATCTTGAATCATGTCCCAGAAACATTAATATTTCTTTTGTGTTGGATAAAATTCTTTAGGTGTTAAATATTACTTATTCTAAAGTTTTAATTTAATAAATATAACGTTTACTAATTTAAAACAATAATTCAGTTTATTCAAAAATTCCTGTATATATTTCAAATCAATGGCTGGAAATAATATTTTTGCTATCGCTAGATAATTTTATTTTTATTTTTCTCTCGAAAAAATGTGAAACATTTCAAAACAATGTAATAAAAAGATTTGTGTTTTCAATTCGTTACTAATAATTGACTGGTGACTTGTCATGATGGCTAGCGAGAATATTAAACATGGCAATGAAATGGATTGATTATTCCTGTATCCTGATAGCCTACATAGTGTATCACATTTGACCTTAACAAAATAATTGTTCATAACTCCGATATAATATTCTTTTCTTTCTTGTATGTTGATATCTCGTAAAATATACAAATAGTTTGAATAATATACAATGGTCGGACATAATTGTGAACAAGATATCTACTGTCATTTGTAATAGATCCAGACAAAACTTGATACAGAAATTGTCTTTGTACATAATTTACATGAGTTTGTTATGTAGTGTTGTCACATTAATATTTTAAGATGGCGATTGTTTTAAGAATTTGAGCATAATTCTTTTATCGAATTTTTCTCAACATTGATTCAAAAATGATAAGACGTAAAAAGAAGATTTTGAGTTGTATACAGTAATAATGCGGAAATAATGGTGAACACTATAATTGCCATAATTTGTAACCGATTCAAACTAAACGTGTTACTAAACACATTGCTGACAACTAGACCAAAGAACCAGCAATCACTGTTTATTCACATATGTTTTAGGTAGTAACCAACCCTGTCCAGAGAAATTTAAGCTACAACTTCGGGGAAGATCCTACTACTTTTTATTTGCATCAGACAATGGTTACAAAAATAACAACAATCAATGACTTTTGAATCTAGACTGTATTGACCTTTTACTTAATCCACTTAATATTTTTAGTTGAATTCATGCTTCCGTAATACGATATTCAGATTTTAGTATATCTATTTCAGCATTTACAAGTGAAAATAGGAATATTACCATTAACTATTTTGAGATCTATTCCCTGTATACAATATACATTTTTTCTTTAAGGAAATTCTTTATTTCAATATCCAGAATATAACATAAATATAAAATATTTATTCTGTGTAAATATGTGTTTGTAAATTTTAATATCAATTACTGGGTTTGTCACAATTTATCTTTGTTGTACAATTTTTTCATCTTTTTAAGTGTCAGTAACTTGATATTTATGTCGTATTCTGAATATTGAAATAAAGAAGTTTCTTAAAGAAAAACTTAATTACGCGACAGAAAATTTTAGTTATAGCATTAAGGGGATAAGTATGAAGTTACGGGATAAACCGTTAGCATGAAAAGTTATATTTTGGCAGTGGTATTCAATTGAGTTTTTGTTGTCAAATTCTGGACCGTAAAAATGGACTGAAAGGTATAACTTAATTGAAATCTTATAGAAACTAAATATGGTTTACCTCGAGATTTCTTTTAGTCTGAGCAAAATATTCTGACTGAATAAAAATATAGCTGCTTGGGATGTTTAATACCAGATACACTGGACCGTTAAAGACCTTTGTGGAATAAAATCCACAAACTTTATGCATTTACTTTATAAATGTAACCAAATTGAAAATAGTGGTGAAAATAATTAAAGACGCGATCGTACTATCACAATACAAAATTTAAAAAGAACACTTATCCCTAACACTTAATCACACGAACAATTAATCTTTTAAATGTAAATTAAAAGATTACATTTATCAGTCTCTTTTAATTTATATTTCGTTTTTTTAAGTACTAAGAGGGAACATTAAACTGCCATAGAGACCAGTGGGGCATAGCCTGGAGGAAGTTTCAAAATAAGAACAAAACAAGCTTATATTTATCCCACGGAACCTAAAAATATGCATGAAAAATTTTAAAACGATAGATTTAATAGCTTATGCGTGAAAATAAAACAAACCAGGCACTTTCATATATATAATATTATTAGGATGATATGGCCCCTTTTGTTGACGATCGTATATAAAGGGTGTAATGAACACCGTCTTTCTATTCATGTAGTGTATGTTTAATTAGAGACGGATTCTTTACAAATCAAGACACTAAAGTATAAACGACAGTATACACCTAAATTAATCCAGAGCACAAAAGTGCATTAGCGTCTTTGTTAGAGATTCCACCTTGATATGTATTTCATAATCCGCTTTCTAGAAAGAATTTTTCTGCTTTTCATTAAATAAACATTTACACCTTTGAGATCAGACGCCGAGATTATGAATACCATTCAAACGTCAAGTGGCGGAAATCAAAAAGCTGTTTCTGGTACCTGGAAGGCACTGAGATGAGAGGAAATTATCTTTAACGTTGACAGTTAATTACACGCACCGAGATATGAGAAAGTCTTTCTGATTCTTACACAAGTTTTGAGTGAGGAAGGATATTTCAGAACTCGTTGGATAAGCAATGAATAAAACTCTTCTTTAAACATCCACAGTTAAAACATTACTTCATATATGATTTTTATCTATTTAATCTGTTAAATATTGTTTCAAGAAATAAGGCCACTGGAAAATGTACTTTTCAAGCAAACATAAGGAAATATTATCAGAAAAATTCAATAAACTGCTCTAAGCTTGAATTTTAATTATTTAGCTTTACTAAAATGATAATAATGTAACACTGTATTGTATTTTTAAATGCCAATATACTTATAGCTCCGTCCGTAATTTATAACTGCTACATTTTTCTGAATGTCATATATAATATAAAAAGCATTAGAATCTGTTGTAAATGTATTGTATCTAGTAAAAGACTCAATAATACCATTTTCAATAATCTATCTTAGTCTATTTCCTTATATATTCAAAGTTACAACGTTGTATAATGTTGTTACATAACAGTAACCTAGTTTAATATTAGCTTAAAAGGATTTTACAATTACTCAACTTAGTTTTCTGTAGAGAATAGTTGGCTTGTGGTATCAGACCAAGCGTGAAACGAAATTATTAAAGTATAAAACTATGCTGCGATAGTTCAGTATTTCATTACAAATTTCATTAATGTATTAGAAGTGTTGTAAAACTATAGATTTTCTGTTTAGTTATCATTACATTATTTATACTCGATGGAAAGTGTAACTTTTTCTTGTGTAGCATTTATTTCTTTCAATGTACCATACTTCATTTCCAATTGTTATCACAGATTCGTATTCCATTCTTGTATTTATTCGAGGCAATAATATAACATAATTTTAAAATAACTGTTGGCTCATATAAATAAATACCTTACCATGGCCTTAAGAAAATATATATCACTTTGACGTGCGGCTTCATAGCTCACAATGTTATAGCACCTAATCCCACACGACCTAAAGCAAAATAAACGTGAAGTTAGGTATTGTGTGACGATCCACGGGTCGTTAGGTGGCGTGCGATTGTTCAAGTTTCAGTGCCACAGCAACTCTAGCTTCGTATTAGTTCCATGAGGTTCCGCGCCTTGTTGGGGACAGAGCGGTTGGGTGGGAATAACTATGCAAGGAGAACTTTGCCCCTTCCCCTATCCTGAAGATCCGCCTTCGATGTCCTCTACAGCAAGGCGAGCAGTCGACAGCACAAGACGAAGCGAAACAAGATCTTATATACTCAGTTGGTATAAAAGCAGAATCACTGAAGTAATTTTTTTAAATTATTTACTAGCTGAATGTGTTTGAGATAAACCAGAATTTATGAGCGTTATTTTTGGCTAGCGGGGTGGAAAATCATTTTTATACAATAAAAATACCTCACGGTTTTGTTCGAAAGCACAAAAACTAATGTGTTTTTAATTAACTAACTTCCTTGTCTTGACTCTGCCTCCGGTGGTGCTGAGTGAAACTAAAAGTTACTTTAATTAAAAAGTACTCAGGAAATTGTCTCTCCTTTTATACGTAAACAGCTGGAATCAAAATAGAGATAAATTTATGACACAAACTGTATGAATATTTTGAAGTTAAGTGGTTATGTATTAAGGGGGTCATTGAGCATATAGTTAATATATGTACCTTCTCCTCATAAAGGACAAAATATTACCTAATGCATTTTTTCATTGTTTATATAACCTTTTTTTATACTGATACAACTGGAAATAACAGTTAATAAAGTTTTAGCTAACATATTAGTATTTATTATGAATGTTTTTATTTAAAGGGCTTAAAAATTGTCTGCCGGTAATGGGTTTTCTTTTATTGAGAGAAAATGTATTCAATATATACAAATGTACTGTAGTTCAATTTGTTGAAAGGCTTTGATTTTAAGATATCTTATTCAATAAATAAATAACAATTTCTGAAAACCGTATTTTTCGCAAAACAGAAAAACAGTTATATGGGCTTGTACAAAAATATCTAATTTATACTGCTCCCAGGCACCGTAGCCTACTGACGAAATTTATGTAAAAAATACAAAATTGTTTTGAAATTTGAAAAATAATGATAATATTTATCTTTTATACACCATATTTAACTGATATTTTACAGCTGGTGATACGTTCAGCTGAAGTTCACCAAAGAGGCTAAAACATTTGATTAAATTAAAATTTGGCAAAATATGAGTATATAGTACTTGAGTAGTAGTGTAATCCAGATAGGAAACACAAAGTCTAATTTTGACTAGCTACTAATTAAAAACATCCAGGTCATTGGAAGTAAGATTTGAAGATTTATTTAATAGATACCTTAATTTACAAAGTTGTTTATGTTTGTACATAAGTTTTTTGAACATAAGGTAGCCTAGATAAAACATGCAATTGAATACTAGCATTCCTCAACGAGCCACCGTTCTCAAACTACAGTCCGAAAACAACAATAACACGAAACCTACTATAAACGAATATATTTAAATGTTCGAAAAACTTAATAAGGATTTCCCTATATACCGGAAGCCGACATATGTGGTATATATTCATCATGAGTAAAAGGTAAACTCAACTATGGTACTGAAAATCTCAACGAGAGTAGATTACAAGAACTGGAAATTTTAACCTAAGTAGGTGCCTAAACATGCATATGTACTTATTTTATTAATCAGGGTATTGAGGCAAACTCTAATGTTAAACCGTACATACATTAAACTGAAAGTCAATTTAAACGGGAGAATTTATTGACCAAAGCAAGCTTTTCAATCATACGGTTTAACATACATTTTTTTTATTGCAACAGCAAAGTAAAAATTACTATTGCACTGGTAATATTTAAATTATTGTACATACATTAGATTGGAAGTGAATTTCTAAGGACGTAAGTAGACAATTTTTGAAGATTTCTCTGTTCTACGTATAACATAGGTATTTTATTCATTGGAACAACAGGGAAAACCAAACTATGGCGTACAAAACATACTTGTAGATAAATATATATATATATATTTTTAATAAAAAGAGGTAAAAGTAAATTCTTTTTGACTGATAGGTTTTTTAAACCTATGTTTATATTTTCTTGGTCCTATGTTGTAAACAAGGAAAACTCAACTGTAACGTTAGAAATATAGTTTATTCAAACCAGAAATGCACTGACAAGTGCAAAACCTGACATTTACAATTTACCTTGGCGTTTGATCATACTACTAAAATACTGAAATAATATTTCATATAATAAACATCTAAGCCTACTTATTTTCGAAGTATATTATAGGGCTCCATAATATTACATCATAAGTGCTTTCACATGATAGACTACGGACTGCGATTTAGAATATTGCGTCCAAAGATGAGATTAACAACTGGTCCTAAATATATATTGTAAAGAACGGTATACCCATTAAATTAGTTGACCAATTAACGTTAAATTCACGGAACAAGGATTCCGTGACAGAATTTCTACTATCTCAGGATTTATAAATGAACTTAGAAAAAGCAAACAACATTACCATTTAAAACATTATAAAAACGCAGACGTTAAAAGTGTACACAAACAAATCGGTAATGCCACTAAATACATTAGTGGCCAACGATGCGCTGTCAACTGTGAAATCTCTTTGATGTAACTGTCACGTCAAGTGCCTCGGACACATTTAACTGTGTTTCTAATTAAGAGATAACTTTAATAATTTAAACTATACTGTATCACCACAATTTAAATCAGAATTAATATCATTAGGATCTATATGCATGAATTTCTATCCATATGAATGAGAGTTTAATGACTGATGATGAAATAGTTTAGGTTTAATGCAAATTTTTCGGATTAAAAATTACATAATTTTAAAATAGGAATATCACCTTAAATTACCTTAAAGAAAATTCAGATCCTTAAGTTATCCACGTTGTTTTCATACCTATGACACTATACCGTCATGTTGTTGCACTACTTTTCATCCAGTATGGACTCACTCACATTTTCCAGACTCTGCCGTTTAAGTGATATTTGTGGGCACTTGAAAACGGAATGACGGGCGAGGTAAACTTTGGTACCTGACTGGTTTGCTTTTATTTTACCGAAGTTTAGCTTAGTATAGCGAGAGTCAAAATATACGGCTTTGAGGTTGTCCATCACTATAGTTAAAGTATAAAAATAATAAATAAACAAATTTAAAAGCCTTTTACTGACTTCTAAAATATGCCCTCTATCATTATCTAATTTTATTGCTATCTAAATAGATAGAAGTGTTTTATTACTTAAAATTTATATTGAACAAATTTTCAATAATTATTCATAAGAAATATGCATTCCCGATTATACATAAATATGAAATTCAATTTTTATGCCACTTAAATTAATCCCTCTCACCGACACTACTGGTGTGATTGGAGTGACAAAACCTATAGTGCAGGTTAAGAATTAGCATCTTAAATTTTGTTACAAAAACAGCCGTACAAATTATAATTTAATAAATTTGTATACATTTTATGTACAACATACGAAATAAATGACTATGTATATATTTTAAAATTAATTTAAATTTTCATGAAAACTATTTTGTAAACTTTTAGGAAATAATAACGCGCTTGGCTGGCGGGAGCTGATTCACAACCTAATTACAGGTCGACGCTGCGGCTGTGGAGTGATTGCGCTCCTTCACCCAGAAACACCTTTGAGCTTTTGTCATAGCTAAATTACATTACATCATTTTTTGTAAAATTTGAGAGTAAAACGCGTATCCGAATGTTCTGCTGCCACTTTGATATTGAGCATAATTATTACTAAGATTGTGCGTTACTCAGATCGCATTTTAAATTTCTATTCAACTAAATAGAAGAAGAATTTAGAAATAGAAACAACTGATACATTCATATACGCTATCTAAATTATTTGGTACGCACACGTAAGTTGGTAAACAATATTATCCAACTTTACTGATGACACAAATCTATTCTAGGTACTAGTACTTAAAGAAAAATGCTGAAATATCAAAAAAAATATTTATATTATCTCATTATTAGTAATAGTTTTGTAATATATAATGAACAAAGGATAGGTGGGAATGAACTAGAAACGTGATTAGATAGCGAATTGCTATATTAGTTTATTTCATGGTTACCTAACAATAATACTTAAAATTTCCTGATATTATAGTTTATAATTCATTTAAATACATATTTAATTAGTTAATATTTCCAAAAATATTTATTTTCTTTCACTAATTTTTATTAGTAAATTGATGAAAACTCAGTGTACTTAAGGATAAGTTATGCAAACTTCATGCATCCCGTAATCGCCTGACAGCAAGAAAAGCATCCTTTAATCCATAAGCCATCATTAGTTAGCAATAAATGTCTATGCATCTTTTAAATCTGATAGGTTAAGAAAAACATGTTTCCCCTGATCAATATACTGACCATTATTCAGTAAGGATAAAAAATGAAATGAAATATGCCTTTATTCAAGAGGCGGAGTTAGGGCTATTTAGCCCTCTCTACCACTCAACCTCAAAGAGGATACGCTATCCATCATGTGAGACATAGAACTTCTTGAAGCGCGTGATCTTCGTTATTAAAAGTTCAACTTGTATCATCTTGTCAGAATAGTTAATAAACGGATAATTCATCTCAAATTTGTGAACCAGATCGTAGTTTGTCTTGAAGGTACAATATTCACTTGTTTAGAATATCCAGCATATTCACTTGGTCTGGAGCATTGTTAAAACTTGTAAAAAAACATGTTACACTTGCTTGTGTCGGATATTTGGGGGATTTGCTACTAGGAATTTCTAAACACATCAACATGAATCTTTCTAGGTTGATGATAATGACCCTCAGAAGCGGTCCTTCCACCCATCCCATACCTGGTGGTAAATTGAAAAGGAATATTACGGATACCAACACCCTTCTTATCATTAGTTCTGCCCTATTATATTTTGTATTGCATTTGTTTCAGATTATATTTGAACAAATGTAAAAGCTACTAACAATGTTCTAGAATAAACTGATGATCGCATGATGGAAAACTCAGGTTCCAAATCATAGTTTTGTCCAAATATCATGGAAAATTTACATTTACGTTTATTCTCTTTAATGAGATCTCTCTTAAACTCGATGGACCATTGTGACCTACAGAATACTCAAAATTGTTATCACAATTCAATTCGATAAAAACCAAAATAGGTGTTGTTTCAAACATTAATTATTAAAATGAAACTACTATTTTGGACATCAATCAAATAGTCACTTCGGTAAATGTAAATAAATGTATCAAACAGGTCCGCCAGACCAATTTAACCACATATACTGTAAATTGGAAATGCACTCTATAAATTAGTAGTCCCGTATCAGTGTAATGCATTGAATAGGCTACTTCATGGTTAGTTTGCCAGATGAGGCCAGAGCACTCGCTAATTACAGCAACAGTATCCAACTGATTGTTTGTTTTGTAAAGGTTCACGTCTGCCTATCTATTCAGGGCCAGTCAAACCAAATGGTGTCAATGGTTATCGGTTTTGCACTTAATGAACTTTTGAAATACGATTGTAATCTACTGGCTGTTTGTACATGTACATGCCTGCATTAAAATAACATTTAGAAACTGTTTTCAATGTGAAAGGAAAAAGGTTATTCTAATGTTTGACACTTATTTTTGTCTGCACAGAATAACTCTAGTTATTATTGTATTTATCATTCTCCTCTAGGAACAATTAGTTCTCATTTTTCACTGCATGGAAGATCTCTAAAAATTGTTACATAACATAGAAAATAAATCAAACAAACGAAAACTATATTTCGTAAAAATATATTTCTGTCATTCTTTTTTGTAAGTCGTCATCAGCATGTATCGAATTTGGTATGCATTTAAAAAGAACACATAACGTGAAAAATTTAAAATCAAATAACTACAGTGAATAACTTATCTTTATAAGTTATTTTTCGTGTTTTACACCATTAAGTCTGTACCTTCACTATTTGAATGGGTAAATTTTATAAATTTTGTAACAGCTCTTTAAAGTAGAAAAAGAAAAATATAAAATTTTTGTATTATTCTACAAGGAATTAAAGTCATTGCGTTCAGGGACATGTTATTCAGGCTACAGACACAGATGAAGTTGATGATATGAAACTATTACAGTACCCTATATAAATGTGTCGATCACATTCTTATCTACTTCATTATATAGTTTTACTCATAATCAATTTTGTGATTTATTATATCTTCAAAAAATAGTCAAACAGAAACACGTTTATTGTTGATTTTAATGATGAAGTTAAAACAAAACTGCAGTAAGTAAGATGAGGCAATGTAAATTTAGAGAAAAATATTCATATACCCTTATGTAAATGTTGTGACATTTTTAATAATATTAAAGTAGTAAAACGGTTGTTATTGTTATCGTTCTTATTATCCTTAAGTTATCGAAAACGGATTAATCAAATTTTAATATCGATTATCGAAGTCCGTGGATCACGCAACATGCTTTGATTACAATTAAATATTGGAAGGAATAAATAACATCTTAAAAACAAAATCTTAAGAGAAAGCGTTAATTCTTTAAATTCAGCTAAGACTTTAAATGTCATGCTTGTGTGAAAAATATATAATATGCATACAAATTCAGAGAGTTTAAATTATGTATGTATTTTGTTGGGACATAATTAACTGACCACTCACTGGTTCACTGATTTTTGTGGGTCTGCTAACAAAACCGACGATAAGATTGAACTGTCAGGTGGACCAATAATCACAAAGGTAAGGGATATCGGCGAGGAGATAAATAACTACTTTATCTCGGTACACTCCGACCAGTCGTGTACAGTCCCTTCTACCATTTATCCATATATTTGCATTTGCATTTATAGCTAAAAAACCAAAGTTGACGGAAGTGTAGTAAAAGTACTAAAAAGTAAATAGATTTACTGCATTAGTGTTCATATATTAAAAGATGCAATTTATGAAACATCAGTCTTAGTTTAACACAAAGATTTTAGTTTAACTGAAATGTTACTGGAATAGTCAGCTGATGTCGAAGGCTCAAACCCTCATATCTTTCAAGCCCATCGCAGGGCGAACTGCAGATTGCAGCTCCCAACAGAATAACAAGACATTTGTTCTGTCACTTGTCGAACAAATCTAGGACACCTTTCTACGGACGTTGCATCGCTTGATATATTCCTTTCTTATACTAACTTGGTTATGGGTTGTATATTTTAAAAACATACCATACTTTAATACTGAATATGTTTCATGTAAAAAACGAAATCAATTAAAAGGTTATAAATTTAGATTTGTAAAAAGCCAAATAAATATTACACAATAATTTTTTTTATACAAAGATTTAAATACTTGTACTAAAATTAGGAAAGAAAAAAGTACAAAAATAATTTTTGTTTGACAAAATAACAGGTATTCAAATCCAATTCCTCTCAATTCTTATAAAGTTTAAGTGACATATGCATTAGACAATTCATAGTATACTTTTGCATTATAAAAATGTCCATCTGGTTGCTGTCCTTCTAAACATAATATGTAATGTTTCATAAGAAACGAAAGGAAACTTGTATATCTAGATATTTACATCATAGTAAGTGATACATTCGATATACTGCAATGGCTATTATGTTCAATGAATGTATGATAGATATTATTATGATATGTTTTTGTGTAAATAAGAGTTTGTGCTCTTTATAGAAGCATGAATCATAAATACAGGAATTTAATCTGCTTTGTCAGCGAAGTATTTCAAAGGCATCATTTAAATTATAAGACCGTGTTTTTTAGAAAATTATATTCTTTCAATTTCTTCTACGTCAACCGTTATATTTCCAAATTGCTTCCTTTTGTATCACGTAATTACTATTTAGTAAGTATTAAACATCAATTAAAAATGTTATGTCGATTTGAAAAATGTGTTGTATTGTCTTTTATTAACATTCGTCAAATAACAATTATTTTTAGGTTGTATTCTTAATTTTATTACAATGAAATTTAGATTATGTTTATTTTAAAAGGTGTATTATTGTTTGATTTTTACTGTCTAATTGTATGTATTTTCTCCTATAATTAGGAATAGGCTACTAATGAATATGTTCAGGACTACATAATTTGATCCATTAATAACTCCATTTAGTAGATATGTTATTTTGCAGGTGATTCTTAATGGGACATTAATTTTATCAAGTACTTTCCTAACATTAAAAAATGCACATGAGGTGTTTCTTGAGGTGTTTGAGGGTCATTTGAATAACTCATTAAATTGTAAACAGTTTTGGGTTAGTAAAGTTAAAATCAAAAAGCTCATCAGTGTATTTTGTTACATTAACCTAAGTTGCAAACTCTAGCCATCTTTGAACGGCTGTCATTTTTGACTCGATCATCCGTTTGAGGTCGGGTTTGCGGCTCTGTACTCTACTAATATAGACCTTTAATTTGATATGCATATCAACCTATGCTTACATTTGAGATTTTCTTCTGACTCCTAGCGGGCCGCCCCCCTGAGGAAGTAGCGGATCACTGAATATGTGATAAAATAGATTTTTATGTCCAGTAACTTTGTGTAAGGTTTTGTAGCTCTATTTAAAATATTTTGACAAATAATTAACCGACCCGGGACTTTTTGGACACCCTGTATAATGAAAAGTGGAAATTATCTTGGTCTTTTCTATCTTATTTATACCACTTATCTGGCACTGTATATTTAATACCTTTGAAAACATAAATGTAAGCAAATATTTTTCCTTCTTTGGTGAACTTCAAATGAAAGTGTCAACAGACGTGTAACGTCGTCTTTAAGAAATATTATGATTACTTTCCTGAATTGTAAATTATAAATACTGTATGATAAATATTAAGTTCCAACACTGAGACACCTCTCAATTCACAAGTAATTACCTATTTGATTTATGTAATTATAAATAGCAATTAATATTTATAAAGCTAGAGCGCAGCAGTGTAGAAGTTTTTCTATATAAATAATGTGGCATATATTTGATGAATTATATAAATATTTTACTCCCTAGTTCAGGACGTGTACCTTTTGAAATTGTCTTACTATATTATTCTTTATTGCATTGTTGTCTCTCACTTTATAACAGTTTGTAACAGGTAATAATTGGAACTGCACTAATAATCTTTTAATCAGTACGAAATTATGTTGAGTAAAAGATGGAAATTTTAATAAGAGCAATAGAGATATTTATAACATTAAAAAAATTATCCATACAAAGTAACACTGTACAATAACGTGAAGAGAGATCGTCTGCTCGTGTATTCCACCAGTGCCACTTCGCACCACTAAATGCTCACATGAATACAAATGCGGCCGCATCCACTCTACACGATTTTATCTTTCCTTTACAATCCTAAATGAAAGTTTTCATAATCCTCTTCAGAGGGGCAACTTTTAATATGGGTTAGCAAATGTCTAATGTTAATGCTATAGAGTAAACTGTTTGTATAAGAATCAAACTAAAAGAGTTTACAATACTATTAAAGTGGGTAAAGTCAAGGATTAATGGACTGATTGGATATGATCGTGTGAGATTCAATAGCAGATCAATGAATTTACTTCTCTTGCAATCTGTAAGCCCCACTGCTGCCTTTCAGGTATTATTCTTCTTCGTTTCATATTAACTTTTATTGACTAATGAATCAGTTTCATCATCCTAGATCTGCCACATAGAATCCTAACTTTATTGTAAAAAACATATTTATATTTACATTATTATAGCAAAATTCTAATAAAAGTACGAGTTATATAACTATAATATCTCAAAATTCCTCATAATAATATGCATTTTAGTGTAAGGTAAATTGCATCAGAAAAAAGTTATAATTTATTCCAATGAGATGAGCAACGTTGATTTATTTCTGATCAATTTTAACTAAATAACAAAAACCATTGTTATAAATACTTACCATCAATAAAACCATTTAACAATTATATTAAGGGTCCAGAGATTAACTTGCACTACTTAAAGAACATTATGTCATAAGGTTATGAATGTAATTTCGTGAAAACTGTTTTTTAACAAACAGATACTTTTATAAGCATGCATTTTTATTATAAACCAAGAGAATAACTAAGTGGGATATAATTAAAATGAATATTATTAGCTGTATTTCAATATCAAAATATTCTCCTCGCTGTTACTTAAGTATTTTTAATCTACCTGATGTTAAAGTTAGAAATTTCATCAATTACTCCTATAAGCTTTCTGTATAATGATTTTTTGATAAAACTTTATAAATGTTTGCCACGACATCGGAATGTAACATCATGTGTTACCACGGAATCCAGAAGCTACCATGGTATTTTACGAATTACTCAAAGAGTAAACGTTTTATTTGTGCTCGTGGAGTATGTAAAAGGGGCGATATATTGTTAGTTAAATGTTTCGCCCCATAGTTTCTATTTTAAATTTATCTTGTTCACATTTTTAATAACTTGTATCAAATTGGTATATTCCTTAATTAGTAGGCAGCTTTATTGTCTTATGACAAATTATATGATTCTACTAGTTCATATAGATAATCAAATTAACTGTTTTTCAAGTGTTTACAATAAAGTTTTTTCTACTTTAAAAAACATTCATATTTTTCATACAATCCCTAATATTTACCTGGCAAAACTAACACACAACAATAATTTATTCTTATGTCTTAATAATATCATAACGATTTTTTATTTTACCACCTTGCACTGTATTCATTAGTTCATGTAATAAAAGATCCTCAGCTGTAACTTGTACTGAAAGAATAACAGCACTTATCACACTAACGCAACTTGAATTATGCGCCACATGATAGTTTAGCTCCCCCTAAGCAGCAATGAGAACGAACGGAGAGTAAAAGGGTGTTTGCCACTGTGTTCTTGTCGTGTTTGCATAAGTTTTGGTTACGAGATTATATATTTACAGTAGATATTTGTGATCATTTAAGCACCAAACAACATCTGTTAAATGTATTTGTAAGCTCACGGATAATTTTATCTTTTGGTTTGATACATTTTAAGGAGTAAAACTGGTTTAATCATTGAACTGGAAAATATTCATTACATACTTCAAATTACTTCCATTGTTTCCTGGTTTTCCACGTTTACATTATACTTACATGTTTATTTCTAAATATGTCCGTGTAGAAACCATTTGTACTGCAGTTGATTATTTAATATAATGTAATCATTTATAGTATTTGAATCCTGTCCCCTATCTAATAAAAGAATAAGTATTAAACTAAAGTAATATTTTTCTGTTGTTATTTATTTCAGATAATTTTACATCATATATTTTGTAAGATTTTATTTATGTTTTTTTTATGTAAATGTGCGTACCCTTTGGGGTTTTAATCTTGCAACAATGGTTGCACATTTGGATAGGTATCTTATACAAAACACTATAAACAGTTGTATTGATAGTTTTGTTTATATGACGCAGGTATTATTTTTACCAAGTCCTATAGTATAGATACATAGGACAATAAAGTATGTTCTCAACGATGGCTATTATGAACAACTGTGAGAAAATAACAATGGTGTTCCAGTAATATATCATATTTTTGTGATCATTAGGCTAAACGTATTAAATAAATTTGAAGTAATTGAACATCCTCTAGCATTTGTGTCTATTCTATTCTTTATCTTTGGTCATTTACTATCTCTAAAATTAAAATACAGCATCACCTTGATTGGTTAGGTTCGTTATATACTTGTATACCTGGTTTTGCTAAACGTTTTTACAACAATACAAATTAAAATCACGAAATGTTCTAACCCTTTAGTATCTTTTGACGATAATTTCTAACTAAATAAGCAAATACATATTTCCGTGTTATAGAAAAGCATAAAATAAATCTTAACATTAAGAAATGTATTTCTTATTAGTGACGATTATACTCACTCTTGCTTATAAAGATTTGGTGGATGGGTATTATTGGCACATAAATAGAACCCATTTAAAATTTTGAAATTTAGTCAAATATACGGTGTCTATATGAAATTCTGTAAAGGAAGAATAAATTAAGAACGAATATTTATTTTTTGTAATAATCTTTATTATTAGTAAATAAGGAATAGATTTATATGGTTACATTATTTTATAAATGTATGAGGGCATTTACAGTTATTAAATTTAGTAATACACACAACTAAGCGTCTTCTTATAATACACGTGACTTATAATACAACACGATAGTGGCCAGCAGTTCACTAGAAACAGAAAAGTTAAATTAAATTGCCTATGATAAAGTAGTCTTATCATCTTCGATATGTTTTGTAGTTGCTGCGACGAAATATGACTGTGACATAACGTAAGAGAGAACGTAATGTAACGTATGTTCTGATATATAGATAGCATTATGGTGCCATCAACAAGTTACTACGCAATATGCGTGGAATGTTATTGCATTGTGCGGAGACCAACACTAGTTATTGCGTTCCTCGGATGCGACACTTAACGAAAATTCTCATTGTAAACTATCTCTATACTTCAGCTACAGCAAACTAATGTAACTCAACATTCTCTAGCACTCACATGCTAAAATACATTATTTTACTGCGTATTTGCTTATGATTTATAACTTACAAATCGGGAGACCATTTACAGTTTGTTCTTTCAACTATTTTTTATATAAACACAATAATTAGTTATTTTAATTTATATAATAATTTGAGGATACCATTATCTTATTTATGTATAATAGCAGTTACCTAAGGCCTCGCATGTAGTTTCTTTATCAAGAAACAGCAACACCATGAGCATATAATATTTAAAAAGCATTCCAAACAATACTGAGATAAGTGATATTCTCTTAAGATATTCAAATCCTGATCCATTCTAGGTTTAAGTTTTAAAATGAGGCTTTGAAGGCTGAGAGGGAAACTGGTTTTTATAAGTACCTCTGATATTTCTCGAATGTCTCTCTTAGGATCAATTTTTGTTAATTTAGTTTTAATCAAAGTGGAACCTATAAACGGTTTTTAAAAATACTATCAGTTACTTTGGTAAACATGTTTTAAAGAAGTCACTAAGGAATTTAACGATAAGATCTGATTTGATTACACTGGTCTATCTGTCAGCCTCTCTGCAAGGGTAACGTAGTAGTGAGGGTGAAATAAAATGGCCTCAGAGAGTTCTTTTGGTATGGGAGATAATTGGCTGAGTGTTAGCGAAGCCTATCACTTGAGGCTGAACTAATTTTTTTTCTGTCTGTCTGTCTGTCTCTCCGTCCGGTACCTTGAAAAAATGAAAACAAAAGCTTTATAAGTTTGCATGAAACTTCAATTCTATGTGGGCAACACTGAGTTCGACGATAGTGCACGTCAACCTATGAAGTAACTGCTATGAAACCTAACTTGTGTATGTATGCAACTTAACTGTGGAAAAAATGTGAATGTATTATGTGGCCCGATATCTCTAGAACGGTTTTATCTGTTCATTTTAAGTTAGCGTGAAACTTCATCTCCATCAATGCATTCTAATTTGATGCATATCCATTTATTAAATTTAATCTGTGTGTCATTGAAGTATATCACTAAGGAAGCAGACACAGTTCATGGTTTGTCGGCGGCCGGGAAATTTTTTTTTAATTTTTTTTTTTTAAAATTTTGGGCCCCCCCCCCCCCCCCCAATTGTTTTGGGGGGGGGAAAAAAAAAGGGGGGGCCCCCTTTTTTTTTTTTGGGGGGGGGAAAAAAAAAAATTTTTTTTTGGGGGTTTAAAAAAAAAATTTTAAAATAAAGGGAAAAAAAAAGGGGGTTTTTTTTTTTTTTTTTTTTTTAAAAAAAAATTTTTAAAATTTTTTTCCTTTTTTTTAAATTTTAAAAATTTTAAAAAAAAAATTAAAAAGGAAAAAAAAATTTTTCCAAAATTAAAAAAAAAAATTTAAAATTTTTTAAAAAATTTTTAAAAAAAAAAATTTCCAAGGGGAAAAAAAAAAAGGGGAAAAAAAGGAATTTTCCAAATTTAAAAGGGGGGGTTCCTTTCCTTTTTTTTTTTTTTAAAAATTTTTGGGGGGGAAAAAAAAAAAAATTTTTTAAAAAAAAAAAAAATTTTTTTTTTAAAAAAAATTTTTTTTTTAAAATTTTTTTAAAAAAAATTTTTTTAAAAAAAAAAGGTAAGGTTTTTTAAAAAAAAATTTTTAATTTTTTCCTTTTAAAAAAAAAAAATTTGGTTTTAAATTTTTTTAAAAAATTTTTTTTTTAATTTTTTTTTAAAAAAAAAAAAATTGGTTTTTTTTTAAAAGGTTTTTTGTTTAAATTTTTTAAAAAAAATTTTTAAAAAATTTTTTTTTAAAAAAAAAAAAAAAATTTTTTTCCCCCCAAAAAAAAAAATTTTTTTTTTTATTTTTTTTTAAAAAATTTTTTTTTAAAAATTTTTTTTTTTTTAAAAAAAAAAAAATTTTTTTAAAAATTAAAAAATTTTTTTTTTAAAAATAAAAAAAGGGATTTTCCCAAAAAAGGAAATTATTCCCTTAAAAAAATTTTAAAAAACTTTTTTTTTTTTTTAATTTTTTTTTTTAAAAAAAAAAAAGAAAATTTTTTTTTAAAAAAAAAAATTTTTTTCTTTTGGTTTAAAAAAATTTTTTTTAATTTGAAAAAAAAAAAAAATTTTTTAAAAATTTTTAAAAAAAAAAAAAATTTTTTGGAAAAAAAAAAATTTTTTTAAAAAAATTTTTTTTTTGGGGTTTGGGAAATTTAAAAAAAGGGGGAAAAATGGGGTTTTTTTGGGGGGGGGGTTTTTTTTTTTGGGGGTTTTAAAAAAAAAAAAAAATTTTTAAAAAAAAAAAAATTAAAAAATTTTTCCCCAAAAAAAAAAAAGGAAAAAAAAAGGGTTTTAAAACGGGTTTTTTTTTTTTTTTTAATAAGGGGGGGAAAAAAAGTTTTTTAAAAATTTTTTTAAAATTTTTTTAAAAAAAATTTTTTAAAAAAAATTTTTTTTTTTTTTTTTTTTTTTATTAAAAAAAAAGGGGAAAAAAAAAAAAGTTTAAAAAAAACCCTTTTCCCCTTTTTTTTTTTTAAAAAAACCCCCCCAGAAAAAAGGGGGGTTTTCCCAAAAAAAAAACCCCCCAAAAAAATTTTTAAAAAAAAAAAAAAACCCCCCCCCGGGGGGTTTTGGGGGGGGGTTTCCCCGGGGGGGGGGGGGGCCCCCCCCCCCTTTTTTGGGGGGGGGGGGAACCCCCCGGCGCCCGGGGGGGGGCCCCCCCCCCCGGGGGGGGCCCCCCGGGGGGGGGGTTTGGGGTTTTTTCCCCCCTTTTGGGGGGCCCCCCCCCCCCCCGGGGGGGGGCCCCTTTTCCCCCCCCCCGGGTTTTTTCCCCCAAAAAAAAAAAAATTTTTTTTTTTTTTTTAAAAAAAAAAATATTCCCCAAAAAAAAATTTTTTTTAAAAAAAAAAAAAATTTTTTTTTTAAAAAATTTTTTTTTTTGGGGGGCCCCCCCGTTTTTTAAATTAAAAAAAAAAAAAATTTTTTTTTAAATTTTTTTTTTAAAAAAAAAAAAATTTTATTTGGGTTTTTTTTTTTTAAAGGGAAAAAAAAATAAATTTTTCCCAAAATTTTAAAAATTTTTTTTTAAAATTTTTTAAAAAAATTTTTTAAAAAATTTTTTGGGAAACCCAGTTTTTTAATTTTTTTAAAAAAAAAAAAACTTTTTAAAAAAAATTTTTTAAAAAAAAATTTTTTTTTGGGAAAAAAAACCTTTAAAAAAATTTTTTCAAAAAACCCCAAAACCCCGTTTTGGGGAAACAAAATAAAATTTTTTAAAAAAAAGGAAAACCCTTTTTTGGGTTTTTTTGGGGAAAAATTTTTTTTTAAAAAAAAAAAAAAATTTTTTTTTAAAATTTTTAAAAAATTTTTTTTTTTTAAATTTTAAAAAAAAAAAAAAAAATTAAAAAAAAAAAAAAATCTTTTTAAAAAAATTTTTAAAATTTAATTTTTTTTTTTTTTTTAAAAAAACCAAAATTTTTTTTTTTTTTTTTTTAAAAATTTCCTACCTTTTTCCAAAAAATTTAAAAATTTTAAAAATTTAAAAAAAAAAAGGGGGGGCTTAAATTTTTTTTAAATTTTTGGTTTTAAAAATTTTTCCCAAAAAAAATTTTTTTTAATTTTTTTTTTAAAAATTTTTAAAAAAAAAATTAAAAAAAATTAAATTTTTAAAAAAATTTTTTTCCCAAATTTTTCATTTAACCCCCCCAAAAAAAAGGAAAAATTTTAAAACCCCCCAAAAAAAATCAAAAAAAAAAAAACCCCAAACGGTATTTTTTTTTTAAAAAAAAAACAAAAAAAATTTTTTAACTTTGGTTTAAAAAATTTTTTAAAAAATTTTTTAAAAAAAAAACCGGGCCTTTTTTTTTTAAAAAAATTTTTTAAAAAAAATTTTTTAAATTTTAAATTTTTTTTCCCCGGGTTTTTTTAAAAATTTTTTTTAAAAAAAAAATTTTAAAAAAAAATTTTTAAAAAAATTTTTTTTTAAAAAAATTTTTTAAAAAAAATTTTTTTTCTTTTAAATTTTTTTTTTTTTATAAAAAAAATTTTTTTTAATTAAATTTTTAATTTTTAAAAAAAAAAAAATTTTTTTGGGTTTAAAACCGGGGGGGGGGGAAAAAAAATTTTTTTTCCCCCCAAAAAAAATTTTTTTAAAAAATTTTTAAAAAAAAATTTTTAAAAATTTTTTTAAAAAAAAATTTAAAGAATTTTTGGAAAAAAAAATGGTGGGGGGGGGGGGGGGTGGGGGGGGGGGGGGGTGGGGGGGGGGGGGGGTGGGGGGGGGGGGGGGTGGGGGGGGGGGGGGGTGGGGGGGGGGGGGGGTGAACCGTTTGATATATAATTGTCCTCAGTTTCCTTTAGTTATTTTAATATAAGTTACGACTGTTTATTACATACAGATGCTTATTATTAGTTACATCTCTCGTCAGTATCTGTATGCATCAGTGTTTATTTTTTTATATTCGTTTAGTAGTTGAAAATACTTAAAATTTTACCAATTTTAGAATATTCATAATTCAAGTTCACAATTTTTTTAGAGAGTAAAGGCAATTTCGTGTACATTAATGTATTGAATTCAATTCTATGGCCATCGGTAAATCGATAGTTATTAAAACGATATATTATATGGTTCATTTAAAAGAATATTTTAATAATTAAAACCATGTTTTTATATTTAATTTTTTAGGATAATTCATTTCATTTAACATATACAAATATACATTTCAAGTCTTACTTTATTTGCTTAAAAATTTATCATGAAATTAGCACATAAATATTAAATTATTATCAAAAGCAACAGTAATTCTTGTGTGGACATTGATTAAACATTTTGTTCATAAATTTTAAAGCTTAGTTATAAAAATTGTGGGGTTTCAGAGAGTTAGATTATTATTCTAGCTCCTATTTCTAATTATTTGCTTAGTCTTTGGCTGGAACTTTGTCCAAAATCTATCTAAACAAAATATATTATAATGTGCTTGAAATTAATACAGAAAAAAGTTTCTAAAACCTCGAGAAAACTAGTCACAGACTAAGTTATTTTTTTGGTGGCTACTTGGTTTCATGCTGGAACTTCTATGTGAAGTTATAGAACAATAATGTAAAGTCAACATAACTCAGCTGAAAGTGTTTGTAGAACTGCCTCAATTTTAGTTTATTTTCGTGATTGGCTTTGAGATGATTTAGATACAGGAACGTAAACCATAATATGTGTTTTATGTTGGATATAAACTTGAAGGTGTTAAATATCACTTATTTTAAGATTTTTTATTGTGAATCTTATTCCATTTATTTTAATATCCCGTTTAATATTGTAAAGTGATCAATCAGTTTAATTTATCTGCTATGGATGGAAATAATATTTGTTTTGTTACTGTCAGTATTGTATTGTTCAATGTCTGTGGAAAAAATCTCTGTTTCATTGAGAATAATAAATTAATACTTTAACTGTATTGTTATTTATTTTACTAGTTACTTGAAGTAATGAGTAACATTATCAGTGAAAATAGTTCTTATATTCGTTTATTCTGATAGCCTACATAGATTATAATATTTCATGAAAATACATATATTGTTTTAGAATCCCTATATAATTTACAGTAATTGGTTTCTTTCGTGCCGTTCATTTCTTGTACGATGTCTACGTAGTTTGAGTAATATACAACAAGATATTTGTAATGAGGGATATGCTTAAAGAAAAACTGTACTTACTCAATATTAAAATTTAGTTGTTGTATTGAGGGAATAGTACAAAGTTTACAATGTCAAAGTTTCATATAAGCCATGAAAAGAAAGTTCATTTTGATCCTAGTTATTGTTCTGAATTATTAGGTTTATTTTAATCCGTAAAACCCAGGTTCAAAATACATTGTGGGTTTAATCAAATTTGTTAATGAGGTTCGCCTACTCTTAATAAAATGAGCTCAAAAATATAAGGGGAGTTGGGGAGATGAAATGTTACTAAAATAAACATATAATTTGGTGTAACAAATTGCAATATTCAGTTATACTTGTGGTATCAAATCATAGACCCTACATAATGGACTGACCCTTATGTCATAACGGACTTCCTATGCAACAAACTAGGTAACCTTTCCCTCAAGACTTCTTTTATTATCACAAAATTTATCCAACCTGATAAAAAATATAGCACTTTGGGATGGTTATGGACCGTTATAGACCTTTGTGGACCTGTGAACACAAAACCCCACCTTTAGCGGTTCAGGAATTCAATAATGAAAGCGTGTTTATTGAAGCGCATTGATAAACGATATTGAGACAATCACGGTGCGTTTCATTTAGTTGTTAATCATAATATAACAATTGTGTCTTCTTAGTTTAATAAAACATACTACATTAACTTGCAAACATCATACAATTGAATTAAAATATATTCAATACATTAATTCTTTACAAATTGAGGCACTGAAGTATAAATGACATTATGCACCTAAATTAAATACAGAGTACAAAAGCACATTAGCGTCTTTGTTAGGGATTCCATCTTGGTCCACGTTTAATCAGCTTTCTACAAAGCATTTCTCTGCGTTTCATGAAATAAACCTTTGCTCCTTTGAAATCAGACGCTGAGATTATGAATACAATTTCAACTTACAAGTGGTGGAAATCACAAAGCTGTTTCCGGTACCTGGAAGATGAGAGGAAATTATATTTTACGTTGACAGATAATTGCACGCATCGAGATATGAGAGAGTCCTTTCAGATTCTTACAGAATTAAGCATGGATATTTCAGAAGTTCTTTGGACATAAAATAGAAAACTCCTTTTTTATAACATCCGCAATTAAAACTTTTTCTTCACATGTAGTTTTTGTATTTTATGTAGTTTTTAAATTGGAATATGCCACTGGAAATATACTGATCAGGCACACAAAAGGAAACAATATCAGAAAAATGCAATAAACTAATCTACAATGTTTATTTTAATAATTTTGCTTTAGTAAAAATTCACATGATGAAATTCAAATTCATTTGTTTAGCTTTTTGGTACTAGTATATTTATAAAAAAGTCCGTAAATAATGCATGCTAATTTTTTCTAAATATCACAAGATAAAAAAACATTAATATTTGCTTTATCAATGTATTGCAGCTAGAAAAGAACTTATTAATAAAATCTTAGGACTTAAATTAATTTAATCTAATTGATTGTAAATATAATGTAAAAACGTAGTAAATTGGTTTTTACATTGAACCGACCAAGTTTAACAATCACTTAAAAGGTTTTTATAATTACTCAACTTAGTTTTATGACGTACTATCCGCTTATTATTTATATATCGCATTGATAAACGATATTGAGACATCACGGTGCGTTTCATTTAGTTGTTAATCATAATATAACAATTGTGTCTTCTTAGTTTAATAAAACATACTACATTAACTTGCAAATATCATACAATTGAATTAAAATATTATTCAATACATTAATTCTTTACAAATCGAGGCACTGAAGTATAAATGACATTATGCACCTAAATTAATACAGAGTACAAAAGCACATTAGCGTCTTTGTTAGGGATTCCATCTTGATCCACTTTTAATCAGCTTTCTACAAAAGCATTTCTCTGCGTTTCATGAAATAAAACCTTTGCTCCTTTGAAATCAGACGCTGAGATTATGAATACAATTTCAACTACAAGTGGTGGAAATCACAAAGCTGTTTCCGGTACCTGGAAGATGAGAGGAAATTATATTTTACGTTGACAGATAATTGCACGCATCGAGATATGAGAGAGTCTTTCAGATTCTTACAGAATTAAGCATGGATATTTCAGAAGTTCTTTGGACATAAAATAGAAAAACTCTTTTTTATAACATCCGCAATTAAAACTTTTTTCTTCACATGTAGTTTTTGTATTTTATGTAGTTTTTAAAATTGGAATATGCCACTGGAAATATACTGATCAGGCACACAAAAGGAAACAATATCAGAAAAAATGCAAATAAACTAATCTACAATGTTTATTTTAATAATTTTGCTTTAGTAAAATTCACATGATGAAATTCAATTCATTTGTTTAGCTTTTTGGTACTAGTATATTTATAAAAAAGTCCGTAAATAATGCATGCTAATTTTTTCTAAATATCACAAGATAAAAAACATTAATATTTGCTTTATCAATGTATTGCAGCTAGAAAAGAACTTATTAATAAAAATCTTTAGGACTAAATTAATTTAATCTAATTGATTGTAAATATAATGTAAAAACGTAGTAAATTGGTTTTTACATTGAACCGACCAAGTTTAACAATCACTTAAAAGGTTTTTATAATTACTCAACTTAGTTTTATGACGTTACTATCCGCTTATTATTTTAAGCGGTGATGGTTGGCTTGTGTAACCAGACCAAGGATGAAAAATAAATTTAAAAACAAAATTATGCTATATTATTTTTATATCTTATTACAAACTTCTATAAGAATAATTACAAAATTAATTGTAGGATTGTCTGATATTATTACATTATTTACGATTGGTTAACAGTTTAGCAGGCATTTATTTGTGCCTTGCATAATGATTTTCAAGACTTATCGCAGATTTGTGTTCCATACTCTTATTTATTGTAAAGTATTATCCCAAAATTTCAAATACAACCGTTGTCTCATATTATGTCAATTAATAGGTTTAAATTAATCATCTCATATTTCACAGGGGAGGGGTAGGGGAAAATTGACTTTTGCGTTGAATATTTGGCTTCGTGTTAGCGAAGCCTATAACTTGAGGAGCTGGAAAAATTAAATTAATGTCTGTCAGACTGCCTCTCTATTAGACCACAGGGTATGTCGCGAAAGAACTTGCATATAGACTTGAAATCTTTTACGAAACTACATTTCTGTAAAAGCAACGTCGAGTTCGATGATGATGCATGTCACTTCATATGATGTGGCTGAGTGTTACACAACACACTTAAATGTATCATATGGGTAACTATGATGGTAACGAGAAATCGCCTAATAAATAAGATAGTAATTGAAATGAAATAGTAACAAACAGAAGCTAATGAAATAAGGCATAAACTTGAAACTTTGCGTGAAATCTCAGTTAAACCTGTTACGCGAAACGTATGTGGCGTACTATCTTGTTTTTCAGCAATGCACAAGAAGGTAATCTACTTTCTGAAATTAGACGGTGAAATTATTTACACTCTACATCTCCTGATCTTATACGCTTGGAAGCTTCATTGACAGTAATCCAGCTGTAACAAAATTCTTAAACTTACATGTATTTATGATTTAATAATGAATATTTCCAGGTTTAACGGTAGGTTTAAGATTTAATTTTGTAGAGTATCAAATCTATCTTTGAAGTTTGTTTTTGACGATGGAAGGATTGTAAAGGGAACAGCATTTTGAAGACATTTTTCATCGTTCAGAGATACAATATAATCAGTAATACTACGTTCCGAGATCTGCAATCTGACATCTTCTTCAGGTAAGTGACTAAACTAATGCATGACTACAACGTAGGTTAAAGTAAACAAAATTGTATGTTTTGTTCCCTGGGTTGTAGCAATGCATTAAATTAGTAACTGAAGAAGAGATCAGATCAGATTTCAGATCTAAAATTGTAGTGTTACTGATAATGTTGTATCACTGAGCAATGGTAAATGTCCAGAAAAATCCTGTTTCCTTCTTCACATTGTAACGGAATAATTAAATGCACGAAGCTAAATAACCAACATTCTGACATTGCTTTCAGTTATCACGATGCGATTACATGCATTAGGATCGGCATGAAGTAAGAAATGCAGGTGTAGTGTTTATAAAATTTTTTATTTGTCTCGCTGATAGTATACCTCACTATTACAAATGTGTAGGAGTACGACATACCACGTGTGACGTAACAGTTTTTACTGAGGTTGTTTGCAATAATTCTATAGCTCATTTTCATTCTTGATAGGTCTTATGGACAGATAGAATAGTAGACAAGACATTTTTACATCTGTCCGGCAGACAAACATTAAACTGTGTCACTCTACTGAGTTATAATAGGCTTCAATGACGCTCAGCCAAATTCCTTAGTGTGCATTCGCCATCATAGAACCCATTCTGGTCTATGCAGAAATTAAGTTTCATGCAAAATTTCAAGTCTGTAGATTATTTCGTTTTCGACAGATCTTGTAGACAGGCAGAATGTAACCACCAATAATCGGTGGTTTTATTTCGCTGCCTAAATAATATTTGACCACTTGCTGTTGTTTAAAATTTATGACATCAACTTTAAACTTTCTTAATAATATTGCTGCTGATACCAACATTTCAATCCTATGGGGAATCGCTTTATCTTGGTAATTGATCACGTGGCCTGCTTTGATTGGTTCTGTAAGTATAATTTTGGATTTTGTTTCAGTACATGGTTATTTCACCCAGTTGTTATAAAATATTAATCACTTAAATTATTTTGTTTTTTATTTACTAGCAGATTGTGTTCAAGATCAACCAGAATTTTTCCAGGGATATTTTTCACTAGCGGGGAGAAAAATCGTTTCTTTACAACAAAAAATAACAAAAACCCCATGGTTTTATTGGAAACCACAAAAAACGTATGTTTAATTAACTGACTTACTTGTATTTCACTCTGTCTCCGGTGGTGCTGAGTGAAAATAAAAGTTACTTTAATTGGAAATTACTCAGGAAATTGTTTCTCCTTTTATACGTAAAAGAGCTGACATCAAAATAGAGTTAAATTTGTGACACAAACTGTGTGAATAAATGTTTAGTATTTGTGTGTTAAGAGGGCTATTGAGCATATTGTTTTTATCTTTACCTTCTTCTCATAAACGGCTAAAGATTACATAATGAATTTTTCCGTTACTTAAATTACGTATTTCGATGCTAATACGGCTGGAGTTAACAACTGATTAAGTTTTTACAAAGATCTTATTATTTATTATGAATTATTTCATTTAAAGGGCTACAAAATCTGTCAGTCAGCAACGGTTTTCTTTTATTGAGAAAAATTTCTTCAATATAATAAAATATATTCTAATTACGTTTATTAAAATTCGATTCCCTGAAATAAATTTATCTTATTCCATAACTAAGAATAGTGTTCTGAAAAAATTATCTTTCGATAAACGCAAAAAATTTATATAGGAGTGGTTGCACAACTCTACCCTTTCCACTAAAACAGTAACATACAAACGTTATAAAAAAAATATAATTTTATATTACTCCCCGTTATCGTAAAAGCATCAATATTGCTTTATTTCTAAGTATACAGCCTATAATATAATTTTTTAACTAAATTTTTTAAATACTCCTTTATTAAAACAAAACATTTCACGCTCTACTGAAACTATGTATGCATTTGAAGTTAATCATAACCTTTTAGAAATACAGGAATATGTTTACAACCAAAACCACACAAACGGCTTCCATGGTTTCTTTAATGGTGCCGTAAGGAGAAATATCTACATAAAGAAATACAGTACATATTTTATAATTTTTGTTCAAGCTCAGAACCATTGCCACGGTATAACCTCATATAATCTCTTTTTAAATAGAACCTAAATCATTCAAAAGAGATAAGTAACTGTCATTCGAAAGGCATGTCACATCTCATACTAGTCCAAATAATAATTGTATACAAATCAGCATTTTTTTGTTATCAATGGTCAAATATCCCACGGCATTAAGTTTGACAGTTTGTGAGATTTCAGTTAATTTTTATGTCAGTAGCTTTCAAGACTAACTCTAACGATATCTGGTGTAACAATAAAGACATACAAGTTTAAATTTGCAGTACTCTTCAAACCTTGAGCCTTAAATAGTTTTCGAAACAACATTAATGAGGCTAATAATAAAATTTACAAATTGTTGTTGGGATCGAATACTAGTACAATAATAATTATAAGACTACATTAGTAAGTAAAAAAAACCACGTTAATGTTTAAAAAATATGAAATTAAATGGTTACTACTGGCTCGATGGTAACTCTTCGAGCTGTAAAAATGTAATTTCTGTTTGCGTATCTATCTGTCCGTATAATAATTTGAGAAAACATACCTATTGTTATTGAATTTAACATGAAACTTTATTTCTACATAAACTAAAAAGACTAGAAGTTCTATGATTTTGTGTGTCTCTTCTTGGAATTTAACTAAGCGACATTGAACAACATCACAAAGTGGGCTGACACAATTTTATTTTTGTCTGCAGAGGATGTGCAAATATCTGTTCAGTATGATAGTATTTGTCTGTAAGGACATCTCAATAATGAAATGGGTTGTACTTAAGACTTGAAATGTTATACAGTATGTACCCTCAGCGCAGGGTTGTTACGTGACACGTGGTGTGGTGTACTCACATCTTAATATGATATACGGGGAATATTCCGTAATATCCATATATTTTAAGATATTACGTTTCATTACAGATAAATTATATAATTGGAATAGCATTTGTACTTCCTAATGGTGCAGCAACTTGCCAGAGCTGACGGAATACACAACGAAGACACGAACTGATTTACGTTAATGGAACAAAGGGAGCGTTTCCCTTTGTTGTTTTTTCAAATTGATGCTGACTTAAATCAGCGATCCATTTTACAAAATAGTTATTATTG
The DNA here is from genome assembly GCF_021130785.1 of Homalodisca vitripennis. Lineage (NCBI taxonomy): Eukaryota > Metazoa > Arthropoda > Insecta > Hemiptera > Cicadellidae > Homalodisca > Homalodisca vitripennis. Next base: position 121,894,680 of record NC_060207.1, on the reverse strand, counting down.
AGAATGAACGGCGAAAGATTATCCGATAGAAAGAATATTCAAAAGGTATGCATTAAACAATATTAATAATTATAATTAAATGTAGATACGAGTAAACAAGGTGTCTCAAACTTGAAGCAGTCTTTTTAAGAAGAGAGACATGTTATTCTATGCATCCTGCAAGATGTTACATTCATTGTTTACTTGAGCGCAGATACGGAAACAAAATCTTTCTTGAACTAAGCCTTTTCCAGACATAATCAATATATAAAGTACTCCCTCTTCATGTCTGAGAAGCCTTTGAGGAGGTTATTAATACGATGTTAAAACTGTCGTCATGCACGCAATAAACCAATGAAATCAAATTTGTTTATTTAAACCAGTTATTCGCGCTTATGAGACATTACTTAAGAGTATTCCTGTCTGATGTTTTGGGTTGGACTAATGCGGAATTCCGAGATAGCTTCAATCACCCAAATCTCACACGCTTATTCAGACTCTTTACTTATGTTTCATAAAAATGTAGCCTCTGTTCTATATTTATCTCTAAATTCGAAAGCTACTCATTGAGCTGTTTGTCATAAAACAGGGACCCTTAACATGAATTTAAAGAACAGCATAAGATTTCAATAAATTGAACGATTTATGTTTTCATTCTTGGAAGAAGAATTCTGTGGGAAGTTTTTTTTAACAATTTGTAAACAAACAAATATAAATCAAGCAATATTACTATTTTAAAACATTGTAAACCACAGGCGTTAAAAGTGTAAGCAAACAACTCGGTAACGCTACTAAAAAAATTAGTGGCGACTGTGCGCGGTCAACTGTGAAATCTCTTTGAAGTAAGGCCAAGTGAGTAGGACATTTAAACTGTATCCAATTAAGGGAGAGGTTTAATCATTGAAATTATACAGAATCACCTGAAATGACATAAAAATGTATAACATTGGTACTAAACATTTCAATGGCCAATGATGAAAATAGTTCTAGTGTAATTCAAATACATTCAAATACTTTTGAGATGGGAATGTCACGTTAAACCATCTCAAATGAAATTAAGCTCCGTGATCTACCCATGTTGTTTTCAGAAATATGAACCGTTCCGCCATGTTGATACTCATGTTACTCTTCACCCACGCTGGAACTCACCCCATATATACATATACGCCTTGCGCCACCTAGCAAATTTATGTTCCTTAAAGATCTAAAAATAGCCTACTATTGCCTAATTCACCCACACTTTGCATATGGAGTGAGACTTTGGGGAGACTGTTCCAAAAACAAATTTGAGCGAGTCGTTAGGCTATAATTGGAAAGTTAAATTACAGAGAGTCGTGCAGGAAATCTTTTAGGGAGCTCGAATTTATGACATTACCCTACTTCTACATATTCGAAGTGATCATGTATAGCAGATCAAAATGCAATTTGGTCCGCGGTGAGGGCATTCACCGATATAAGACAAGAGGCAGAGACATCCTATCGAGTCCAACATCACAGGCTGACGCTTGTGCAGCATCTGCCACAACAAGTTGGTGTCAGATTGATCAATAAGCTTCCGGAAAGTATAAATAACTCCAACAATAAAAACAAATTTAAAACTCGTATAAAACGCCTATTGGTGTCTAGAGCGTTCTACTCTGTCGATGAGTTCATGATGAGCTGCTGGGATTTATGAGAGGATCTGGAGTCAGTGAGAGTGTGCTTGAGTGAATGTGTGGAAGTTTAAGTTTGGGTGCATGTGTGAATGAATAAAAAATTAGAAAATTATTTACTGACATTTGCAATGCAATTTAAAAATGTAAAAATTCAGTAAATGCGATTTAATTTAATATTCATACTCCATATGTACGATTACTTCAATGATCGATGAAATTGGATATGAAAGTAAATTTGTTTTTCATTTAAAGTAATCAGTTATATTCACTAAACATATCCTTCTAACAGATATGAAGTGGTGGTGTGATTGGATAAAGTCGAAACTTATAGAACACGTAATGAGAGAGTATCTTAAATTTTGCTACTAAAGCAGACGTACAAAAACTATACTAATAATTCTATAAATGTTGGTCAAATTTTATTAATATTGTACAAAATAAATAAATACAGGCATTTTATCTTATTATATAGCATGTTCTTTCTTAGAAATGAGTTTTTAGTAACGCAACATTAATGTCAGAATAATTTTTTATCAGTTTAAATATTTAATTTAAATTTTCATGAAACTATTCATGTAAACTTTTAGGAAATAATAACACGCTTGGATGGCGGGCGCTGATTCACAACCTAATTACAGGACGACGCTGCGGCTGTGGATTGATTGCGCTCGTTCACCCAGAAACACCTTTGAGCTTTTGTCACAGCTAGATTACATTACATCATTTTTTGTAAAATTTGCGAATGAAAACAGCACGTCTTACTTGAGCATCTTCTGCTTTCACTTGGTTATTAAACATTGTATTACTTAGATTGTGCGTAACCCATATTACCTTTTATAATTTGCATTCAATTAAATATAAATATAATTTAGAACTCAACACAACTGACGACTTAAAGGTTAATAGCTCTGATCTATTTCATACAAATGATTAGGTAAACAAGCGTAATTTAAATAAACCACATCATTAAACTTTACTGAACTCACAAGACCATTCTAGGTAGTTGTACCTAAAGAAAAATGCTGAGTGAAATATAGAAAAAAAATAGTTTTAGTGGTAATATTTATGTAACATAGAACGAAAATGCATGTAGAAATTTAGAATAAATTGGATTAATTTACGAATTATTATTTTACCTTATGTTTACTCACCTAAAAATAATAGGGAAGGGGGACCTTATTAAGCAGTTTACACTCGTTATTTAATTGTTTTATTATCGTATGATTTTATTGTTTTTAATAAAATAAAGGGCATAGTAGATCAATTAATTTAAATTCACATATGATAATTAAATTATATAATACCTTTAAACGAAATTATTGTTTATATCTACAGTATATATATATATATTTATTTATTTATTTATACGTCCCGGCGGAGCAAGTACTTTTTGCGATTCAATGTCTATACATATATATTCGTTTACGTATATACATAGAAACAGCTGTAAAGATTTTCATTAAAATTTGTATGCAGGGGGTTTTGCAAGAGATAAATCGACCTAGCTAAGTTTCATTTTTTTAAATGTCGTTTTTATCCGTGTTTTCAAGCAATGTAAAACTGCTACAAAGTCTATATTTATTTATTTTTTATTTCTTTGTTTACATTCTATAGTACATGACATCTGACATACCATAACAAAAGTATTTAACCAAAAGTTTAAGGTTAAATGATTTTATTTAATATGTATCTTTTTTACTCACGTGTTTAACTCACTTAAAATGCCTAAAGATCTTTAAAACACTAAGGACATATAAAAAAGAAAAGAATAACTGTAGTTTAATAATAAAACAATGACGAATACCTCACAGTTGATGAGACATGCCAAAGAGTAATAATTCAAAATTTGTTATTGTAATATAAGTTGATGAATACTTTCCCTCCTTTTAAAATTAAATCTATTTAACTATATACATTTTTATTATTAGAATCAATGGATCACGCAAGATATTTTGATTAACTTTAACTGGTGGAAATGGGTTTATATTTTTAAAGAAAATCTTACGTGAAGCATTACATTTTTTGAAATTCTGTAATGATTTTTAATATCATGTTTGTACATTTCTACTATTTAAAAAAATTAGAGAGATGTAATTGTGTGTCTCTTATAAGGAAATTAACTCTTAATTAAGTGATTACTTACTGGTTCACTGATTTTGGTGGGTCGGCTAACAAAACCGTTGATAAGATTGAACTGCCAGGTGGACCAATAATCACAAAGACAAGGGATATTGCTGAGGAGATAAATAACAACTTTATCTCGCTACAGTCCGACTTGTCGTGTACAATCCTTTTTTACGATCCCGTAACATATTCGCATAACCTTTATAGTACCAACAACCGAATATGATAAAGTGTAGAACAATGACTAACTAGTAAATAGATCTACTGTATCGTCAGCATTAGTGTTCGTTTATTAAAAGCTCCATTTTTTGAGCATCAGTCAAATACAAAATTTAACATACCAGTTTATTTAACATATACAAATTTTTAGCGGAAGGATTTTTAAAGAACGCGAATGTTGTGTAGCATCAATATTTAAAACTGTTCTATCATATTAGACAGACTGAAATAAATGAATTGGTTGTTCACTATGATAAAAAGCTATATATTTTTACATATAATAAAACTATACTTTATTATGACCCACTCTTTTTAAAGTGGCTCTATTGCACGTAAGTTAACTGAAGGTCCCATAATATCAGTAACCAAGCAAATATGTTGAAGCCAAAATGATAAAACCAATTACATGGTCTTTTAATTTTGGCCATTTAATTTATTTGACTATAAATTTTTTATGAAAAATTATAAGAGGATGGCATTAGGGAAATTTTCCTAAAATGGTTTAAAAGTCCCCTTTTAAAAAGAAAATAGAGAATAACATTGGAACAATTTCTTAGCACATCGAAATTATTTGTGAAGTGTACCAAAATTATCAGTAATCTTTACAAATTTCTTTTATATTTTTTACAAAATAAATGTAAGTTTTAATTTACTTTAAATGGGTTTTAAACCATCATGAAATTAGAAATGTGAAATTAATTTTAACACGAGCTCTTATTGCTTGCATATCGGCGTCCGAATAAATAAAATTGAGGTAAATTTTAATCAAATCTAAATACATTAACTTTGTTTTTTATCGTTTTTGTATATGTTTTCCGTTAACATTTCATTAAAAATCCTGCAATTTCACTACATCATTAACTAATATGATAATGTTTAGTGATTCAATTTCATAAAAACATTTCTTTTGAAAATATGGTGTTAATTTCAAAAAACCATTTAAGACCGTCAGTCGGGTAGTTTTATATTACGAGAACTTTATGAAACGCGTTTTGTTTTACTTCCCGATATTAAATTCCAAATCGAGATGAGGAATAATATATTCCCTTGGTACTTTTAATATTTTGGAAATAACTTTGGCCTGATTAGAAAATTGCTTAGTACTCGTACTGTAATTGAGATACGAACAATATTTCTAATGCTTTACATTATTGGAGAAGTTATTGGATTACGATTCAGAAATGTTTAAAAACAATTAATCCAACTAATAACAATAAATTTCTCTAATTTTTAATATACCATCAGTCAATTAGGTTACCCATGAACTCCTGAAAAATCTTTTTATTGGATATATATGGAAAGATAATAACAATATAAACTGCATAACACCTTTCGTCTGCGAATTTTATAATATCATTCATTCTCAGTAAAGCTCATTCTGTGAGAGTGAATCTAAAATATTTAAAAAATATTATCAATGTTAAATGTAAAAAAATTAAACAAACAAACGCCAGAGTAAATAATTTACACACTTCAAAATTCCTTAATGAGTTAATTTTTAAATGGATCACACTTAAACTAAAATATGCAGTACATGTTTAAGTCACGGATTTTATAAGTATAAGGATTTATACTCATTTAATCAAGTACACGTTTTTGTATATATCTGTCAAAGTCAGTTACATACTAAAATGTCATGTTACGAGCAGATGCTTTTCTTTATTTGGGTTTGATTCTATTTGGATTTTAATCAACTGCAGTAATATTACATAACGTATTACATAATAGCTTTGTTTATAGAAAAGGTAAAGACTTCGGCTTAAGTTTCTCTTTACACGACTTATAACGTTATTATATTAATTTTGGTTTTTTAACGTAACTTTGAAGTTTCATCCGTTCTATTTTTAGTATTTTTATTAGTCAGAATGATGTACAAAATTTTACTGATCTGAAAGTAAACTATCACAAATACTAGAGTACACAAAAATTTCAGGAATTCAGACATTTATTTATATTTTTTAACACTAGGTACGTCCTAATGAGGTACGCCATGATGACGTGTGACATAATTGCTTTTCTGAGATTGTATGGGAAATTTCGACGTACATTATACAAGAGAGAAATTTTTTCCATTTTACCGCCAAACACATAAGTAATTGTGTCATCCTAATAAATTAGAGAGCAATAACACCCAGCTAAATGCCATGGTAGGAAATGTACCACCATACAATTTATACTCTCATGTCTATGTAGAAATATTAAGCTTGATGCATATTTAAAGTCTGCAGATAATCTTTGTCTGGAGTTTTGCCACATTGTCAAGTTAAAATTTTTGTTAATTTCATTAGATTTCATAGTTTAAATAATAAAAATTCCTGTGAGATATTGAGGGTATTACAACACAAAAGTGCGCTGCCCAAATCTTGCCACTGAATTTTAACGTTGTCGTTCCACTTTTCTATTATGGTATTACATTTCTTGTAGTCTTCGAATGAAAATGTCACTTGTTAAATTCTCATATGGTTACGTCAGCCTACTTACAAGTTTTTTTTAGTATTATTTTATCGTTGCCATCATTGTTACATAAGACTCAATGGAAACATATTTGCTAATGCTCTGCCACATTCAATGGAGTAATGTGCACCATCATCTATCTTAGTGTCGTTATTATATGAATAAAGCTTTATGTAAAATGTCAAGTCTATTAGGTTTTTTAGGTTCGTTTTCGAGGTATTGTGCAGTTAGACAGACAAATAGAAATTAAGTTTTCCAGCCCTACGAGTAGAACCAAGGTGTAGACTGGAAAAACTATTTTGTTCAGAAGTTCTAGTTACCGAAATAACCTTTGTGGATCCATACCATCTACAAAAGTTTTTGACTGGAGCACCTACGAATGATTTCTTCCTTCCGACCCTCAAAATAATTCAGTAAAGTTATTCAAACTGAACGCCGAATAATAAGGATGCTAACAAAAAAGGGTGAGTTCATACGCTGAAATAGCCAATTTGGGGACTACGTGATCGTACAATACTCTGCGTAGATCACAGAATAAGTGGAGGATTTACCAATATAGTACCACCATGGTAAATGTTAAAAGGTGACATGATGCTGTTAAGTGAATGTCTTTGGCTGGCACGTTGCTGAGACACACCAGGGACCAAAGGTGAAATACAGAAAACTTTTGTAAATCTACATCTACTAGACGCATTAGAAAGTCGATAAACTATTTAACTTATTCCCCAAGTTCTAAGGGCAGTTTTAGTGATAAACCTTTCTTATGTCCACAAGACATTGTTTTATCAGTTTATGCCTAAGTATGCTGTTAAACATATTTAGATGTTAAACATGAAGTGCAAATAATTAGACTCTATATTTAAAATGCGTTGCCTGCACTCCAAACTTTGGCACTTATACAAGTAGATAGAAAGTATGTTAATGTACCCTAGGGAGGTTTTTAGTTAGCTATCGAAGGGTGTGAGAGCGAGAACTTGGTCTCACAAGCTACGCTTAATCTTTAGCTCTACAAGAGGTGCTGGGGTCGAACATATAAATTGTTTTGTATATTACCCTTTCTACTGGTTTATTACAAACTCTCTTGAAGAGTTACCGGGTGTCTTTTTTCTACATTATATTTGTCAGTTGAAGCTTTAGTGTGAACCATTTCAAAACTCCATAAGCAGATGCTTATAAATTAACACTTAATTATAGCGTGTTGTTATTTTTGTCATTTAGAGACAAACTTTTCTTGCAGTGAGTGTTAGAAATGGAAATATGATATTATATACAATAATAAACCGTTATAACACTTAAGTAAGTAAGAGAGCGAAATAATTATAAATATATATATATATATATATATATATATATATATATATAAAAATAATCTCAGATCTGTGTATATATTTTCTGTATAAATTACAATGCAGAAAGAAATACACTTTTCTTGATTTTATAATTAGTGGAATAAGTAAATGTCAACATTGGCATTGGAAATATAATTCGCTCATACCAGAAATAACCGCGGATAACTGTTAATACTTAATCAAAATTAAAGCCCAGTCTAGGGTTGCAGCGATTTGTCTCGTACTGCAGTTGGGAATATTAGTTGGTTGTGTACTTATTTCGGTAGGTCGAAAATGGTAAATCTAAATCATAAACAAATAAAAAGTTTTAAGATTATCTTACCATATGAACGATCCAGTGCATTTCTCATCGGTCCCTGTGCCTCTAAACTATAAATAACTCCTTTCCAGGGGCAAATATTAAATTATAATTTCAAACAGCAGCTCCAGCACGAATTAAGGTACCAATGTTTACTTCTTTCTTGTAAACTTATGAAAAACATGTTGAGAAACAACTGGATTAGTAAAATACCAAGCTAAAGAATAAAAACAAGACGTTTGTTGCAAGAACCTTCATTATGATGTGACCCTGTAAACCTCGCAAGAGGTAGCGTGTAAAAGGGTGAAATATGAGCCAATAAAATTGATACACTCGGCTTTCATAACAGTGACCTAAGGCCGCCTTGTCTTAGTGTTTTCTCTCTACTTTCATATTCTCGTATTCTTTAACAAACCATACTGACCTTTGAAATGTATTAGGATGTTTCTGTTTATGTAAGTGTATTATTACGCTGGTATTAAAATTAAAAGTTTACGCTTAATTAAAGTCTATAAAATAATAAAAATGTTTCGAAAAGATAATGAGTACAAATATAAGGTGATTCCAATAACTTAATTTTTCTAATAACTATAACCACGTTTTTATTATACCAATGTAGGCTTATTTTAAACGCTTTACTGAACTGTTTCCACTTTTTAATACTTATATTACCCAAAAAGTAAAATAGACAAATATTAAAATGGAATAACTCAAAATGTATGTCTTATGCCTATAACGAATTACTGTTCATTTAGAATGTCAAAATCATACATAACGAACTGCCACATTTCTTGCCACGAGGTATGTACTTTTTTCTATGCAACCTATAGAATTTAAGTGTAAAATTTACCTGTATCTTTACTGACAGTTACCGTGGTACATTGTTTATTAAATATCAGTCTGAAATTTTTAATGCCTCCTTCACCACACCGTAAAGGAAGAAAACGCTCCTCGCTTTAAAGGCTTAAATAAAAGAGACAATAAAGCTCAAAACAATTTTAAAATTGTTTAATGTAATTTGTTCTACTGGCATGTATAAACCGGCCAGTTTCTTATTTCAGATAAAAGTCGAAAATACGCTAACACGGATAACCGACACTGGAGTATCTATCACCTTCCATAACTAACGTCTTTTTTTAGATGCTTACTTTTTGTTACCATACAATAATTTCTAACATAAAGGTTAACGTAAGATGTATATGCATTTGCATTCATGAAATATATATACAGGGTGACAATTAATTCTGGAACCTTTTTTTTTTAATTTTTGAACCACAATAGAAAGAAATACCAAAGTTCACACGTGCTTACTGGTGATAGTAACGCACACATCTGCCCAATTACCGACCGGATAATCCCTTTGGGGGACGGTCCACAAGGAGTCAGACAAAATTCTTAAATAGCAGCATAGGTCAAGTTTGGTATCAAATTAAAGGTCTTACTTAGCAGAGTACAATGTCGCAAACCGGATTTCAAAAGGTGGATTCATTCAGCAGTTATAGCTATTTGAATTTTAAAACAATTGAACAATGTAAATTATTAAGTATTACAAGTAAACACCATTTTTTAAGTACCTGTGATCAAAGTAAGTAAGTGTTCAAAATGTTCCCCCAGTATATTATAAGTGGTAGAAACTTTTATAAAACGTTCAAAGAACATGTAAAAGCTTTGAAAACAAACAACATGTCTACAATAAAACCAAATTTCACTGAAAGTTTCTGAGGAACTAACGATAACTACACAAATATAAAGTTTTAATTTTTTAAGAAGCAAGTGTGTTTTGCACTAATGAGGGATGCGACACTGATTACGTTTACAATTAATAAGTTAATATTATTCCAACAATTAATGAAATAGGAAACTATAATATATATAGTTAAATAGGTCAATATATATATATATATATATATATATATATATAGGGCCCAAACAGGACCTCGCAAAAATTAATTCGTGTTTTACTCTCGGAATTGTTCCATCTTTGCAGACTTAAAAAAGAAAAAAATTGCTAATATGAAAAAAGTTTTGTGTTATAGTTACCCAACTTTAACTGTAATAAATTATGTACTAAACAAGAGCAGTGTGAAATGTGAGGCAACAGATGTAATCCACGGAACAGAGATTACTCAAATGTCACACACACATGTCGCCACTCTGACACGCGTAAATGAACATCCCTTGTCTCTCCAATCGTATAATCACAAATCAGGCAAGTTAAGTCATGCAGGACTATTTAATGTTTCAAACAAAACTAATTTCCGTTTTATAACTTGTTAAATAGTGCATATTGTGTGTATTGTATTGCATTGATTATTAAGATATCGTATTATAGCATTGTAATTATGGTTTATAAAAATATAGTACTTATCAAATTAGTATAAATCATACAATCTATTCAAATACCACGTTTACTGCTTCTTCTAGTTAATAATAATGTATATAATAAGTAGTTATTGCCACATATTCAGGCGTTTAGTGCCTGGAACCCTACTTACAGGTTTAGGATAATTATAGACAAGTTAGGATTACGGCATACCATGTGTTGCGTAGCAGGCTTCGTTCAAGTCTAAGGCCCATTTCTCCGAGATATCCTACGGACAGACAAGCAGAGGCCCAATCAAACAAAAATTTGTCAAGCTCCCAAATAGGCAGAAGCGAGAACACCTACTATTACTCTGTTACTATCAAGCTAATGAGTATTATACAGTCAAATCTAATGGATAGACATGCACCTTCATAGAATTAGTGCTTGTCTATGCAAACGTTTAAGTGGTTCATGCACAATAAGTCATCAGATATAATCGTCCCCAAGATATCCTGCTGATTATTAGGCAATGTAAAAGCTTATCTACTTTACATCATCAAGCACTACGTTGCTTTTTTTAAATATGACGTTACATTCAAAATTCATTAGTCCATAGCTCATTTGGTTCCCGAGTTATCGCCTGAGTTATGGGCTTTCCTAACAGCTAAGTCCCTCCATAGAGAGGGACACTCATCACCACCGTACTCTATCTTGTCTATACACAAATAAAATGATACAACAGAGTATCAAAGGACCTGATAGAATGTAACGATATTTTTACTAACTAACTAAACTATAAAATACCGGAAGTTAAAATGTCATATAATTGAGCTCAGCCTTTCGACAAATTTGTTCATTCAATATGGTTGACTCCTTGCTATCATAGTTATCTATATCAACAATGTAAAAACTACGTTAACGCTTAAGCAAATCCCATTGACTAAAATACACCATCATCAAAATCGGTGTCCCTTGTACCGAAATGATCTTTCATAGAAAGTTTGAAGTCTACAGGCCTTTTCGCTTTTGAGATGTCGTGCGGTTAGACAGATATTGACATCTTCCAGCCCCTCAGCCCTTCTAACTAATCGTTGACGCTAAATCCTAATTCTAACTCAAACCTCGGACAGTAATCACTAATAGGGTTTAGAGAGGGGAACTAGAATCCTAGTGACTTAATCCAGACCCGTCCTGAGAGTCCTATTCGTGTGCACCGTTATTTAGTTGTATTTTATATAATACATATTTTCGCAACCCTGTTACTCGTTACTGGTTAAAATAGGTTACATCCGATGTTCTTGAAACTAAAGTCTTGGCGGATTAATAACTTAATAGGCACGCGTATTAATTTTTTCTCTCGCGATCTTCATAGCTGACCATCTTGCTGCCGAAAAACATCTTGCGCGTCCGCGAGTTCAACCGAGTCTCTGATTTCAACTTCAAGTTTCTGAGTTTGCTTTTAACTATGACTACAACTTATAATCTGATGCTACTATATTCACTTTTTCCGACTACAGCTGCAATGGCGAGCTAAGATGCTGATGCCCGCACTTGAGAGTGGACATCACGTGAAGGAAAGTCAATTTAAAAGTTTTAATCATTATTAAGTTGGTATGTAAAATTCATATAGAACATTGGAACAATCAGGCACACACGCACGATATCATTATTTTTTTATCACTCTTTTTGGTAGCAACGTGGAAATACATTGTTTTATTTTTAACATCAAGAAGTGGTGCTTTTATGTTTATTTGCCACAATTAAACATATAAATAAACTTTGCAAATCGTATTCATTACTACAAACTTAGTGGTATCCAACCAGTGGTACACACACACACACACACACACACACACACACACACACACACACACACACACACACACACACACATATATATATATATATATATATATATATATGTGTTATGAGTCAGACGCTGAGCAGTGCAGACCGGTTTGCCTGGCGCTCCCGCTCTCCTTTGTGCAGTGAATCATAGCCTATATTCTACGTGTTTAAATGCTTTAGCACTTTACTATCTGCATTACTGTTACCCGTATATTATCTGCAATAGCCTATTATTTAATTTAGTGACCGTGAGTATTTATAAAATTATGTCTGATTGCTCTGTTTGCAAAAAAGCTACCGGTCAACCTAGGCATAAAATTTGTTGCTCAGACTGCAAGAGGCTATGCCATACGTCATGTGTTAGTTTATCCAAAGAAGATGTGGACTACATAATTAATGAGAAGCAAATTTGGCGCTGTCCATCTTGTGCTGTGAGTAGAAGGAAGAGTATGTCTTGTGAGTCACCTTGTGGCCCGGAGTCTGATATCAGAACAGCTTTGTCTGATGTGCTAAAAAAGCTCAATGAAGCTTCCGATGACCGTAAGCGAATTGAGTCTGAAATTAACAAATCGTTTGAGTTTGTTAATGAACAAATTAATGAACAAAACAACGTAATCAAAAGTCAAAGCGCTAAGTTAACTGAGTACCTTCAGCTTATTGAAGATTTTAGGATGAAAAATATTCAGCTTCAAAGGAAGGTTACTGATTTGGAGCTCAGGGTTGAGGACAATGAGCAATATATGCGCAGCAACACACTTGAGATTCAGGGGATTCCTGAAAGCAAAAACGAAGACGTGTACGAAGTTGTGAAGAAGGTTGGCGTTGCTCTCGATATAAACATCTCCAGAGAAGCTATCGATGTCTGCCACCGTCTAAAAAAAAGAAATGATGCTGACCGTCCTGCTGGAATTATAGCTAAGTTCGTCAGACGAGAAGACAAGCTAAAATTCCTAGAAAAACGGAGAGTCAAAAGAAACCTAAACTCACATGACGTTGGTTACATTTCGTCCACTGCTAATACTGTCTACGTTAACGAGAGTCTCAGTCCTACCAAGAGGAAACTACTGGCTGCTGCACGATCGGTGAAACAGGAAAAGAATTATGCATATTTATGGGTAAGAAATGGCAAAATATTTCTGAGGAAGGCTCAGGGTGATCCCTTTATTATTGTTAGTTCAATGGAGCAAATTGAAAAACTGTAAGTAAGTTTTTATTTGGTAAAAAGTCGTAAACACTAACAATCAATATTGTTTGAGACAAAACTAGATTTTATTTATATTTCATCAGAATATATCTAGTCTAAGAGAAAACTTTGATTCTTTTTTAATTTATCTTAATACTTTGCCTTCTTTGCCAGATGTAATTGTACTAACAGAAGTTTGGATACACGAATGTGAAATAAGTTTGTATTTAATTAGTGGGTATAACCAGTATGCAAACTGTAATGATAGCTACAGATCAGGTGGAGTGATTGTTTATGTGAGTGATCGATATGAAGCCAGACGATCAGGCGCTACTATGCAATCAGCTGACGCTCTCAAGGTCACTGTTGACATTGAGTCTGTTGGGCTTTCTGTTGCGATCGTGGCGGTTTATAGGCTGCATTCACATTCTACTGCATCTTTCTTGGATGAATTAAATATCTTATTGTCTGAATCCAAAGATCGGAATTTAGTTGTTACCGGGGATATGAACTTATGCTTGCTTAAGCGGTCACTGCTCGTCGACGAGTATTTAGCGATTATGTCAAGTAATGGCCTTGATCAACTGATTGACTCACCCACTAGAGGAAATAGCTGTTTAGATCATATATTTTTTAGAACTAGAGATAAATGTAGCTTTGAATCTGATGTTTTAACTTCTTTTAGGCAAGACCATGATGCAGTAGTTTGTAATATTTTATTTCCAAATTTGTCAAAAGAGAAGGATACTTTGTCTCCTGAATTTAAAAATAAAACAGATTTTGTCAAAATGGAAAGTTTTCTTAGCACGTACAACTGGTCAGTTATTTGTGAAGAAAACGATGCCAATGTATCGTTTTCATTGTTTGCTGATGTATTGAGACGGGCTGTGGACTATTCAATGTATAAAGTCAAAATCACCTCTAAATATAAGTTGTTAAAGCCTTGGATGACTATTGATCTTTGCAAGCGTCAGCGGTTTAGTAACTTACTGTATAAAAAATCAAAAAAAAGATTGAACGATCCAAAATTTCAACGTTTTTTTTCAAAAATTATAGGAAAAAGTTGAAAAAAGATATTGATGAACAAAAAATACATTATTACCAGAATATTTTTGAGGAAAATAAATATGATTTCAGGAAGCAATGGGAAACAATTAATAACATGCTTGGTTCGCAAAAGAGGAAACATCACATTCCAGGTGTTTATTCTCTATCCAGGCCTGAAGAACTTATCTCAGACTGTCAAGCTGTCGCTAATGAGTTCAATCTTTTTTTCGTTAATGCAGTTGAAAACCTAATGAACGAATCTGACTGTTTTGATGGCTTTGATTATCATATGTACACCCAATGTTTTCCTGCTAAGTTTTCGGATAATTCATTTTTTTGCTATCCTACTAGTTCTGAAGAAGTTCTAGCTGTTATCAACAGTTTAAAGTCTAACAAGTCTCCTGGTATTGATGGTATTTCAGCGCATGTAATGAAAAAAATGGGTCATATCTTGTCTCCTGTGTTGGCATTTCTAATTAACCTTAGTTTCGAAACTGGTATCTTTCCTATCTCTTTAAAAACTGCACTAGTTGTCCCACTTCACAAGAAAGGTTCCAATAAAGATCTCAATAACTATCGACCGATTTCTCTTTTATCTGTTGTCTCTAAAATAATGGAAAAGATAATGAAAATCAGGTTGGTTCAGTTTTTAGATTCTAATAAGTTTTTTTGTGCAAATCAATTTGGGTTTATGGGCAAAAAATCTACTGAAGATGCTCTCTTAAAGTTCTGTTCAGACGTTTATGAAGGAATTAACAGTGGTAAATTGGTCAGTGGAATATTTATTGATATAACTAAGGCATTTGATGCCGTGGATCACAAAATTTTACTAGACTATCTTTGGGTAGCTGGAGTTAGAGGTATCCCTTATGAATGGTTTAAGAGCTATCTAACAAACCGATCTCAATGTGTAAGATTTCTGAACTCCGTCAGTTCAACTCTCCCGATTAAATTTGGAGTACCACAAGGGTCTGTTTTGGGTCCAATACTATTTTTAGTCTATATTAATAGCTTGTGTAATGGAAATCTATCGGGTTCCCTAACTTGTTTTGCAGATGACACTGCCCTTTGCTATTCCACTATAAATAGTCAAATAGTGTATAGCGTAATGCAAGAAGACCTTGACAAATTGAAAACGTGGTTTGCTAGAAATAGGATGGTCTTGAGCGTAAAGACGAAGTTTATGAATTTTTCTCTAAGAAATAGAAAAGACATACAACAAGATATATTTTTTAAATGCAAGCAATGCTTAATTTTCGGGAGAAATCCATGTCAGGGTTGCGTTAAAATTGAGAGGGTGGAACAAATAAAGTATCTGGGGGTTATTCTGGATGAAAGGTGTAATTGGAGGGAACACATTTTGAATGTAAAAAACTATTTAAACAATTCATTGAGGAAGTTGTATTTTCTTCAGTATTTATGTCCAATATCTGTCTTGAAAACTATTTACTATTCTATAATTAACTCTAAATTACAATATGGTATTTCATGTTGGGGAGGAGCCTATTATTCTATTATTCGACCTATTATTATAAATCAAAACAAGATCATTAGGGTTATTGTCAGGGCTAATCGGCGTGATTCTTCTTTTCCTCTTTATATTCAGCTTGGAATACTTCCGCTTAGATATTTGTACATTTATAGGGTACTCAGGATATTTTTCTCAAGAGGCGGCCACACACTGGGAAATGTAAATGTTCACTCGATTAGGTTACAAATTTTAAACCGAGAACTATTCCTTTTCCTAAATTAGAAGTCTACAAGCGTTTTTATACATTCATAGCTCCGAAGCTCTATAACAAATTACCTTTCGATGTGTCCTCGTCGAAAACATTGGGTACATTCATACGAAGTTTGAAATGCTGGCTTTTTACAATTGTTGATGTAGAGCGACTCATAAATTAGATATTTTGTTGAAGACTTGTTTTATTGTATGAGTGTGTAATGGTTACATCTTTATCTATTGTGTCTAAGTATCTTTGTAGTGTGTTTTGTATGTGTGTTATATGTTTCAGTAATGTATGTGTTTGTAAATTTATGTTTATGTGTGTGTATTTGTATGTATGTGTGAATGTGTATAAATGTATATGTATCTGTATGTGTGTATGTGTATGTGTGTGGATTTATGTATATGTATGTATGTGTATGTGAATTTATGTAGTAATTTTATTTTTTATATGTTGTGGTAATGTAATGTATTGAATTTCATTATGAAATACAACTTAATTTTGTGCTTTGTTTTAAATATTGGTATGGTTTATTCATTACTCTAATTATGTATATCTTACTCTGAAAGAGGAGCTGCCAGGCCCGTCTGCCTAAAA
Source organism: Homalodisca vitripennis (assembly GCF_021130785.1). NCBI lineage: Eukaryota > Metazoa > Arthropoda > Insecta > Hemiptera > Cicadellidae > Homalodisca > Homalodisca vitripennis. The sequence continues at coordinate 121,877,895 of NC_060207.1, read as the reverse complement.
TAATTAGTGATGGCAACCTCAACTCAGCTAATAGCTCAGAGGTGCCTATCCATTGTACTTTTATATACTTTTTGATGTAATTTTTGTGTGAACAAATTATTATTGTAATGTACTTTGGAAATAAAGATTCTTGATTTCTTGATTGATATACACACACACACACACACACACACACACACACACACACACACACACACACATATATATATATATATATATATATATTTACATAATGTGTGTGTACGCGCGCGCGCGTGTGTCGTCATTCTTCTTGTTAACATTGCGCTTACGAGTAATCTTGAGAGGAAGCTGTAATGGAAGTTTTAGTTTAAAATTTTGTATTATTGTTTTTATAACCTGAGGACTTTATGATTCAAAGAATGCATAATTTACGTTTTTTCCATTATAAATAATATTTAAAATGTTTTTGAATTATCCCTGCAATGCAGTTTTCACAATTGACTCTACAGCTAAATTGCACTAGTCTATTGCACGCTGTTGCAAATACAAATATAACTCTTTACTATTTTTCAGGTATTATGTTTTACATTATTCAAATGGGCCATTTTAGGGTGTTCCATGTGCTTGCTATTTTTGTTATTTTAGTGTATGTGTAGTTGCTTGTATTTGTCTCTATTTCGATTTGGCTTAAAAGTTATTGTTGAGTAGTATTATGTTTTGATAAATATAAAATATATAAATATAAATTATCTCTATAACGCCAAAACTTTAATAGCCATTTTAAAAGTAAAAGGCTTTATATAGAAAAAATATTTGTGTACTACATAGCTTCATCAAGGCTTAGGACTATCCTTAACCCAAAATGTAACTAGAGCTTTTCGGTTACATTAGATTATTACAAATTTTATAAGATTAACTTTCCGAGTTAGAACAGCTTTCCGAAAATATTAACTTGAATATCTTTTAACAGGAAATGTTAGAATATATAAACATTGCTGCACAAATAGCAAAAAAATCAAACCATATAATATCGATTTCTTTTAACACCAAACTTATTTTGAAGCCATTGTAATTTTAGCAAAACGTAATCTGCTATAACTCTACGGAAGTACAAATAAACGATTTATATGAGGCATCCATTGAAGTAAATATTAGTAAGATATGGTATATACCCTTTGTTGTGTAGGGAATGGACTGACTTCAGACTGAATTCAAAGTGAGTTTAGAATCTTCCACAGCCTACAATAAGGTTCATAATATACCATGACGTTCTGCGAACTGTTAAAAATACCATGAACCCACTCGATGAATAAAGTAAGAGAAAATCATTGTGACACACGTGTAATGAAAACCATCAGGAAACCTTAATATTATTTGCATATGGAATTTCACTGACTGGTACAAGAGGAAAAGGGCTAAAACAGGAGGATGGGTACCCCTTCACTACTCTTGGTACTACCTAGGTACTCTTGGGTTTTATGATGTCCTATTCGTTGTTCACAGGTTAGTAAAAGAATTAAAATCAAATATGGTGTATTTACAATATAAATTTATTGTAAAAGATTGGTGCTACTATGGATACTAAATTAATAATAATGTAAGCAATTGTTCAAAAATATCATAAAATCATAAATACACTAAGAATCCCACGACAAAGCATTGAGTAAACTTTGATTATTCTCACGTTTAACGAACCATTCCATTTTTAAAATTTAAGGATCAAATACTCAAAAAACTATAGGGGCAAAATTTTTGCAATTGTTTGTGATCTACAATAGCATTCTGGAGTTAAAAAAAACCTAATGATAAAAAAATTGTTTTTACAGATATGCACCTATTAAAATATCATAATTTAGAAAGAAATTACATTTAGCTGACAAAAAACTTAGCAAGTTTTTAACAGAACTTACAACAAAATATTTTTAATGGTAAACTGATACATTTTTTTATATTATAGAAAATTTATTTTTTCAGAAATGTTCCTAAGATTAAAATAACAGGAATGTTGTGTCAGATTTGAATAGGTAAACAAATTCGTTTATACAAAACGCCTACATTCATCTGGTGTGTTACCAGATCTCTTGAATGTCTAATTAATATCAACAATCATTTCAAAATATTTCTCCCTATTTTTCTTGAAGTGACGAGTCCAACAATTTAGAAATCATACGTTAGAACCTTAGTATCTATTAATCAATTGTGGAGATCTCTCTAAAGTATTTTAAACATATGCCTAAACGTTATAACGAGGAAAAATGCTTGTGCTTGAGAAAAAGTGTTTTAAGGCTTTGGCCGTAGGGCATCAAGTTTATTTCAGCTTTTAAGCATACTGTAATTCTCTGTCAAATAACTGCTTCGTTTTCGTAATAAATAAATCGCAATTTCAGTGATTGGGCCTTTAGGAGCGCAGGGGACTATTTTTGACGAAGTTTTGTTTTTATTACCCAAGAATTAAGCTCTCCAAAAACTTACGATTCTTAAAACGTTGAATCAAAAAAGAACGTTGTGTATGCAAAGTTGTTGCAAATGACATATTCCAAATTGTCATATCTGCTTTCCAAGACAAATCTCCAACCTTTATCTATATTTCTTATGTTATTTGAAGTTAATTGTGTAACACACACACACACACACACACACACACACACAAATATATACACTGATTGATTGAAGAAGCACTGATCTTAAAAAACAACATTCCCTAAATTGATGCTAACGTTTTAAAGGTCTTTGAGCGTTCTCAGACAGAATCGAACAATTAATTATACTGTACCACTATCGCGTGGTCACACCGACAAGCAAGACTTCTCCATTAGAACCAATGTGTGAAAGAAACTTTTCCCTCGTGTTAGGTAAGTCACTATCACACAAGTGGCACGTTACTCTCATGGTCACAATGACCATATGGTTAAAAATGTCAGTATATTATACTATATACAATATATTACTTTAATATATTCTACTTTAGAATTATCAGATGTGTCCATTATATGCAAACATATCTTACAGACTTTAATTTTTTTTCTGTATAGAATATAGTACTTGATATACGACTCTCAATATAGTCTAAACCAACAAATCAAGTTCAGAAAGCCTCAAAACATTTATGAAATAATTCATCGTCCTATTAAGCACATGAACTCCAAAGCATTGCACATAATTTGATCAAAGTTACAGCAAAGGTCACTCACTATCTTTAATTTCAGTCCATAACCTTCTCTTTTTTTAATACACCTGTGAGGTGTTTCGTAATCGTAAACCAACATCACACCCAAACTAAAATATTTTTTAAAGTTTGGACTCTGTAGCAAATACTTGTTCCACCGTAGATAAAATCCGTTACTATTTCATATCAAATACTACCAATTTATCCATAAAATCTACACTAATATTATAAAGAGGAAAATTTTGTTTGTATGTTTGTTTGTAATGAATAGGCTCAAAAACTACTGGACCGATTTTAAAAATTCTTTCACCATTCAAAAGCTACATTATCAACCAGTAACATAGGCTATATTTTATTTTGGAAAAATTAGGTTTCCGTAAGATATTTGGGTTTTTCGGACACAAGGTGTAAAACATCTACTAAAAGTTACTTATTTTGCGTACGCTGCCTAAACTATAATAGATAGAACCATAAAATGTTCTAATTAATTGTAGATCTTATAAATATCTACAAAATAGTCCCCGACACACTATATCTATCTATGTCGAGAAAGGCACAACAACTATTAATGCTATCTATGCTTGTCTTTGTAAATTGGCTGCTGCCGTTGAAAATTAAAAAAAAAATAAAAAACAACAATTTTTTTATTTAAAAATCTTTAATTTTTATTTGAATACATTTAAACGCGTTTATTTTACTCATGCTATTAATCCTTATCAAAATAAATGATTTCATAACTAAGTAAAGTTTATGTACATAATATTTGGTCTTTGAATGATTAAAATTGGACGTTTGGTTTTGAAGTTATGGCGAAATTAAAATATTACTTTTTCTGCTGCACGGCACGCTGCGAAGTGACCGTCACCAAGGGGGGGGGGGTGCGCGTGCGAGCTGAAAATAATTTAACGTCAAATGTTGTTTATAGAGAAGCTCTACAATAATCGCTTTAGTTAACTATCCTAAAACAACGGGTTGCACTCCGGGACTGCCGGCAGAAGTGAAAAATTAGTATTAAATTTAAATATTTTCATCATTAACAACTTTAACATCCACAGAAATACAATCTGTGCAGGCTGCGGATAATGACTGCGTCGTCGATGTTAGTGTCGGTGTCTGTGAACTGACCTGGGAATCATTTTGCTGACCGTGTCTTTCCTGGGTAGGCTTATTGCAGCTGTAACCGACATCCACGCGGGCGGAGCTGCTGGCGACCGCTATTAATAATAATATCATTGTATACTGTTAGCGATATCTGTAACTATACAGAATAAGTTTTGAAGAATAAAAAACATAAATTTTTCGTGTTTTGTTATGTTTATCTTCCGTCATCGTTTACAGCGCTCCATGCTTCCACTACTCATACACTTCATCCTCACATACTTATAATAATGTATTCATTTTATTTTACTGAAATAATTTTTAAAAAGAATTTATATGGCAAAACAACGTTTGCCGGGTCCACTATGTATAATAACATGCTTCATACATTAGAGAACCACTGATAATTTCAAGTCGTAAATAAAACACATTTTTTGCGCTTATATTGCAAACGCTAGCTAAACTCTACGAGATATATCAAAATAATGTTCTAAGTTAAAATGTAGGGACATCGGTTGCGGCGGTACCGGCTGGCTGGAGGCGCGGCACGGCGCGTGTACAATGAAGTCAGCGGTGACATGCATTCTATCTATCTTTCTGATATAAGAAGTCGTAAACAAAATAAAATCACAAAAGACGCTAACGAAGTAGCGGGCGGGTCGCTAGTATTATATATGAAGAATATATTTTGAAATAAACTTAATTTTTACACAACCAGCAATGAATTTTTGTGCATTTGGCTGAGCGTCATTGAACATTTAGCACTCATCACTCAGACAGCAGGAAAAAATGTCTCTTTGTTGCAGGGACGTGTAAAAGTTTCTTCTCTGTACGATTGTCTCTCTGTTCGCAGCACACCTCAAGAATTAAACGAGCTAGAGACTTGAAAATGTTGCATGCAACCTCAGGGAAGCCTGTTACACGACACCTAGTACACAGCCGTACTCCTACCTAAGTATGGTAGTTACGAGACATATCTCTTAAAAGGGCATTATTTTGGTACTTGTCCTGTGTATACTGTACACTATTCTATTTAATTTAAAGAACAACACGGATTTTGTTTGTCTTGTGAAAATAAAATGAAAATCTGTTTGATTAGTAACAACTGTATTGTTATAATACCAGTAGGAGGGCAGATCCAGTGTAATGGTGATAAAGAAAGCAGTAATGAGGTAGTGATTGTTGCACCTTGCCCTATTATTTGTACAACAATGGCAGTCTTCGTCGCGGCACCGCGCCGCAACAATGTGACGAGATTTTTTTATGCAATCTGCTGCATTGGTCTATTGTTGGGGTTTTATACGTTTATTGTAGAAAACCAAGATATATTATCAAATTAGATCTGACTGACTAAAAAAGGAATGAATGAATGAATGAATGCTTGATTAACGTTTATTCCAGCAATCTATATATACATATATACAATCTTTCTTAGATGAAATACCTATTATTTTATATATATACAGAAGCTTATATATGGAAGAAATGTAAAATAAGTATAACGAATAGAAAAATAAATGTAACAATACTGGAAAGCGTACATGGGCAATCTGCCTGCGCGTAGGCCTAGTTGCATCTAGCCGCCAGCATAAAATTTATATAATATGCTGGATATGTTAGTAATAGAATAAGGTAAAAAAAAGATAAAGGGGTGTATGTCTATTGCTTCTTGAATTTACTGTAAGTTTTTTATTCAAGCGGTGGAAAATAAATGAAATAAAAATTGTATGTGTGGCTAAAACTAAATGATCCATTCATGACAACTGAATCCATCAAAATGAACACAATGAAGAGACTTAGTTCCTATGGAACGCAATAAACAAGGTTGAGTTTGTAGATGAAATAAAGAAACGCAATAGTCAATAGCAATTAATGATCCAAGTAAAATGTGATAAATTACGAAGCTGCAACTACAATAGGTTTATAATGAATGTAGTTTATAACTGATATCGTTCAACCAGCTATCTTAAATGTTCAACTCTAAATATATTGTAGACACTTTATAAAAATATCATGTACAATGATTGAATATAATTTTAGGGATAGCTATTATAAAAATATATGAATTAGCTGTTTAGGCACGGGTGAATAATAAATAAAATAACACACACATATTATTATTATTATATTATTTTGCCGTCGCCCCAGTGTTGCGGGTACGGCGGTTATCGCGTGATATAGTTATCATGTGAATAAAAATTATAATGATAATTTAGTAATCGTCAAGTGTGGTTGCTGCTTTAACGGGTGACCTCTGAGCGATCCTGTCCTTGCAAGTAACTCGCCTGCCCGGCCGTCGCCGTCGGTAGTAATACGAAAGTCATCTTTAAGCCATGATTCCCTTGGTTGTGTTAGAGAGGACTTCCTGACACTAACTTTAGGTGTAAAATAAAACGTCCTTTTCTTTTTCCTCACATGATGACGGTTCACGGAAGCACTCACTCACTTACCATCTCATTCCTAGTAATAATGCTTCTCCGACAGCGAGAGTTGACACTTTACTCGTTCCTACTTGGTACTTAGAATAATTTGTGGGAAGAGTGATGAATTTTTGCATAGACATTATCTATGTACGCATAACCATTTAGGTTGTTTTGTCCAAAACATTTTTTCTCTTGTGAAACGTCAAATACGGTAAATGAACGGTCCTAAAAGCTAGAGATTTGCACATTTTTGAAACGCCATATCTTAGATACTACGATGAAAATATACCTTAGTTTTGTACTGATGATGCAAAAGCTGTTTTGACACCTTATGGTTTAAAACAGGAGCCTTGCAAGGATTAATGAAATATATATATAACATCTAATAATAATAAAATGTCATATTAAAACCAATATTAAAAAAGTTTACACGTTCTATAATAAAAATGTGCTTACAGCTATACATAGCCTACATATACAAATACAAAATACAAAATGTGTGTGTGTGTGTGTGTGTGTGTGTGTGTGTGTGTGTGTGTGTGTGTGTCAAGAGATATGCTTGTAATTAGTGCTATTAGATTGTTGGAAGTGAAACTAATTGCGCTAAATTTAATTAACAACTAAACCTGATCCAGATCACAACGTTGTGTAAAAGAGCTCTGTTGTTACAATCAAATATATCCGGAGGCCTTAGATCAACATAGGTAGTTCAGATTATTTATGTCATTAATAAGTTGGTTCTATATCTAGCTATATGTCCACAAGTCTTTTTACTTCTTATATATTTTCAACACCATATATGTCCACAAAACTTTTTCGATGCATCTAAGAATTACAGAATACTAATTCAATTTGTATCTGAATAATCTAATCATCAGATAAAAAGTTGTATTCCCTATGATAAAGGCCCGAAAATATTAATATATACATACTCCAAGTATATCTGACATTGCTAGAAAATCACAGAGTAGAGTGGATTAATAGTCAGTTTTATTTCATATAATGTTAAGGTTTACAAAATACAATTAATATATGTTAGCTTTAACAAACCGTCAAACTTTCCGAGCTCGGAACTAAGTATTAGTTGAAAATTAATAATGATCAAAAGCCATCGTACATAAGCGAAACCTATCACACGAAGGGATGAAAAGTTGTCATTTATGTCTGTCTGTCTGCACAATATCACGAGAACAAACTGACACACAGACTTGAAATTTTGCACAAAAATTCAATTTGATATAGTCAACATCGAGAGTGATGATATTTCATGACACGTATAATCATACATAAGCGTTTATATTGCGTTTATAAATAATAAATATAAAACAACTAAAATATACAAAGACCCCCACTAGCAACGTAAACGAACAAAGCGTACAGTCTGATCGAAAGTCTTGTTAGTTTGCTAGTATATAACAATTACAAAAACTTCTCCAGTTATTAGTATCAATGTGTATTAGTATTAATTAAGGAAATTAAAACAAAATTTATCCACTAGGTATACACATTTAGCTGTAGGAATATTGAGAATAAGTTGTAAATTTACTGCGAAAAACAGAAGCAACAAAATGCCAGAATAACTCCACAATTAAGTTCCGATCAACGTCAGGAAATACAACAATTAACTGTGTTAAAGCACTGCCATGACTCTTATAAATGGCAATTTTTTATAAATTATTTACTCTCCATTACAAAACATACCTGCTCCAACTGTTAAAAATCTCGTATTACATTGTATATATTATAACAAATATTATTTACCACTATATTACTTAGCAAGTTTAACTAAAAATATTCAACTATCGCATTCGCTATTGTTTTCAATGTTAGTATGTTCACATTTCTATCAACGAGGATGTCATTTTTAAACATCAGAAGTGATGCTTCTTAGCTGAGGTAATTAAAACACACCAAATTGGTGAAATTTACATTGTTTTGTTTTACCACAAAAATGTGTTTGTCACACATTCAAACAATATTTTTTATGTTTGTCCAATTCTTAAAAATTTATAATGGGACTACCGTTGAGTTTACTTTTATTAAGATTTATTAAAATGGGTTTGGAAATAAATATTTATTAACATAAAAAGAGTGAAGAAACAGAACAAACTATCTACTATTACTTTAATCCGATAATCGAAATCGCCCTTTTTAAAGTAACATAAAATTATGGATTCGAAAGATTTTTTTTCAATTATTCCTTTTTGTTGTTAAAATAAAATTCTAAACTTTAAGTATAAATAAGGAGAATATTACAGATTTCCAGTCAGTCGGTGTTCAAGTTCAAGTAACTAAACGTTAAAATATAAGGTATGTTTACAATGGAGATTTATTTAGATAAAAAAACGTTTTCTGTAATTAAAAAAAACATTTTGAATAAGAACCTGTTTATTATAAACGCTGTTTTAATTTAATTTTCACACGTAGCTTTTATATTGTAAATGATTATTATTATTATCTTAGATAAACCATTGATAATCCAATATACGATTTTAACATAAAAAAAGAATATCAACTGATTGAAAGTAGCTTCTAGTGAAGTTGTAGAATATTATTTATAAATGAAGACAACAAAGAAACTCCTCTAAGAACGTGCAGCTGGGAGCGAGCAAAGTGAGCGGAGCAGCTTTACACTGGCTGCTTATTTGTCCAAAGTTTACTTCAAAAATACACAGAGACACAAAGCTAATGCAAACTTTTCATCTCAGCTTTTAGCTGAACACAATGGAAACAACTTTAAAACTTTAAAAGCACTTTTCGCAGTAATAATTCATTTGGTTGTACTACTTTTATTATTTACTTCGATAGAGTTTACGAATAACTATATCTTCAATCAAGGATGTTTAGTAATCATTATTTAATTTCATACTTACATATATTTAAATAATGCTAGTTTGCAGTAAGATAGTTTTATAAATTATTAAATGAACAGTATTGACGCATTATACCTAAATCTATCTTGATCTGGTGTCATCTAAAATTGATTTACATACGAAAAAAGAGTCCAAGGAAAGTAAAGTTTTTAACACATTGACATGAGATCCAAACCAATAGTCGTCATTCATTACCAAACGTTTGATATTATCTTAGTAATTTCTAACACAACACACACTTCTTGATTGGCCATAGTTTCTTCTCATTTTGCAACTTATTTTACTTTTTTCATTTCTACAGTGTTAGTGAAACAATTTAAAGGAAATACATTTATTTACCCCTACAACACATTTATCAAACGACTCTTGCCCACGCACAAACTTTATGCCACATTACTCGTCTAATCTCAATAATAATACGATATATATATAGTTTTACTCATTCTGGTACCCCTTAAATGATATGAAAATATATAGCGGTTTTATTACAATATATCTTTCGTCTATAGTTTAATGTAAAAATTAGGGTTTAGACACTATAGCTGCTGTAGTTATTTAGTAGTCAATTATTAAAGGCAGCTGAACTTATATTTTAAGTAGACCGTGTACCCATATTATGTAATTATTTAATTATGACTTCTAAAGCTTTCAATTACCCTCCATTTTGTTCTGGGTTATAATAGAGGACATATAGATTGTGTTGTTAGTTTTCCTCTATTATGAGGAACCATCAAAATAAGGAATTACACGATGGGGTTATTCATTTAAAATTTTCGTTGCCCCAAATCTCCCATTTTTGGTTTTTGAACGAAGTAGTAATTATGCCCCAGAAGTACTTCCTAACATGACATACAAATGTGCAGAGTTTAGGTTTTTATGGGTGAGTCGTTATAGTATTAAGAGGGTGTCCCTAGACTTGTCATTACTCCCTGCATATATATCTAATAGATTGGTTTAAGAATAGAACGGGGTCCCTTAGCTTCATGTTGAAGTGAATAATACCCTTAGATCACTTAGGGAGTTTAGCAGCATTTGATATTATTTGATTAAAAAAATTCGTCTACATTCAGGTAAAAACATACAAGAATAAGTACACAGAACAGTGTTAAGAACTTTGTCTACGTATTACTCTGCTTGAAGCTTTGTTCAAACAATAAATATGTATTATCCATTCGAATCGATTGGTTGAATAAATAATACTTGGCATAGTTTCTGTATTTAGACATTGTATTGCGTTTTTGTCCCCTGTTATTATATCTGAATACAATTGTGTCTTGACTCTATACATTATCTAATCATCTATACATTTTCAATAAAGTCACTTCAAACGCACTATTAAACAAAAAGTGATAAAATTGTAATGTACCCTAAAACCTTGACCATTTGTGTTCAATTGACTGTAATATGATCTAAACTACCTTAAATTTGCAAGAGAAACTGAGGCAACAGTGTCTACAAAAATAAGAAATAACAGAAGGACTGTTCTTTGTACAAACACACTGAAAAAAATAAAATTTGGTATTTTCCGCAGCATATCGATACGTGCAGTCAATTACATCCCTACAGAAATATATACAAATAAAAAACAGATAAATATCGAGGTGTATTGTGTCAAGTAGATTGTTCGACTGCACTACATTCAGCGCGTTATATCAACCAATTTGTACTTATCAAAATTTTACAGCAAAAATGAAATGTAATAAATACGGGTAATCAGGAATAAATGTTAAAGACCATTACTCCAATTAAAACTGGCAACTTCGCGACATTATGGCCCATAATATGGTCACTATCTCCTCAGTAATGTGCTATAAATCGACTACATTGTGAAAAGTTATCGCCATTTAAAATCTAAACCGTAAACAAAACAATTACAAGTTATAATGTAAAATCAGCAATATTAACTGTACTTAATAAGTTAATTAATAATTACAACAGTAACACTAAATAACATATGTAGACATATATATGTTAAATGTAAAAGAAAGATCTTTAGATGCTTAGAATATTCGTTTATGATTTGTGGAAACATGTTATTAATTCTAAAGGTTGTAATTTTAATTGCAATATTTACGTTGCATGTGTTATACACACTAATATGCTCAACATAATCTTTAGTATAGATATATGCAACATTTTAAACCAGACGCTTCAAAAGTTATTATGTAAGTATATTTTTAAGTACCAATAATTACCATGAGATTAAAAATGATTTTATGTGTTAAAAATAAAAGTCTGCATGTTAGTTAGGTTTAGTAATGCACAGTAGTGCATAACCGTTAATTAGTTCCTTATGAGCTACAACATACATATTGAAATCGTTTTAAAAGGTTTAGGTTTAGTTACATATCTCCCAAAGCAATAAAATTCCTTTGACACAGGCACATTACTATGCCAGTGACAGTCTAACAGCAGGAACGAACTTTATTATGGATTTTGTTTTGCCCGCAAAGCTTCAGTGATACACTTTGTTTTTAATTACATTTAATCTACATCGAAACAAATGTTTGGACTGGAATGGCTTCACGCTTCCATCACTCAAAATGTTTCACGTAATAGAAGCCTGTACGTTACCAGGTCTCTAGAGAAATATATTTTTATAATTATAAAATCACGTTGTAAAGACATCTTATTTTATAACACTAAAACTACATATATGGAAATCTTACATTGATGTGCCTAGAACTTAACGATACCAATGAATCACATTGACGTTGCTTTGCAGTACTTGTAAAACCACATTGAATTACAAAACTAATTCCTTAAGTCATTCAAGGTGAGATAACCAATACAAATAAATGCAGTGGTTCTGGTTGAACACAAGTATGAACTGTAGATATTTTAAATATATTTACATATAGTCAAGTTCTGTAAGACAAAATTTTTATATACATATACTATATTTTTATCCTATACATAAAATTACTGTTTCGTAATTCTTTTTCCATTTTATGGCTATAATTTATGATTATAGTTGTATGGAGATTTACAATAAATAATACAATTCTTAATAGCCATATACAAAGTCAACTAGAAATTGTCCTTTTTCACCTGGAAACTTACCAAAAATTTTAAATATTCGAACAAAAATTTATCCTCTAAATATCTTGGCTAGGTTGATACGGTACCTTGGTAGGCCAATTTAATTTCGTTCGTATTCATATTATTTTTTAATAATATGGTGTGCGTTCAAACTTTTGAAAGACTCACAACTCCGTTATTTTTGATCCTAGAGTAGAAAGAAAAAATGTTATAGAATAAGTGTTTTGTAAACCTAAGTGTTTTTGTTTAATATTGAGTAGATAGGTGCAATAAACAACAGTAGATAGGCGCCTATTCAACAACCCTGGAACATATCTTTTATTTCCTTCATACCAGGGTAAGTAAAACTAGAACACTCAGCACCTCCCTTTACACAACTATATATTCTGCAAATATATAACTTATGTGTATATAAGGTACACAAAATTATATTATTTGATAAAATTAGCTTTTGACCAATAGGCAAAGCAATAATATAAAAAAATATATTTTGATAACTAGATTAGAAGTAAGTGTACCTTAATCAAACAGAAATATATTCACGGAGTTTTATTTTTACTTAGGCCATAATTTATATAATGTTTTTTCTTTATAAATAACATAATTGAAAGTACGAAGGAGATTTTTAAAGGACTTTCTTGCAAACCTGTAGTGTAGAACTCTTGCAAGAGACTTAAATTACCCATTAAAAACCTCATCTATACTTCAGGATAACAAACCGGAAACTGTTTGTCACATTACTTCAGGTTAGTTCTGATTTTAACCTAAGCCCTCAGAGCTCAAGCCGATCTCGCCTTCGAAGAACTAAGGTATAGACAGCGTGATAATTATTCAGATCTGCCTTCTTTGCTCAGAGGATGACCTGGAAAAATTATGACAAACATGCCCAGAGATCCCGACCCTCCAGCATCACTTGAAAAACCGAGTCTACTGATAAAGCACCAACACTGCGTGTTGCATCATGGTGGAGCCTTTCCCAACGCGAGCAGCAGAAGAAAATGTGTTCCACGAAAACACCCGGACATTAGATGCAGTCCGGTGATCCAGTTTGGACCATTCGAAATAGATAAGTCTAGAAGTACCCATGTCCACTCAGGAATTGGGTAGCGTAGTAGTCCACCTCACCTTGCCACCTTTCCGCCCAAGTTTGGACCTGCGGGATGAAACTTGCAGTTCATCATCCCAGAGATTGATGTTTTAACACCCCTTGCCATTTCCTGCAGATGCCGGCCCGTTGTTTCTTTTTAAAACATTGTCATCTCGTCACTGATAGATCGCCTTCCTCTCCTCGACTAGGATATAACCCCTACTCTGCTGGCAGCATCTTTTATATTATTAGGGTTCCTAATTACTAATCGGAAAGAGATAGGTAATGATATGAACACGCTGACATAATTAGAGTTGGTTCAAACGAATGTTTACTATTAAAAAAAGTTATAACATCTGTCATCGAAGTCCATTTTGAAATCAAAGATCCAAATTTATAGGAATGCATCGAAGAAATCGCATCTTTTTATACTTCGATTATAATATACGTATACATCCATTATTCGATGGATAATTTTTAAATAAACCTAAAGTATTATTAAATTATTCAAAATACATTTATGATGCAATCAATATTTTAAGTATGGCTGCGAAATATTATTTTTATGAAATAGTTGTTATAATATGTTTTACTATACTATGTATTTTATTTGAATTTTTAAGGCGTCCATATGCATTAACGTTTACGCACAATTTACGATACATAACTATTACAAATTGAAAGTCTGTACACGTGGGTAATCAAACTATAATCTCATTAAATATAAAGGACAATTTTAAATTATGACTTTTATATGACCTTTCTTTTATTCCAGTAGAGAAATAAAGCATTATGTATTAATCATGTCTATTTAATATTTTTAATTTAGAATTGAAACGTGTGTGTAACAAAATAACATTAACATGTGTGTAACGACGATTTAACATAAAATTATTAAGAAAAATGAATAAGCATACACTCAGATTGAGTTGTGATGTCTCGTTAATGCAATATTAAAAGAGTGTATGTCAGGGATTTGGCAGGGTCACCGGATTATCTCGTTATGAGATACTTCCCTTGGGTAGAGTAAAACAATTTTATTTCTAGTTGCTCCACCGTTCATTTAATGTTTCTGTTACCGAGAACTGAATTTTGCCCAAGTACTGGACGCGACGCCATCTCGGCGGTCATGTCTGTTCATACGTAGGTGTGTGTTTAAATGTATTTAAATTTTTGGTTTATACATTTTTTTTACCGACGATAGGGAGTGTGTGCGAAAACAGAAATATTTGTATTTTTCAGAAGGAATATCCGAAGATGGAATACCTTTCATAAACTGTTGAAAGTTAAATATTACTTAATAAAGGCGTGACAATTTTCTCATGAACTGTAGCTCATTTATATAGAATAAATAAATTACATACAGTAAATTAGAAGATTTTCTTAACTAGTATAAATAAGAAACAACAATTATAATATTTCTTTGGTAATGAATTTTTTAAATAATTTACAATTTTTAAAAGCTCAATACTATTTAGAGCATTGGTTCTACATGTGAATAGAGTTTTAAGATTAATATAATTTATACAAGGCATTTCTATAAGTCATCTTCAATAAATAAAATGTCCTAAACGAGGGGATCATGCCTATTTTCCTGCATAGACAGATCTCTCAATGGGAAGTGCTAGAAGATATGATTCAACAAATACCGCTCCGTTAGTACACCAATAAGCTGGACGCGAGAAGGCTGTCTTGATAAAATATCTGTACTGCAGTGTTAGATTAAATGCATATCCTTTTCCACGTTGGTTACCTATTCCCAATTAACCCAACCTAATTACTAGTTAGGTCTTAAGATAATTAAATATTAGTCCAATAAAAATAAAAAGTACGGAGAGAAATCAGAGTTCTAACGGGATATATTGAGGATCGGCGAAGCCCGAGTTGAGGAACTCTTTCCGACAACATCACAGAAAGGTATTTTGAGAATTCTAATTTGTTTTCACAAGTTCATGGCGTTAACAAACAATAATAACCAGATTCTAAGCAGTTTTAGTGATGTTTTCGATTGTTTTTGATATACTAACAACACATTCAGAGCTTATACGGCAAAAGTATTCGAGACTTAGTATCCATGATTGTATATACATCCAATTATTCCTAAAAGGTAAATATGTAGGCGTTTGATATGATTTGTGATGCTTTGCTTCAAATTGGACCGCTTTTAGAGGAAGCAAGATCCTAACAAATATTGCTAAGGTTACTTCAGGAAGACTTTGCGGGGGGTATGCAACCAGGATATTCTAAACCTGTTACTTATAAGACCGTTTAATGATCAATTACAGGCGGATTATAAAAAGAATCGACGGCATCTAAAGGAGATTGAAATGGATTGAGATAGATTTGAAATTCCTAAGGGCTGAGACAAAAACGGAATAAAACAAGCGATAATATTTCGATATCTAAATCGATGATTAACATTTAATTAAAATCCGTATATATAAAATATAGATAAATATTATTAATAAGGACGTTTGTGATTATTTATTCCTTTATAAATTTATCTATTATCTATTCCTGTTTAGGTTGTTTCTATAATCACAGGAAAATAACTAACAATTACGTTGTTAATGAGATTGTTGTATCAAGAAATCGAGTACTACTTAAAAATAATCGTCAGTCAGGTAATATAACGTTTTTTATCCTGAATATTTTCTTCCCAGAAGGTGATCATATGGAGGCGTAATGTTGATGGGTTGAAAGTAGGCTAATGAGAGTCAAACATCTTAACAATCACAATCGTCATAGTATTCAAAATAATGACAACCTCTGGGCCTAAGAACGATTGGTAATAAAAGTGTTACGATAGATGCTGCAACCAAATTCAATTATCTATGTGAACTACCATCATACCAACAGTTAAGTAACTTGAATATCTGTCCTTTCGAGCGTTATCTTGGTTTAAAGTCATAACAGTTTATAAAGTTTTCGTATCAAAACATATCAACACATTTTAACAATATATATATTTACCTCAATGTACCAAGATTAATTAAATATAAAAAACTCAAATTAATTTAATAATTTTTATACTGATTGCTACGTTCCACCGTTTTTATAAATTTATGCAGAACAAAAAATGTCTCCATCCCTGAAAAATTTTACTTCCTCTTCATCTAAGTACCACAAAGAATGAAATAAATATCTTATAACCCAACAAGAAGATAAATTACTATATTTCAGCGGTTTTATAAATTTGCACACAAGAAGAAATTTATCAATTCCCTTACAACTATATCTTCCTTTTCCTCAGTACCATAAAGAATAGAGCAAATATCTTCCAACCAATCAAGGAGATAAATTACTGTCATTTCCCCTAGGCCGATTTTCCAATGACGTCATAAAGCGTCAGGTATCCAATAAGTCAGAGAATCATCCAATTACTTTCTCTTGGTTTCACTGAAATTAGTGAACTGTTTGATATAATTGTCCTCAGTTTCCTTTAGTTATTTAATATAAGTTACGATTGTTTATTACAAACAGATGCTTTTTATTAGTTATATCTCTCGTCAGTAGCTGTATGCATCAGTGTTATTTTTTTTATATTCGTTTAGTTGAAAATACTTAAAAATTTTACCAATTTAGAATATTCATAATTCAAGTTCACAATTTTTAGAGAGTAAAGGCAATTTCGTGTACATTAATGTATTCAATTCAATTCTATGGCCATCGGTAAATCGATAGTTATTAAAACGATATATTATATGGTTCATTTAAAAGAATATTTTAATAATTAAACCATGTTTTATATTTAATTTTTTAGGATAATTCATTTAACTTATATACAAATATACATTTCAAGTCTTACTTTTAATTGCTTAAAATTATAATGAAATTAGCACATAAATATTAAATTATTATCAAAGCAACAGTATTCTTGTGTGGACATTGATTAAAAATTTGTTCATAAATTGTAAAGCTTAGTTATAAAATTGTGAGGTTTCAGAGAGTTAGATTATTATTCTAGCTCCTATTTCAAAATTTTACATTTCTGTTTTGTTTACCTTATTTAAGCTCTATCAATTTAAAAACCATTTATTTGCTTTTTCATCTTTCACAGTGAAGGGCTTCTTTTGGTTATTGAATATTTTAAGTACTATATTTGTGAAAATATGTTAGTTGAAAGTTTTAACTACTATTTGCCTAAATTTAATATAAATACTATTAATTATTGATTGTCTACTATTTCAATTAGTATTATACAACATGCATAGTGAATTGAACATAAACCAGTATATACTTTAAGTGATTGGTATATTAAAACGCGATATTCAGTTTTAAAATAATGTAATGACAAAGATTTGGTAAATATTAAACAATAGCTATGGATCGAGGTTAGGAGTTATAAACTATGTCTGCGTGCACGATTATTTGCACGGATCGATACAACTATGGGACAGAGAAACCGGACCTGCTTGATAACGTACGCTTATTCACCTAAAATATTGTAATCGAGGATTGCAGAAGAAAAGATAGTTGAGAGTTGGGTGTTCAGGGATTTTTTTTGGCTACGTTGGTCAAATAACGAAAGCACGAAAAAAATTGTGTGTCCATTGAGGAAGTCAGTGATGGGCTACTAGTATATGACTTTAGTGTTTGCACGATAACTGTATTGAATTGACAGTTCGTGTCATAATTATGTAGCTGCATTTATATAAAAATATAAAACATCAATTTTATACGTAATATAATCCAATATAAAACCAATAACAATTAAAAAACCTTATTCAATGAGTTTGAAGTTGATTTTGAACAAAATCTCGTAAGAGCCTAATGGTACCATTTGGACACAGCAGTAGATACAGTATTTACTCCCGTGTTTTGTACCATAGACTGTAGAAATATATATAGTCTGTGGTGGTACACTTACTTAATTACATGAGCTGATATATAGTATCACTTGGACAGTTAGAATGTTCTTATTTTCTTATTTACAAGGACTGTAGAGATACGTACATATAAAATTGTGTAAGATTGTAATAGTTTTCTGCAAAATAATATTGAAAAAGCCAATTTGCGTGTGATTTATTTTAGTTTGTTAATCAAAGTAGGATTTTAAACTTTGTTGAAACTTGTTGAGTATTTTTGAAGCTTACTGCACACCTTTAAAATATTAATATTACATTTTTAGATAACACAGAAGTACTATATTAGTTCTTCTCGTTTTTAAACTTTGAAAGCAGTAGTATATTTTTCCCCTGTAAACTAATACCAATAAATTAGTAATACTTTCCATTAGAATAGAAAGAAAACGAAAAATAATAGAAAGTAAAGAAATACAACTAACAATAGTTAGCAAATATTATTAAACACCTTTCTGGTGTAGTAATGTTGTAGATTTGACTCAACTGTTAAGTTCATAGAAGTCATCGACGAGTGCGTTGAAAATATAGTGGGCTCTGTATTTTATTTTGTCTTTCAATAGTAATCGTTGCGTTAAATTTTTTTAAATATTTCTACATGTTATATTTTTGTAACGGTCCATTTACCTGGCTAATAATTCTAAGATGTCGTTATCTTACCAGCTGAACGGTTTTGGTCTTTCATATTCTGTATAAAGATATATTTTTGTTAGTAATTTTAGTGTTGAATTTGTGTTTTTTAATACGACTTTAAATACCCGACCGGTTTGATCAATGCAGAGACTAGAACACACAGTATTTATCTTGTACACACAATATTTGAAGTTTTATTTTATTAGAATCTATTGGCCTAACCATGTTAACACGTCAGGATGCTTTAAACTATTTTTAAATCGTATGCTTCATTTTTTCTGGGGGTTTTGTTGTTGTACGGCTGAAGTCAACACACACATAATTACTTGTAATCCTATCACAGTTATAATTTTATACCGTCTGTTCATCATACTACTTTCGTAACCATTAACTATAGACATGATGATAGTCTCAGCTCCACAAAGAAGGAGTCGTATCAATTATAAATCAATTCGAACATATAAAAATGCTAAACATAATTAAAAATTTATAAGAAATATACATAATCTTACAAAGTAATTATAGTCTATAAAACTAACTCCTGACACTAGTATTTAGTTGGCTTGAAACCCCAGGTCTCCTACCCCCATCAGCTGAATAATCGATGGTCTGACAATAATATTAAATACGACTTGTTCATCCAGTGTCAAATATTATCGTAACCGGAAGTTGTAGGTATTGCTTCGTCTTTGGCTGGAACTTTGTCCAAAATCTATCTAAACAAAATATATTATAATGTGCTTGAAATTAATACAGAAAAAAGTTTCTAAAACCTCGAGAAAACTAATCACAGACTAAGTTATTTTTTGGTGGCTACTTGGTTTCATGCTGGTACTTCTATGTGAAGTTATAGAACAATAATGTAAAGTCAACATAACTCAGCTGAAAGTGTTTGTAGAACTGCCTCAATCTTAATTTATTTTCGTGATTGGCTTTGAGATGATTTAGATACAGGAACGTAAACCATAATATGTGTTTTATGTTGGATATAAACTTGAAGGTGTTAAATATCACTTATTTTAAGATTTTTTATTGTGAATCTTATTCCATTTATTTAATATCCCGTTTAATATTGTAAAGTGATCAATCAGTTTAATTTATCTGCTGTGGATGGAAATAATATTGTTTTGTTACTGTCAGTATTGTATTGCTCAATGTCTGTGGAAAAAATCTCTGTTTCATTGAGAATAATAAATTAATACTTTAAATGTATTGTTATTTATTTTACTAGTTTACTTGAAGTAATGAGTAGCATTATCAGTGAAATAATTATTATATTCGTTTATTCTGATAGCCTACATAGATTATAATATTTCATGAAAATACATATATTGTTTTAGAATCCCTATATAATTTACAGTAATTGGTTTCTTTCGTGCCGTTCATTTCTTGTACGATTTCTACGTAGTTTGAGTAATATACAACAAGATATTTGTAATGAGGGATATGCTTAAAGAAAAACTTTATTACTCAATATTAAAATTTAGTTGTTGTATTGAGGGAATAGTACAAATTTTACAATGTCAAAGTTTCATATAAGCCATGACAAGAAGTTAATTTTGATCCTAGTTATTGTTCTGAATTATTATGTTCATTTTAATCCGTAAACCCCAGGTTCAAAATACACTGTGGGTTTAATCAAATTTGTTAATGAGGTTCGTCTGCTCGTAATAAAATGAGCTCAAAAATATAAGGGAGTGGGGAGATGAAATGTTACTAAATAAAGACATAATTTGGTGTAACAAATTGCAATATTCAGTTATACTTGTGGTATCAAATCATAGACCCTACGTAATGGACTGACCCTTACGTCATAACAGACTTCCTATGCAACAAACTAAGTAACCTTTCCCTCAAGACTTCTTTTATTCTCACAAAATCTATCCAACCTGATAAAAAATATAGCACTTTGGGATGGTTATGGACCGTTATAGACCTTTGTGGACCTGTGAACACAAAACCCCACCTTTAGCGGTTCAGGAATTCAATAATGAAAGCGTGTTTATTGAAGCGCATTGATAAACGATATTGAGACATCACGGTGCGTTCCATTTAGTTGTTAATCATAATATAACAATTGTGTCTTCTTAATTTAATAAAACATACTACATTAACTTGCAAACATCATACAATATAAAATATATTCAATACATTAATTCTTAACAAATCGAGGCACTGAAGTATAAATGACATTATGCACCTAAATTAATACAGAGTACAAAAGCGCATTAGCGTCTTTGTTACGGATTCCATCTTGATCCACGTTTAATCAGCTTTCTACAAAGCATTTCTCTACCTTTCATGAAATAAACCTTTGCTCCTTTAAAATCAGACGCTGAGATTATGAATACAGTTTCAACTACAAGTGGTGGAAATCACAAAGCTGTTTCCGGTACCTGGAAGATGAGAGGAAATTATATTTAACGTTAACAGATAATTACACGCATCGAGATATGAGAGAGTCTTTCAGATTCTCTTAAACATGGACATTTCAGAAGTTCTTTGGACATAAAATAGAAAAATCTTTTTTATAACATCCGCAATTAAAACTTTTTCTTTACATGTAGTTTTTGTATTTTATTTATCTTTTAAATTGGAATATGCCACTGGAAATATACTGATCAGGCACACAAAAGGAAACAATATCAGAAAAATGCAATAAACTAATCTACAATTTTTATTTTAATAATTTTGCTTTAGTAAAATTCAAATGTTGAAATTCAATGTTTTTGTTTAGCTTTTTTTTGTACCAGTATATTTATAAAAAAGTCCGTAAAATAATGCATGCTAATTTTTTCTAAATATCACAAGTAAAAAAAAAACATTAATATTTGCTTTATCAATGTATTGCAGCTAGAAAAGAACTTATTAATAAAATCTTTAGGACTATATTAATTTAATCTAATTGATTGTAAATATAATGTGACAACGTAGTAAATTGGTTTTTTACATTGAACCGACCAAGTTTAACAATCACTTAAAAGGTTTTTATAATTACTCAACTTAGTTTTATGACGTAATATCCGCTTATTATTTAAGCGGTGATGGTTGGCTTGTGTAACCAGACCAAGTATGAAAAAAAAACATTTAAAAACAAAATTATGCTATATTATGTTTATATTTTATTACAAACTTCTATAAGAATAATTACATAATTGTAGGATTGTCTGAAAAGCGCCAGGCGGCAATATATTGCCGCCTTGATAGTTATTCGTCGTTTTTCTTAATTAAATACGACGTCAAATGATTAAAGTTTTATGTTTTTTTATTCCCTGGTATATTTGTTAGATAGTTAATATGAATATAATTTTTATTTTGGAGGTCTATGCATTTTTATTTAGTGATTGTCACGTGACATTATCAGCTGACTCGATCTATGGTTGTTAATTCTTTATGCTTTTGTGTAATCGTACTATTGTATGCTGGATTCTTCTTCATTATTTTATTTCGTGGTTGTAAATATTAGTAGTGTTACCTGCTTAGCTATTGTGTGTAGTAGTTACAATGACTGACAATTTGCGATCTCACGGGAGTGAAATTGTAAGTAGCATATTTGTAAATAGAAAAAAGTGTAAATAAATTTCAAATAAAATTGTGTAAATATTTCTTGGTAAATAGTTTTTTTAACTGTATTGAAACTGCTTATGGATCCTGCAATCATCTTTTTACCGGCACATCCATAATGTGAATATTTATTTTAAGTTTCTTGCAGTGTAAGAGTCAGTTGCTTTATCACTTGTTACGAAGTACAATTATGCGTATTTATACAAAATGTGTCATAAAAAATTTATTTATGAGAGAAATAACAAAAAAATGTTGTATGGTTGTTCCTTCCTAAATGTACAATATAATAACATAGCTTCCTATGGTAAAATTATTTTTCCTTTTTTAGTTATTTACAAAAAAAAAATAAAAAAATAATTTTTTTTTTTATGTAATCCATTAAAACATTATTTTTTAATTTTAAATTACTTAACACTACATATATATATATTTTTTGTTGATAGTATATATCTATACGAGTAATTTTGTGCAACTTTTAGGTCATTCTCTAATGTTTTATGAAAAGTTATAAATTTTAATCTAAGAGACAGTATGAGCCAATTTTAGCCTGGCACTTTTGACTAGTCACAAGGGGATATGATATGTGAAAAAACATTTTTGCAACATCTCATATTTGGTCCTGGCCCTGAAAGGGTTAACAGTTTAGCAGGCATTTATTTGTGCCTTGCATAATGATTTTCCAGACTTATCGCAGATTTGTGTTCCATACTATTATTTATTGTAAAGTATTATTAAATCTAGGTACATACATTATATAAGAAACGATGTGATTTTCCGTATTTATATTGAAAGAATAATTAATTATGTCGATGATAATTCATGAAATTCTTAACTTTTACTGTAATACTTTTATTTATTGTGTTTTTTAATGCATTACAGTAACATGTGAGGAACTGACGAGAAAGAAACCTTAAGTAATAAAGAAAACATTATAAACGCACATATATCTACTACAGTTCATTCGTTCCGTATAATGTATCTGTACAGCGAGGATTCAGTAAGAACGTAGTACGTAGGAAGACTATTACTACGCTACTACACGGCTGGTCTTGTAGTGTAACCGAGTTAGTACATGTGGCTTCAGTACGAACTCGAACAAGAACTGCTGTTGGCAATGACAAGATCCCGTATACTGCAAGATGAACAGTTCTCTGTTTAAAAATTTTTTATGGCAATGGAAGGTGTGAAAGTATAATAAAATTTCGAACATTTGCCATACTTTGATATGATGTCCGACACCCTGTTATCATTTTAAGATATACTGAATCTCAAGGCAGTACATGCCCAGTGTCTACACATACAACATACGAATTTGATTGTATGTTAGCACTCAAATTATTCAATATAAATGCAAAATACTGATAATGTTCCTTGAAAATAATATATTATTTGAATTTAATCATTAAAATAATTTTTTTTTTTAAGTAAATTTTGAGAAAAAAGTATTTCAAATGGAACGGTATAGAACTGTCTCATTTCCAAAAATTCATAAGTAATTAAATAAATAGAAAAATAAACTATCAGTTCCCAAATATTAACAAATGGTTACGAATATGTAAGAATCAAAAATGTAAATGGTTATATAAAAATTCACTCAAATACACACATGCACATAGATAGACTCGCTTGTATTTGAATATGTAAATTTGTGGGTGGAGCGATAAGTGGTTTGGGCTTGATTATTTCAAAAACTACCATAATATCACTAATAAATGAAAAAAATATATATTTACATGTATACATGAGTACGCTACACACATGATATGTGAAGCCTGTTATTGCATAATCAAATACTAGTCCTTTGTTATTAACGAAACATTAGATTCCGGAATAATAATTATCAAAATCAGTACATAAAAAACCGTGCGATTATTGACCTCCAGCTAACATTGCTGCAGCATTAACAGAAACATCACTGTTACGTTGTGAGCCGGATCACCGTAAGCTTGAATTGCGTAAAAACAAACCGTCACGATCTAGGTTTATTTAATAGTAAAGTTAATTACATCTGGCTTAAAAACTTACCATTCTCATTAGGTTGTTGGAAGTAGAATATAGACAAATTTAGTCCACATGGATTAATACTCCCTGTGTATTACTCAATACGATATTGGCTAATATAAATAGAACCAAAATGTTAGAATTGCCCTTTTCTGATAATTCTAAAAAGTAACAATAAATTATGCAAGGCCATGCAAATTGTACTTTTGTCACTTTTCACCGACAAAATTTAATGTACATACAATCGGTATTGGAATTTAACGATGATCCAAATATCATTCGCACGACATGCACAAAAACATAACTTATATTGATATATACTCAATTTTCAAGATAGTGTACCCCAGCAGCCTCCCGAGAACGCGCAAAGTTTAATTGCGTTTAAGATTGTGGATCCATTAAAATGTGTTTAAAATATTGTTTAACCATCTCCTCTTAATTCCTTATGTTCTTCCGAACAGGTACTCCCTTTCATTGTTTGAATTTACAAAGAATAGAATGTATCTAAAACGTTTACTTTCGAAAAAGTGGATTGAAATTCTGCACTACGTTGAATTGCTCAGAACATTACCGATACTGATCGTATATTGATTCCTGGCGACATCTACGATGGTAACTAACAAAATGAGGAGAGGGAGATCCTAAAATATTTTCTCCTTACTATAAAAGCGTCTAGTAGAATTGCTCTCTTGTGGAAACTTGCCTTCTTTAAACCATCGCTTTGAAGTTCCCGTACTTTACTCTTAGTTGTAATCATTAACTATTTAGATTAAGTTAGACGTGCATGAGACATGTAACATATTGTTAAACTTCTATAAATATTATTTATTATTATATTATAAGTAAAAATACTCATTTTCAATGACGTAGTATTAATGATCAAATATGATTTGAAACAGAATAGCATATAAAGCGGTGAATCTCATTTTATTAATACAGTATCTGTATAATGTAGTCCGTTCTTTTGCAGTCCTGGCACGACATAAAACAATATCATCATATTTTATCAAAGCCTAAACGTATTGGCTCGCAGATAAGCGGATTGTTAGCAGCTTTGGTATCGGTCGAGAGCTTGCAGGGACGTTTTTATTGGTTTTTCCATATCAGTGTACAGTAGAGTGGTTCGAAAAAAACTTGAGGTGGTTTTACTGGCGGCCATCTTGATTATATACCCATAAGGGCAATTTAAACTTCAAAAAATTTTTCAAACTTAGTTTTTAAATTTGATGATTTAAAATTTCTTATTTTAAAGATAGAATTAAGAAGCATCAAAGTGGCTTTTAGTTTTTTTTACGGTATGTTTACAATAATGATATATTTTTATCATACAGAAAAATAAAAGAGAACTTCTCTTACTTCACCATTTTAATACTGTAAAAGTATAAACTAAAATACCTTTGAAACACGTTTGGATCCGTATTATTCATACGTTTAAAATGTTACATTCTGCACAATCATAAAACAAAAGAAATTTTCTCACAATTAAACTTAATAACTGAAATAAACTTAACGTCAATTCTCTGCGATCGACGAGAGATGACAATCCTCTGAGGTACTTTGAAAACATGAAAAGAGCAACTAGATCGAACAGCTAACATACGAGCTCGTATATATATTTTTTATCAATTTGTTATAAATGAAGTAATTATCTAATAATCTTTAGAGACATAACGTAAAGCAATGAGACGCAATGCACACGATATAAATTTCATCCAGTACCTACTATTCCCCTTACTGATATTTATGGAACAATTTGTTGTCGTTTCATACTATTTTTTATAAAACTGCCTCATAAAACAGGGAATTGAAGATTAAAAAAAAAGTAAAGCAGTTTAAGCATTACAACATTAAAAGTCAAATCATTGCAGTTCATTCTCAAAATGAACCTTCTTTTCTCACACAAGCTCCAATAATCCATAACTAGTATCCACAAATTATTTTAAACTGTTTTACTTTTTTGTAATCTTCAATTCCTTGTTTTATGAGGCAGTTTTTATAAAACATAAAAATTAAGTACAGTTGTTATTAAATTGTGTTAATCTTTTTGTAGCTTGCATGTTTTTGTAATATTTAAACCGATAAGAGTAGGTAACCGAATACTTAAATATGGTCGTATGGAATACCATTTTTAAGCCTATTAAATGGCAAAGTTTTTAATATCACTTGACACATTCTTGTGTACAGGGTGTGGTAAAAAGATGGGGTTCAATGATATTTCAGTTTTTCTGAAACTTAGCAACTTTGCCATTTAAATCGACCTGAAGCTTAATTTTCTTTTCTTACCGTTTGAACCGATAACTTTTTTTAAATCGAAAATTTAACGGAGAATCTAAAAATTGTGTAGTTTGCTCACATATGTCTATACGTTGCTAAGAAATATTAGATTTACGTACAAAATCACGGGTTTTTTTTTTAGAAAAACTTAAATTAATTCATTTCAGACCTAATTTTTGGACTTAGACTTTTCTATAAATCGCCATTGTATCACATTTACATTGCATTATAACCCAAAACATTTTGTCACACCAAGAGCCACTCACCCTGTATATCAGAAATTATTGGTGATGATTTATATATTGATTGTTTCTATAATAAACAAAAAAATAAATTTCAGTATTTTTATAATAAACTTAAATAAACTCTAATTTTTTAAATCATGACAAGTAAAAATTAAAAACTCTTATACATTAAAAGTAATTTTTATAAATGCAATGGTTTAGCAGCATTTGGAAATTTAATCAAAAGGAAAAATCATGAAGTTTTTTTAAAACCAATAGTGACATTTCCAGGTCATACAACTTTACGTTATTGATATAATTTTGGGAGCATTTTAGAGAAAATGAATTTACCGAAAAGCCGATTTGTGTTGTATAAATCACACAAACAGGTTTTTCTTTAGATTATTAGATAAAGTTTAAATAAAATGTTACTTGAGCAAAATATTTTTGTTAGCTTCACACGCTTAAAAAGAACCATTAGACAAGTAAATAGATGTTTAATAAGAGATCGCTAACAATATACATACACTGGAATTAATGAATTACAGTTTCTTTATCTAATATATCTGACGGCGATATAGCTATTATTTCATGGAACTCACGGTCGTTATTTAAGTATACAGTTACTTTAGTGTATAAATTCATAAACAATATAATATGGGGAAACATTTCGGTTAATTTTTAGTTTTATTAATACCCTTCCATTTTCATCCAAGCGTAGCTGAAAATTTCGTTTTCATTTAAAAGAACTTGATATATAATTTGAAGAAAAACCAGATAGTGATTGCACAATGCAAAATTTAATTTTGCTCCTAGACTGATAGAGATGGCTAGAGTGTAAAATCTAGAAGACCCGTTGACTAGCTATCCTGTGTGTTCAACTGAAATAGGTGAAATAGAAATAGGGAGAAATATATACTCCATATTCGTAGGAAATTGTATTGGAACTCTCCCACTGAGCCAAATTAAAGACATGCGTGTCTATTGTCCAGTTATATTTAAATACTGTGCGATTGAACACAAAAATACGTGGTTTACATAGAATAAGTTTAGTTGCTGTAAAAATAAAGGTAAATAATAAATTCTAACGGGCACTACGTGCCTTCCTCTATTGGCGTAAGGTAGAAAATAACATCAGTCTGTAAATATCACTACCCCATGTCCCAATGCTCCACCGTGTCAACTCTGCACACATGTCCACGTCTAGCAGCTCAGCGCAAACAACAATCCAACACCTCCCCTCCATGCAGACCCTTACCACATATTTACCCATCTTGGGTTCTCTGTAGGGGGAACACATTCAAACGTAATATCTTGTTTGTCCGCATTTACACTTTACTTGTGTTGTATTGTCCAAGAGAGTTTTACTATTTAAAAAAATCTCAATAAAGTTTAAAAGTAACTTCAACATTTGTCATCTAGTATTTATTCTATATTCAATAACTTATTTAACCAATTTATTGCAACCATAAATTATATATTCAAACAAATTGCATTCGTTTTTTTAAATAGGAAGAAATCAGTGTATATTCTTAAATATGTTTTAAGATTAAATTATTGTCATAGCTTAAATTTGCATCAAAACAAGACTTTGTCAACGCTGAACACATTTTATCAAAACTTTAATGAACATTCATTGGAATGTTTATGTAAAGTTAAACATGTTTAAATATGAAATTTTGATTACATTTACTAAAAATATATATGTTTATATAAGTGTTTAAAGTTTTACGTAAGAATTTTGTTTTTTCTTTTCGTTGTAACTTTTGATCTTTAACAAATAATTATGTAATTGGAAGGTTTGTTTCTTATTTAAACTGGACTATGTTAACATTCACCAGAAAAGAGTAACGTGTATCATATAACCGTTCAATATTTATCGGATCTTCTGGATTTCTAGATATTATTAAATATCTGTAAACCTCTTAGTTACGCCAATCATTTTTAATACGTATTTTTGTTACAATTGTTTAAATGTTTGCACAATATATAATTCTCGATTACTACACCACTTTTCGCTACAACTCATTTTATTTCTGGAGTGTACTGCGGATATAAATATACAAAAAAAATGGACAAAAAAGAAATTTTTACGTCTTCCTGGCATACAGAAGAGAGATTTTGCTTACCTACTTAGTGGTAGGTATCTATAAATCTCAGCCGAATCCCATGAATTGACATGCGCCGTCATTGAAATAATTCTTGTCTATTTATAAATTAGGTTATAAATCTTAATTTATATATATATATATATATATATATATATATATATATCTTTCAGAGTTACTCGTAAGAGCAACGTTAAACTTTTTCACAAATACTTGGCCAAAATTCATGAAGTGACATCGAACTGGATGTTGCCTTTAAAGAAATGAATCATCATGCACAATTTTAAATCTATAGGTCAATTCTTTCTCAAGATATCTTGTGGACAAAAAGACAGAAAAAAATAACATTTCAATCCCTCAAGTGATAAGCTTCGTTAACGCTTAACCAAGAAAATAACATAAAGTAATACAACAATACTGAACAGGGTTGTTTTGTTACGTTGCATAGCTGGTTCTCAGGTCCGTGTACACCTCTTGAGATTATAGTCTAACAACTGAGAAGCGACACACATCAATGTTAGGTTAGGACTGGTAGTGATCATCTGGGGAATGGAAGTTTGACAAGGTTAGTTACCGATGGTGGTCAGAGGTAGATTGAACTGCCTGACTGGACAAGTAAACCTAACTTGAATAGTGTCTAAGACAGTTGTATTCAATTGATTTTTATGTAACTTCCGTAAGAACTCCACAATCAAAGTTTAAATTAGTAGTACTAAAACCTAATATTATAATATGTTCAGGAAGATTTGTGTATATCCTCTTGGCTGATAAGCTGATATATTGAATAACCAACTGTGAATTTATATCCCACATTGAGTCATCACTGAATGACAATCCATTTCCGGCAAATACCTACGTGAAAAGTTTAAACTGAGCTGTGTAATATTCCATAAACCATGCGTGTTTCATTTAAAATAAATATTGTGTTATAGTTACCTAAACTTGTTTCCTTGACATAGCCATTAGTTGAGTCATGGTTATATCTATTTAATCAAATATTCATCCACACAATTATTTAATTCATAATTTTATCTAACTTATTTCTACATCACAATAATTAATCACACCTCTTCCTAACAAACTAATGAAAGAATAAAAACAGGAATACAATTATTTTTATGATTAGTAATTTTCTAACACTACTAATACCATCACCATAATGTAATATAGTGCTGTGTACATGTTATAATATATTAATATATGTAATAATATATATTTTTATTTCTAAAAATAACATCAATCCCTCCAAAAAACATTTGGTAAACTTTACTTAAAATGGGAAGTATTTATATTCGGAAATAAATGCTTGGTTGAAATAAGCAGATCTTTTTAAGTGTATGAATGAATATTGGATTTTCAAAATTAAGTAAAATTCATTTTTCAATATAATATTTTATTAATCTTACTGGTATGTACAAAATACACGTAAAATATCGTTTATATGGATATGCCATACCATTGATATCTCTTCAATGTTTTCTCAACCAGTTTATGCACAACACATATACCTCCACATCGCTTACACAAGTAACTACCATGCATGCCACTGAACCGCGCCCTAAGGAGTGACGGCTCAGACAGAAGACGGTTCAGGAAAGACGGATCAGAAAAGTAAGCGAATTTATTGAGATCGTGAGTCACTTTGATTGGCTATTTGATAGTTTTATCATTACCATAATTTTTAATCTAGAAGAATATGGTTGTCATTATAACTGTGGTTTTTTATTACGATATTAATAATATTCCAGCTATTTTTTTAACAAATTTTTTTTACAGTGTGATTATGTCATGTTTCTTTGGTTTATCCGTTTCCAAAAATTCTTTTGAAAGACTTATGCGGATTCTTATACTATTATTATTAGTTTAAATAATAATAGATGGAAGAATCTTTGAGTGATCCATGTTTTATTTTTATTGGTGAATAATTCCTAAATCCTTTTGAAAAAAAAACAGATCTAATAAAATTTCAGTCTGTTTTAAAAAATTTTAAATTGTGCATTAAAAGATACAAGGTAAATTAAAAAATCCATTATCAGCTTTGAAATATCTGTTAAACTGTTTATTATTCATGGGCTTAACAGCCCTTCTGCTTATAGTAGGTTAGAGACAGTTGGGTTAAACATATGGACTAAAATGTTTGGAATTTTAATTATGTCGTCGAAGGCTGTATTTGTTACTCTAGTCGTTTACAACCAATTTAGATTCAATAAATCAAGCATGTGGCAAAGCCGCTTGGTGTTTTGAGTAATATTATAAATATATCTTATACAACCTAACTACAAATCTAACTATGAGGCATAATTTATTTGGAAAGTTTTATGTATTTATACATATTTATAATCAAAGCCATAAAGCACAAAAAACTGCATTTCATTAAAAGCTACAGAAAACTTTATTAATTTATTAAATAAAATTAATTTATGAACCAACTTTAAACACTAAAATAAAATTTAGATTTGTTTACGATCAAACCCAACTGAAGTCTTCTACTGAATGTGTATTTGTAGTTCCCTTTGAGTAAAACTCTAATGAGAATACATTAAATGGCAGGATTATATAAAAAAACTGTTTACTTTCAAAGTATCGCCTTAAACAAAACTTCAAATTTAATACATATTGTTCAAACCTATTATATCTAGATTTTTAATTTTTTTACTTAGATTTTATCATTTTCAAACATTACATGAAATCCTTGTCAAGTATGATTAGGCTCTGTAATCAACATAGAGCTAATACTGGTGTCTCCACTTCTAGCAAATCTCTTCAGCAAGTAATTACATTCCGTGTCTGGCACAATGCTCACCGGTAGATCTAGCCTCGTATTCTATCAATTCCAAACCATATATTATATGATAGCAGGATATGATATCCTTGTCGGGTATGACGAATATCTTTATTACTCTTTAATGTAATGCATTGTAATGCAGTGCAAAACACTAGTGTTTAAACTTTTAGAAGTCTCTCCAGTCAGTAATTGTACACCGTGTTTATCGCGTTGGTTTCTGATAGATATTGAATTGTCTTCTGTCCAATTTACATAATAGAATTCTCGTCTAATGTGATGAAACTCTGTAATTGATGCAGTGTCAAATGTCAATATCTTGACTTTCAGCAGTCTCTTGAGGAAGTAATTGCATTCCGAGCCTGTCTTGTTACTTGTCATTAGATACTGTCTCGTCTTTTGTTAGTTCCCCTGTATATTTTCCAGGATTAAATTGTAAATACTAAAATGAGTAGAGTTCATTAAAAACCTATTTTTTCAACCTTTGTAATAATTTTGTTTTACAATTTGCTGTTAATATGCCTAGCTTCCGGTATTGGTATAGTAATATTACATACCGGAAATTTGAAAAATTACACAAAATATAAATGTATGGGTTTGAATTATACACAGTCAAATAGTGGGACCATTCTATATCGACGGTAATTTGAACATGGAATTACTAAAAATTGTCTTCCATCATTATGGATTATGACCTTATTATAGAAATAACGGAATGCAATACAAAACTTTCCCTTGAAAGTTTCCCTTGAAAATGGATTGGAAAGACACGGAGCTATACGTCAACTTGGCCGCCCCCGATTTATCCTTAAAAAATCTTTGGGAATGTCTAAAAATAATGTTCCCAAGATTTTAACGATTCAAATACTACTAGAAGATTAAGAAATTCCTCGCTAATGTCTACAGAATAGAGTACCTATTGGACTTTTATCACTGACCAGGTGACATTGCAAGGTGAGTGACTATAAATCTTACTTTAATTAAAATCTTTTAATTTGGTTTTGAAAATTGTTTTCTATCACCGTTGTGCTCGCTCTTCACAAATAATACAAAAACTGATACTAAAATGATTTAAAACTTCCATAAGCCAATAGTATTGTTAGATTAATCCGTTTGAGGTTTATGGCGTTTTGTTTTAATCATAAATACCTTTTATAAGATATACTATTTAATCTATGCTCTAAAAAAACCTTTTCCTCAGTCCTTGCTGACTATATCTCTGGGAGCATATTGGTCTATTGGATATGGGTTAAACAGTTTTTATGTCCACTAAACAACATATAAAAATTTTGTAGCTGTGTTTCAAATAGTCAAAATAATATTATGCTGTACAGGACATATTGACACTCTGTATAATAGAGCACTCATATGAAACTAGCTCTCCAACATAGATGCTAACTACCTAATACTAATGGATAGGTTTCTACTTACCCAAAAAACTGACTAGAGAGGAAAAATGTTACCTTATATACAAACAGTTAGCTAATAGGGACAAAGAAAGGCTATTTGCGACCATTCTCTATGGAGTCTCTCGATCTATAGGAAATTTCCGAACAGTAGCTATTAAAAGTATAAATTATGAGAAAAAAATCTTTGGTTAGAATGGTTAACGTTAATTGCCATGTGGGTCTTAATAAGTCTCAACCAAAACATAAGTGGCATATTATTTTGGAGGAAAATGATATCAGTAATCAGTAATAGCGCTGATGAAAGGCTATTGCTAACTATTATAAACTATAAAACTAACGCAAGGCAGTTAGTTTACAGGATTGTCGTCGCCGTAGGCGTGGAATAGCAGTACAGGTCATCAAACGATTGGCTCCATGACAGTGCAAGAAAGCGAATGAGCCAATCCAGTTTGTGACACCTAGGACTACAAGAATTGGCTACGGCCTCTGCTAGGAAAAAACTATTAACTAGAGATCAGAGGGAGAATATAATTGAGAGATTTTTACGGCCTCAAAAATGATGTGACATATAAATATTACGTACTAAGAACGTAAAATTGATTACACGTCCTGATTTGAACAGCAGTCTCGTCCTTTATGTTTACGAAGAATACTATTATTGTCCTAAAAGTATGTAAAATCCCAGAATCGTTTATAACACAGCAACAGTTTAATAACTGATTAAATACGTCGAAATAGTTACGATATTGAAAACTATAGTGAAGTACTTCAGGTATTTTTAATTTTTGGTCTTTCGAGAGTATGCCTATATAATTTGATTGTGATATTCATGATTTTAAAAACATGATATATTCCTACTCTTATTCAGATATGAAACACAAAATATGTTTGCTAATTTAATTAGAAACAAAGTATATTTCCTGCGGTATAATAAAAAGTAATAAGTAATTGTGTTTAACTGCAACATATAGCCATATAATATGTGTTAGTAAATTTTGTAAGTCACTGAAAAACCATCAACCATATATTTATCTTAAAAGGAGTTTATATTATTAAGTTTTTTGAGTTTTGATAAATAGTGTACATTAAAAGTATCAAAGTAGCAGATCGTACTGTGGATGCCCAATAATTGAGTTTTGTATAGACATATCAAAACCAAAGGAGGGAATACAGAACAGGTGCCTATGTTTAACTCAATGTTAACTAAAGTAGCTCTGAGAGCATACTGATGTGTTCAATTTGCATCATTCTGTATTTCACCGCAACTATTTCAAGTGCTGTATGAATACCAATAGCTGCTTTATTCACACACCCAGCTCTGCTATTGTTAGTGCTTAATTTTGTAGCTCAAAGACATTTTAATTTCTAATATTTCTGTGAATGAGAATAGCTTTTCAACACTATTTTTTATAATTTTCCGGAAATAAATTATATTTTATGAGTCTATCTAAATACGTTTACAATTCAGGTTTATTTACAGCAATACAATACAATACATATAGTTTATACAATAATAGTAATTCATATTTATAGGGACAAATCATCGAGTAGTTAAAGTCCTCACTTCCAATTTCAAAATATTTCATTCATTGCAAAAGTTTATGTTTTATGTTTCTATTATAAAAAAATAAAATACCAACACACTGATATTGTGAGGAAACTATGAGTTGTATGAATTACTTGTGTGAAATTAAATAAAAAATTCATTATTTATGCAAGCAAAGTCAAGGCCAAACTATGCCTCCATATAAGCTCTTCTAGGATTTATATATCACTCTAGTGTGGACATCTTGCGGTTATCTCAGTCTCATTATTTATCAAAATTAATAAAAAGCTGGCCTTTTAAAGGAACTCTTCGTTTCTTTAAAACACGTCACACCCCAGCTCCATACACTCACTAATTACCCGCTACGAGTTATTGGGCATAGCTTAAATTAATTGTGAAAATTGCACGTTGGCGTGTGGTCATTTATATTTAATTACTTTATACTGTTTAAAAAAACATTCAACAACCAATTTGAATACACACAATCAGCTTAATAATAGAATGTTTATAAAATTTGACTTAGAGGTAAACTTTTCATAAATTTCCATTAATAGTGTTAAGCCATTCAATGCTGTAGAAAATCCGCTTACTCAGGAAAAGCTTTTATACCGTAAGCGACTTTACTAACCATCACATAATTGATCTCAAACAATCCACGGAAATCTTTTTCAAATAACGCAATACTCAAATTTTTACTAAAATCATTTGTTTTGAAACAGTACTTGGACGAATAAATGTTTAAGAGTGTTTATGAGATATAATTAACTAATTTAAACATAATTACATCCCTTTCACTTGTAAGTTGTAATCAATATTTAAGTTTTTAATGAGACTTTGGGGAATTCAGACTTGCTTATCTACAATCATATATTTTCAACTCAGTATTTTAATGAATATGTATTTGTTTTGAATTAATTGAATATTTCATATAATAAGTAAAGCCAATTTATAAATTTTTCATTTTATTTAATTTGTTATTTTTAATTAATTTAACTTTAACTTTATCTATTTTATTCGCTCTCAACAACCCATTATTTCACATCCTTTTTTTCTGTTATTCATTGCACAATAATCTCATGTACTAAAAAGATTGTTAGTTAATTTTAATTTTACTACTGCCAAGTAATGCAAAAAGAAAAACAACTGTATTCATTGATCATGTATCACATAATTTCTGTAATATTAGAGATATCCAATATTTATCTACTTAGAAGTTTATACTACATAAAATAATACTCCAGCACAAATACTGGTATCGTGTACAACAATAGGCTCTAATGCTGGACAGAATATACCGCTTGATCCTCTCACACAACACAATACATTCGCTGTGCCGGACACAACCACGTTAGAATACAAACCCATCATGGTGTTCTTTTCCCTGTTAAAAAGTCTCTTTGACATTATATTTATTTTATAACTTTATATTTAAACAATTTTTAAAGCAGAATGACAGTTTTGTAAAATTAAACCTAGTGTGTCTTTGTATTGTGTTCATATCATTTTTGCCACTCCAACTTAAGTTTTGTCATTAACATGGGCTACGTTTTTGTCAACAACAAAAGGTGGACTTTGGACATTCTGGTCATTGTAGATGTATTGTTTTCATTTTGTTTAATAATCTGTATTTGGCGTGAAATGAAAACAAAACCATTTTTCATTCATCCATTTCTTTAAATTAGAAACTAATATTCTTGTTATTTCTGTATAAGTGTGAAGATACTCTGTCAGATCGGTCAAAGGCTCTGTGAATTTACTCACGGTTTGCCATCCAAACAATAACACCGCGACAAGCCAAGAATTGCTTGAGGTTATGGTGCCCTCACTTTCACCATTGATCGCTGTTTGTCACCATTACGAAAACGCCACAGCAAGATTGAGTTCAATGACGTTAGTCCATGAGATTTGGCAGAGGGCCGTTGAAGTTTGCTTCTCAGTATGCTGGAAAAATGTCCCTTCTGTCCGCTTGAAGGCTGTAAGAATTCTTTTAATTGTCTGTATCTCTGTTTGCAGTATATCTTGAGGGTAAAACAAGATATATACTTGATTTCTTTCACGCATATTCGGCGAATCCTTTTATTCAAATGTGGTCTGGCGTTCTTCTACCTATTTATTAGTGTAAAGTGTCGATATCGTACACGGAAAAACTGCTAAGGGTGACTAAACAGTTTGGCTTCTAGCCGCAAGCATTATAGAAATTTTTCAGTCGAAAAGTAAAACAATCATGATATAAGTAATGTATCAATGTAATCAATCACAAACTGTATATTTAATTTGACTCCTAATTTTTGTCTTACAATATATCTATTCCAATACTAAAGGAATTCTGACAAAAACTTATATTAACAACATGCTTCAGGTAACTCGAAGCTTGAAATAACAGAATCCTGAAAGTAAAAGAATACAGCATAATCGCGTCCTAAGTATATTGTTTGAGATTTCACCCTCACCCTTGCTTGCTATTTATGACCATAACTAAGACGGTATTGCAAAAATCCTAGACATTTGTTATACTAAATCTAATTTGTAATATGCAGAACATTTGATTACTTTTCTCAAATATCGGAACGGAATTTATTTGCAATATAGTTCTTACCTTTACTAGGATATTTTTTAAGACAGACCTTTTTAATTTTAATTAATTACACGCTTTAATATTGATATTGTTTTCATCTTCATTAATTCGGCATTCAAACGTTGTAAAATAACTATATTTAAAAGCTCTAACTTACGTAAACTATTCTCTAGCACTGCCCGCGTGTGTGCCTTTTGGGATGGACACTGCAATGTTTGTACATGTACACTGGCAACTAAATGTGATGAAAAACACAGCGATGAGATGAGAGCAGTGCTCCCAGCTAGTGTCGGTGTTACGCTGCTGAAGTGTTCATTATTGTACACAGCTGGGGCTCGTCAGTTACTCGTTAATTGTGTTTTCTCTCGGAGCTGTTTTAAGGCACTTATTTAGTAGCTTTATTCATTATTAAAAAAGTCATATGAAGCGTTTTAGAGTTTGTCATAAACGTAACATTACTAAAGAACTCACATTCATAATCATACCAAAAATGCTCAGGAAAGTGCCTTTATTTATGTTTGCATTTGTTTTCTAATTCTTACTTTAAATTCATAAAGTACACTTTTGCAAAAATCTTAGTTATATATTTAATTTAGAGAATTAAAATCTAATTATTATTACTGTACTGAACAATTTATACGATTAAATTTCCTACAGAACGGTATTATTATCACAAAAATGTTTTATGAGTGGAAAATGATTAAATGGAGTTATAAAACACAATTTTATTACACAATATCACCACATATCTAATAATTTTAAAATTTGTTTGTAATATTTGGACAATCATTTACACTGCACCTGTTTGCCAGTTAAAGTTAAATCATTTTCAATGTCATCGTTATAACTAGGTCAAGCCCACATACTTCACTCCAGTTCTATTTAATTGCAGCAATAAACAAGGGTATTAGTTGAAATCAAGTGAGGCAATTAAAAGTCTGGGTCAGGGACAGTCTTGCGCCTAACCCCCCTACAGTGTTACTACATGGTTTCGAATGTATCACGTAATAATATAGAACACAAGATGATCTCATACTTACCATTTGCTTTAAATTTGAGGCGTGGTATTAGTTGCAGTCTATACCATTATTGAATTGACGTATTTTTCTACTTTAGAGGAAATTATATTTCCCTATGAAATTATATCCACATAAACAAAAAAGAAATATTCGTTGGTAATCACATGAATTTAAAATTCCTGGACCGGTTTGGAAGCTGCTTTAATGTTCGGATTGTAAAAGCTACCTTTTATGGACAAAATATTAGGCAGATTTTTACTCTTTTAATCCTAAGCACACTGTATATCATGTGTAATATATCGTGTAGTGCCCCTCAGGATTGCAGCCCGTAATCTCTCAGCTTTCCGGTACGTTCCTATTGCATTACCCATAAGGTGAAACCTTGCTTGTTTTTAAGGGACGTCCGCTTATCTCATTTAACAGACCGCAACGTCACAAGCTTCGTTGGCAGCGACCGGTAGAAGCTCATTGTATGGCTAAGAAGCCACTAGGGAAATAATTAAGCCTTGATAACAGTTTATTTAAATGTGATGGAAATTTTTCTCAGAAGGGACTTGTGTTTACATTCTAAAATATTTAGGAAATAATTACGTTCTTATCTATTGGTGAAGTCAAAATGTTTAAATTCAACAGGCCTACAAACCAGGTTTTATAAATTTCTTATATAACAACTTTTTAAAGATTAACCTTGAAAGCTTATATTAATCATCAATATGATATTAAAAGATAACGTACGTAAAAATCTTTTCCGAACCGGCAAGAAGGAGGTATGTTAACTGCAACCACCTGTTGGCTAGTTTTCTCTGCTGTTTCTGCATTATCGTAGTTATTATTTTAAGAATCGAGTGAACAAACTATCTATATAGCTGCAAAGAGACATTGTTTTGCTATTGAGTCAATCAGTTTATCTTCTACCCACAATAGTTTCCTAAATAAGAAATAATGGCTTATTTATATACGAGTATGTTTAATTATCCTAGTTTCGTGTTTCTTTGACAAATAATTACATAGTTACATCAGAATTGAATAGTATAGTTTTTAGTAATATTAAATATAAAAAACATACTACAACTTCAGTGACATCTATAAGGCATACAAAGCTACGCATATTCTTTTAGTATTCCGTGTATGTTTTAGACTTATGTATAATGTTTTGTCTTATAAATTGTTTATCTTTAATAAACTTTTTTGTACTCATATGGTTAGCTAAAATACTAGAGTTACACAAAACTATTATCTTTTATTTAAAAAACTAATTAATATTCAGTATAATATTTAATGATATTCCCGCAAATTTGTGATTTAATAATGTGAAATGTGTTGCTTTTAATGATTAGAGTAGTTGTACGTTTAACGTAAAATCAAATGTAGAGGCTTTTATATTGATTTCCTATTTAAAACTAATACTTCAACATGTAACATCATATGTTAAACATTATATTTCGAGTAAATGTACGGTAGAGCCATATTCCGAGAATAATGTGAATTCCGCATGTGAATTTCAATGTTGTAATGAAACACTTGTAAAGTCAGGACAGGAAATAATAGTATATATACTGCATGTAACTTCAACAGCATGGTTTCGTAATACATGTTGGACAATTAGGACACTTGTTGTCAAATTACATATGTTACGTTATCATTAAAACCCTTGTTGTTTTATTACCTACTACGTACATTCTAAATCCTATCTAAAAACTGTTAAACTTCTCTAAGTGCGGCTTTTTATATTTCAATATTTAAGAAGTGTGAAGAGATTCAAAAAGTTGAATATTTAATTTAGAAATGATTTAACCTACAGCGGAAATATCAGTTTCGGATAACGTGTATTCTATTAAATTTGGCAAATGTAACAATACAACTTTGAAAAGAAGCAAGCTTTTACAACTAAACTGTACAGGAAACTGGATTTTAAAATCTGGCCAAAAACCGAGCCCTTAACTGAGAAAACCGAAAAATTAGTTGAATGTGGTATCAACATAGATATTCTTATATAGTGACAGGTCTGTGTTGTATACACTAGTAGTAGTTGTATACACTATGTAAAATAAATAGAGAACATAATTCAATTATATAATTATGGTAAGACATGAAAATATGTTACCGACATGAAAATGTCTCTAGTGATTCTGAGATCTCATTACTGGTCAAAGAGTTTTTATATAATTTTATTAATAATGATCTGAATCCAACTAATAAACATGTAATTTTTTCAGATTCATTCAAAAATAACTGTACTAAATAGCCTTCATGTCTAGGTATAGTTTATAGGTTGGGTAAATTTTATTAAAAGTGTTATAAGACAAAACGTAACAGGAAGTAATCATATTGTACTCAATACTTAATGAATAGATCCGCTTCAAAAGCTACTCTACGCAGACAATTACTGTTGCTGAATACAATGCAGCCCTTTGACTTTTGACTGTATATATAATACCAACAATCTTGATCAATATTACGTCGTATGTGAAGGCAGA
This sequence comes from Homalodisca vitripennis, assembly GCF_021130785.1. Classification (NCBI taxonomy): domain Eukaryota; kingdom Metazoa; phylum Arthropoda; class Insecta; order Hemiptera; family Cicadellidae; genus Homalodisca; species Homalodisca vitripennis. The sequence goes on along the minus strand of NC_060207.1, from coordinate 121,836,771 downwards.
TGATAATATTGTACTCACAACTCTGTGAATAGAGCCGCTTCAAACGCTTATCTGTAAAGACAATGACTACTGCTGAACAAAAAGTAACCCTTTGACTTGATATAATACTAACAATCCTGATCATGTTATGTCATATTTGAAAGCAGGAGATAGTATTATAACTAAACCTTCGTAAAAGAGCTTCTGCTTCACTGTACAGAAATTCTTACTATTGAATGCATGATTTTTCTGCTTTGACATTATTATGTGTGAGGAAAGGTATTTATATTGTAATTAACAGCTTGTAAGTCTTTCTGGGGCAACATCCTTGATAAGCTTCGGAGCTTTAACCGTCAATACTATAGAACCCTTGCTATACTACATATTCATGTCATGACAAGCTGAGGCACACATTATATTATAAAATAATAAAATAGTAAATTTTAGATTAAAATGTTGTTTTCTAAGTCCACCTCTACTTTATAAGCCACTGTATACTGGAATACGAGGAACTCAAAGACGGTTATATAGTTTGAAGCAAGAATAACGCAGTTTGTTGGAATTTATGAGAGAGACATCAGTTCAGGGTATACTGAAAACGGTTAAGCTTAGGGCACTACTTTAGCTCTAATTTTGTTTTCAATACATAATAGCTGTTGCTCGTGGCTTTGCACACAATTTTCAAACTTTAAATCCATATCTTAGTTACTAAAAGCACTTATTGTGTAACATGATGAAGGTCTGTTGTTGTTTTTCATTGTAAATAAGAAAACTTAGGTACATATTATTGCAGTTTCGATGGTTAAGAATATCACCGTAAGGGAAATCTTTTACTGACTCTTTGATTTACGTTTTGGGTGTGGAGGGACATTTTAAATCAAAGGAATAATATAAGCCACAGCTGAGGTTTCCTGTTACCCAGTCAAGGAAATATTTACATAGTCTAGGAAACTTCTAACGATCATTGACGTTAATTTGAAAGTAAAATAATCAATCTCCCCGTCGTTATATGAGAGCGAGAGAGATATACTCACAGATCAATGAAACTATTGAATCTTTCATAAAACGTGAAATATTTAGAACGTGAATTCATACAAACTGTTATTAGAGTTACCATTGTACTGGATTTACTTATTTTTGGCCCGAAATTATAACTTCCACTGTTTTATATCAATTATGAGCTTTAATTTGATGTGTAATCGACTTATTTTATTATTTAAAAATTTTCACCTACTCCTAGTGGGTTTCGTTATTGTACTGTTTGTATAGCCCACTTATAATATCCATGCGAATATAAATTTAAACTACGGTACACAATAACTACCGTGTATAGTAAAATAAATCTTTATTAATAATACTTCATTTATACAACTTCTTTGATATCGATGTCAAAGACAAGTTTAAGTAACCTACCAGTAAACATCCATTTGAAAATTCTAAAATTTTAAAATGAGTTAAATTGAGAGAATTTTCTATTAATTAAAAAGACACAATTTGGTCAAATTTCACAATTAATTTTTAAACGGCAGATATTTTAAATATTTAAGCTAAAAATATACATTTTGTACACATTTTACGGAATAACTACGCATAGAATTATTGTGCTATAACTATTATTCCAAATTGAGTGGTATTTTTAGTTTTTAAATGATATAAAAATTAAAATTTATTGCAAGTTTAAAACAACTATGTATGTTCCATCTCAATTCCATCACAGTAATATAACAGTACAGCAATGAAACAAAACAGCTGACAAGATATGGAATACGTTAATTTATTTGGTATAAATCTGTGTCGGTATTATAATTATAATTTAAAACAAATTCACACCCTTACTCGTATCTCGTTTTAACCCCGTTTGGTTCATTGAAAAAATCCTAAAGTTATAGCGAGAGTTTGAAAACACACTGTATAATAACCAAAGTCTTCTTGTTAAAAAGCACAGTCTCTGAACACTATTATGTTTCGTTGCTCCAGAAAGTTTTCCAAGATGTTTTGTAGATGAGCGTCACCTGATACCCTGACATGATTAGTGTCTAGAACAAAGGAAGTAATTAATCGTTGTTTCAAAGAAACGGAATATCTATCCTTAGCAATTTTAAATCGACGGGTTCGGCTAGTTTAATGTAGTTCAAAAAATTTGCACATACACGGCCAGAAATGCTTACTATACCATCTACCTGTCCGTATTTATTTTTTTAGATTTCACTTTTTATTTCAAAAGTTTAGGAAGATAAGACATTCAATGTTGACACAGGTATTGATCTAGCAGTTAAAATAAAAAGAAAAAAAGCTATATCAGATATTATATTGCATTTCAAGATCGCGAACCATTGGACTTATTTTAAGGTTAATAATGAGATGGTAAACTAATGAGAGGATAATAATAAGGTCACCAATAAGATTATGCATATGTTATAGAAAACAAACATATACAATACTCAACTGTAATTGGTTCAGAGAAATATTACATTGTAAAAAAAATATTTTCCAAAACAAATAGGAATCTAATAAAACTCATTCTAAACTAATTATTTCACAATTTATATTAAATTTTCAGCATAAATTCCTCTCTGGTTAAAATAGTCTAGTGTCAAACACTAAACTTCATAGAAATATTGGCATTGTCTTGGATCACAACATCAGTTTCATCTATCCACGAACTAAATCCATTTAACTTTCATCTCATAAGCTATAAACAGTGTTTTTTTATATCATCTCAGAGAGAATAGTCTAATGGGTTAAGGTCAGGGGATCTGGCTAGTCGACGTATTAGATAACCAAGGCCAATCCACTGGTTGTTTGAATCATTTTCCCATAATGAGCAGAAAGATCATTGAAATGGAAAAATGCCTAAACCTCTTAAGCATACCAAGTATGTAAAAGACATTAGTCGATCCGGCCAACTTAATTAGCCATTTTTATAATGCTTTGTTTATAAATATACAGAAAACATGCGTCACCGTAAAGCAAAAGTAGCATGTGTGGATTAATTGAGGCTACAAAATAATAAGAATTTTGAGATTTAAACTCCCTTCCTATTACAAATTCTGTTACATGGAAGTACTATAAAAACTATATATATACTTATGCCTTACTATATATAAAAACAGTAAATTTTTCACAAGCCACAAATTTCGCCAAAAGTCGTCTGATATAATGTTGGAGGTATTACATAATTATTTGTTTCAGTTACCTTCTATTCTTTTCATATTACGTGTTACATATCGTTAGAAAGGGGAAGTTCCAGAAAGAAAAAATCTGTAGAAACTTCAAAAACGCAAAAAGTTAATATTGGCCGATTTAATGTGCCTTTAACTGAAATGCCCGTATGAAACTTAGCCTTCAAAATCTATCATTTCAGACTGATATGGACAGCTGTGAAGGTTTTGTAGTTTGGACTTTGCCCATTTTTCTTCTATAGTATTTTGGTTTTCGTAGTAATTCCGAGAGCCACCCCATACAATACCATTCATATCGCACTACTTGTGCAGATTTTCAACTACAATAAATTCTTCAGATTTACAATTCAATCTGGTAGATAAATCACAGCAACAAACTAATGGCAGTATAATATCAAGGTTTGTAAACAACTGCTGATTCAAATCATCTGATTTAGCATTGTGGTTATTGTTGTTTAGTTACAAAACCATAAAAAATATTCCGTGCATTAAGAAAGTTTACATTTACTTTATTCATTATTTACTGAGAATTTTTTATATTCTATGCTTGAACGTGATTATATATTAAAGTTTGCATACTGTATTGTTCTATTGAAATTTCCATTAGTTTTGACGTTATAAAACTCCAAAACTAATATATGCGTTGTAATAAGCGTAAAATATAAGTAAATTAATAAATAAATATATATATATATATATATATATATGTGTGTGTGTGTGTGTGTGTGTGTGTGTTGTGTGTGTGTGTGTGTGTGTGTGTGTGTGTGTGTGTGTGTGTGTGTGTGTGTGTGTGTGTGTGTGTGTGTGTGTGTGTGTGTGTGTGTGTGTGTGTGTGTGTGTGTGTGTGTGTGTGTGTGTGTGTGTGTGTGTGTGTGTGTGTGTGTGTGTGTGTGTGTGTGTGTGTGTGTGTGTGTGTGTGTGTGTGTGTGTGTGTGTGTGTGTGTGTGTGTGTGTGTGTGTGTGTGTGTGTGTGTGTGTGTGTACTTACTTATATTTAACGAAAAATTATGATAGAAATTAAATTTATATCATTTTTTATTGTTTGTGAAATACAAAATAAATTTTAGAAACATACACAGGCAGATGTATAATAATCCAAGTTTTCTGGACCATGTTAACACAACTCTTTACCTTTACCCAGAGACTAAATCCCGGGAGTTCATAAACGCGCTGTATTGTAAATACAGAATTGTTTTAAGGACGGGGTTAGAGAAAAATTGTATGTTCCCTTTGTCAGACATGATTCGATTCTAGTTTAGTGTCAGATGAGGAGGGTTGCACATCAGTGATTGTCCAATTTGGCAGTGATTGGTGATTGCTATCATTATTGTAGCTCAGGTGATTATAGAGAGATTACGCTTTTGTGAAGCGGTGCGGAATCCCCTCGCGACATGTATCGCTGTTCACTCCAATTCTATATGGGGGCGGTATCTGATCTATTATTATGTCCGTGTAATACGTACATCATATCAGTTCATAAATTTATAAAAGTTACTATCGCATGTTAGTTTTTACATGTTAAGGAAAGGAGTTAAACAGTATTTTTAAACCTGGAATTTTTTAATAAAAAAAATAAAAGCTAGATACCTGGAGGTAAAAGGGGTTTATATTTTAGGTTATTTAAATATTAAGGTGTTTAACACATGTTCAAAGTGTTTATTCTGGTCGCCTGGGTCTTCAAAATTATAGAAAAGTGTGAACATTCATCCACAAGACTCAAATATAAATATTTTATTACTTGTAGCTTCTTTACCATATACTGTGAGCAATTTTATGAAATCTTCTTTAATTATTTATCTCTTTTTTAATAGTTAAACGATTTCTCAAACTCTCGCTCATGGTTAGTAAAATATAACTTTAGAAAGTATAGTTTTGTACTTTTGTACCATTTGCTATCTCCTTTTACGTGAGTTTATAAAACCTTTCTATATCCCAAGACAATAATTTAAAGATTTTATGTTTAAAAAGTTTTATCACAATTAGAACTAGAAGTAAAAGCATAATTACTGTTGTATCTATGTGCTGTTTTTTTCCTAGAATATAACCTACTTTACATTGAAACTAGGAAGCACAGTCTAGTGAATAAAACAACATCCTGAATTGTTATGACAGCCTTTCTTTCTTGCTATTCACCTTACTAAATAGGTTATTTCATATCCAATCTATGCTTTTAGATAAAATTTGTTTACAAAATCGCTTATTTTAATTGCATGGTAGAACTTAAGGAAAGTGACTACGGATCTTAATCAAACATGACCTCCAGGGCCTCAAACTGACCACGTTCTTACGTTATATTTAAGCTAAGGATCGTTAAACAGTTGTTAACTTCTTTAAAATTCATATATGAGATTGTAGAGCAATAACAAAATGTTTAGTTTTATCTGGAATGCTTTCAACATGTCGTAAACTTTTTATTATTATTACCTCGAATGGTTTTTGGGATATTGAGTATACTTGAATCCCATTTGAAATAAATTCATAATTTTTCAGTTGTAACAAAATCTACCTAATTCTTCCTACTAAGCCTGAGGGACTATTACTATTTTATCTACTTAGTCCAATAATGCTTTATATCTTCGGATTAATATTTGCAGTTTTTAAATATTCAGTATATTTTTAAGTTCGTGTATTAATATTTAAATAGTCTTTATTCATATAACAGTCTCGCTAATTTCCATATGTATTTTGGTCCAACAATTATTATGAGTGTCAGTTTCCTTAGTCTTTTGCTCAGAAACAGCTTTGCTAGCAACTAAGTCTGTCACTGATTTAATCGTAGCGTTTATTTATTTACACTACACACGTTAAGCTGTAAACAGATTTTTGCTTAGTCTCTGAAAGGAATAATTCTTTTATAGACAGATAGTCATATTTCATAGTATATTCTGAATCTTCCAAACTGCAGACGTGTTCATATAACAAGAATATGTCGTCTGGAACTGTAGAATGTAACTAAACATTTGGTATTCCTAAATCCTCATTCCGCATTAATACAGCAGTCTGAATATTTGACGTCGACTATTTATATTGGCACTCCAAAACGTTGCTGCGCTTAACATTTTGTGTACAATCTACAATTATTATTGTTTTGTAAAATTAATGAAGGACTTTAATTTAGAGTGCAATACGCAATGAGGAATATTTAGTATTACGATATCAATGACTTTAGATCATACAATTTCAAAATGATGATTCTCATAATTCACAGTTCCACAAAAATCATTAAATATATAACAACCTTGGTCTATACAAACAGTTCATTAAGTGTACCAATGGTTCCAAACCTATTAAATGCTACGTATTTATTACACGGACATATAATATCATCGTTTGTATTGCCTATGACTTAATTACTTTTGGTAAAGCATTTATGATCAACATTTATAGCAATTTAAGAAGACGTGGATTTTGTAAGTATTACCCAATACAACAAATAAGGTGTTTGATTTTATATTTAATAATTTCTTAACCTAAATTTTTAAAATGCCTGAATCGTTTCTGTAATAAGTACATCTGAGACTATCACAGCAAATTAAATATGCGAGCAGCATAAATTGTAGAGTGTACGAAGTGTTGTAGAATAATGTCGCTATAGATATGTGGAAATATCGTTGCAGATGTGTTACAAATGTCGTTACAGATCTGACCATATTGATAGGCCAGCGTAAACACGGGTAATTGTACACAGCGATTGTCCACATTGATTGTGGTAAGTGATTGCTATAATGATTGTAGCTCATGTGATTACATCGATATTGACGGTTGTGAGGTGTAACGGAAGACTCGCAGATATGTCTCGTAAATATATCCGACTAGTTAATAAGTCTAACAGTGTTGAATATTGTATTTATTTATTTCTTATATTTTTGCCATTCTGCCCATCGTACCTCATGCGTTGGTGGATAAAATATTTTGTTATTAATTATGTTTGAATGTTCCGCTCCAGTTGCCTCAACGATTTTGACTAAAAAAGTAAAACATTAATAATCTAAATATAACATACTGAAATTTGAAATAATTATATTTCATCATTATAATCCACCTTCTCTGAACTAAATTATTCAGACAACACTGAGGTTAAGGAACTCTAACCTATTTACAACATATTATTCAGTAATCTGCACATAAAATTAAGCTTTAATAATTGTCATTGTAATATAATATAAATTTAAACATTGGTGTAATGGAAAATATCTTTAACATTGATGTGTGTGTGTGTGTGTGTGTGTGTGTGTGTGTGTGTGTGTGTGTGTGTGTGTGTGTGTGTGTGTGTGTGTGTGTGTGTGTGTGTGTGTGTGTGTGTGTGTGTGTGTGTGTGTGTGTGTGTGTGATTAAATGTAAAGATTATATTTTGAATTTATTTTGCTGCTTAGAATTTTTATCTAAATTTAGTCTATAAGGCTTGCTCAGGTCGATACTATAATGTTTACTTTGGTGTCATAGCAACGTAAAGATATACATGACACTGTCCAGACATTTAACTGCTCCAAAAAATAATCATGTAATATCAATACTAATTTTCTTTAGTTCTATATTTGTTTCTGCGTTGAATTTTAGAACTTCAAAGTCTGTAAATTATCTTGCCGTCTACGCTACCCTTGCATCTTAAGAAAGTAATTACTATTTGATTCAAAAGGTTTATTTTAGAAACCTTAGGAATAATTATTATTAAAATATTGAGAAAAAAAAAATATATATATATAGAGAGAGAGAGGAGAGAGAGAGAGAGAGAGAGAGAGAGAGAGAGAGAGAGAGAGAGAGAGAGAGAGAGAGAGAGAAGACACATTATATATATTTAATTTTTATATTTTTTAATTAGTTGTACTCAAGAGCAGTACTTTAAAGGACTTCATCAAAGCAGGGTCCATTTTCACCGTCGATCGCATTTTTTATCAGAAATGTGTCTCTTATATTCGGTAAAATTAGTAGTCTTCGAATGGCTTGTTCTTCACACACTTTTAGTTTCTGCATTCTTGCCATGTATGAGTCTGGTGGTGTGGTTGTGTATAGGGTGCCGTTATACATGCTAGTTAGTATGGTGAATTTACAACAGTGCCTGTGCTTTCTGTCATTTGTAGCTGAGTATAAGTGATAGATGGCTAGGTATCTCACATTAAATTAACACCGAGTTTACAAAATATTTTCTATTTAACAATATTGCACAACAGTTTTAAGTAACTTGAGCACTAAACAACACTTGTCTTATGCATGAGGGGAAGATTGACGTCTGGAGAGAAAATCGATGTAGGCATTTCCTATGGTATCGCGGTGCGTAATTTGAAACAAAAAGATACAGAAGATAACGTTATGGCGAAAGAGTTTAAAATGGCAGATGCCTTGTGTATGTTTCACTCTTGGGCATCAACATAATGGTTTGAGTACAACTTTTATTGGTTAGTTGTTAAACTTTTATAGTTCTTAAATTTTTTAAAAACTGTATTATAGGAGTATCGTAGATTAGATGGTCTCTAAACAAACTTTTCATTTTAATTCTAAATTTATAACTAAAAGATGTCAAAATTTAATTATGAGCTTTATATAAATGTGAAATATATATATATATATATATATATATATATATATATATATATATATATATTTGTGTATGTGTGTGTGTGTGTTGCTTACGAAATAAAAATGGTTCCTTTACCGTGGTCTTGAATAATATTTCAACCACTACAATGACACGTTACATATAATCAAGGAATCACAAAAACATTTCCAGCATTTCACATAAATGTTCAGAATATTTTTGAGTGTTAACAGAAGAGGGAATGTAAAAAGATTTGTCTCTTAAAAGAACGTTTTGTGTACATTCAGGAAATATTTACTCAGCAAACGTTCTCGTAGTTCCATCAATAAAGGAACAACCTGCTTCTCTAGCTCTGAAGATACGACATAATCTAGAGAAACCATTTTAGTGTTACAATAGCAGTATTCAAAATTATTAAATGACTATCGCGTTGAATAGTTTTTGTTCCTATCGTTATTCATTGTATTTTAAGATATACTTTAAAATTGTCTGCAAGGTGCTACTTGCTTACATATTCATTCTTTGTTGGATTTTCTTTAATGAATTGTTCTTCATTTCAATAAATTAACTAGCATTTATTATATTTAAACATTTAAATTCTTGCACTAATCCTATAGTAAACTTTATATTGGTTATATTGAATTCGTATTATAAAAAAATCTAAATTTATTTAAATATATGTTTTTGTTTGTAAAATAACCTTTTATTCCAAAATAAGAAATTTTACCTTATACTATAAATAACCTTTTACCAATACACTCATGCAAAATTCATTCAAATTTCATTCTTCTGACAAAGACAACAATAATGGTAAAACTTAATTATCGACATAGTATCAAATGACCCTTTTAATCTTAAAATTGTTTCATACTACCTAACTAAAAGGCATCAATTTTACTACTTTCTTAAACTGAAACGGAAACAAAACTCCAAATGTCCTAAATATTTATAAAAATTTGAAATATTTAATAAGGAAATACATACATAAATAAACAAACAAACTTTTAGTGGCGTAAATTTTCTTCCTAAATAAATTATTCTTATATTTAACACTGTTACTAAGATATAATCGTATTAAATATATTTTGTAACTTACCATTTAACGTATACTTATCAGGTACAATAATTATATCCAAACAAAAGTTTACAGGAATGCAAATAATTCAAGTAATCCGATTTATTTTAAAATATGAAAACAGTTGGTTATAAACTTTCAATATTTAAGATCAGTACTTTTGGTATGCGGTTACATATTCCCATTATTCAGCTAGTATTCTCTAAAAATCTATTTCATATACGAGTATTTGACTGCGGATCTGTTGCTGCCTAATAATAGTTCCGTTATACGCAAATACAGAGTGGTCATAAAAGGGTGTCACGAACTTTATGTAAACTTCGAGTACTGACTTATTGTACTCGTCTTTAAAACAAATGTTTGATATATAATTAAATATTTTTAATTTATTTTTGATTAATAAACTACAATGTGAAAACAAATTATGATAAAACAATCATTGCAATACTAACAGGTTAACAATATATTAATTATTTTAAAATTTTTATTCTATTTCGACTGTGCTATTTTCAACGAAATCCGTCAACACATAAGCGAGCACGACACCTCCTTACACGCCGGGACCAACAATCAACTGATACCATACCTCTCAACTGTGACATGTTTGGCGCTCCTGCCTTGTGCAAGCGTGCCTAGAGCGGTCGTGTTCTCTTGTTCGTTGACGGATTTTGTTGAAAAAATATCTTTGGAATTGTTATAAAAAATGCAAAACATTTATTTAGCATCTTGTAATTTTGTATAACCTACTTATAACCGCTGATGCCTATCTAAAGATAAAATGTTTGCTGCAAATGTGGATAAACACACCTATAAAGTGATCGAGGTAGCTTCCCATTGACGGATTTCGGTGGAAAAGGAACCGATGGAATTGTAAAATTGGTGTCATGTACATAATAGTTACATAATAGTTGGTGTCATGTACATTTTGTTTGAATACACTACTTTTTTATTTGTTTTAAAAATATTAAACATGCGTCATTTTTTAAATATAACTTTTAAAACTTTCCTCTTAATTATTTAATACTTTATGCCAAATTTGGTTTCTTTAGCCTAAATAGTATTAGAGATAATAATTTAGTTTAAAAAAATGGAAAATGGTGGATAACCCAGACATATATATATATATATATATATATATATATATATATATATATATATATATATATATATATATATTTACATAAATTCCGAAAATCATTATTATATTGTAAAACTGTTTTTATTGCAATAATTGTTTTATTATAATTTGTCTTCGCATTGTAGTTTATTTATTAACAATCAATTTAAAATATTTAATTATATCGTATTTAATCAACACGTTAGGCAGTTAGTTATTACTAATTATCTTGTTTAATTACTTTTGCATTTTGTAAGTAAACATTATCTAGACTGTCTGAGAAAATCATATAGTTTTGTTTTTCATCAAACATTTTCATTGGAAATTACTTGAATTAAATAATACCAATTGTGCAATTTAACACACAATCAACTTAGTAACTTTACGTTGATACTAAATAAATTTATTTTTAAAACTTTTTCACTTGTTGCTATTTCAGTACAGTTCTTATGAGATACATAAGGACAGAATTATTCCAAATATTTACGGGTGCAAATAATATAAATTTCCAAAATCCCTAGTAATAAATAAAGTTTGAAATATGTAAAATCAACTGCAAATTTAAAGAATCCAATGACGATACTTACACTAAATTACAGATACTTTTTTTACCTGATTTACTTATCATATATTTACTATCACAAATTTTTGTTCCCGTTTGGCATAAAGAAATATTGCACCGGAGCATTTACAGTAGGGCAGTATAAAATATGTGACCATTCACCTTTCAGTCAAAAATGCTGAGTTTACCCAGGTACAATCAAACCACTAAATTAAAGATAGGCAATGTTTCTATATTAAATTGCAAATAAATATATTACAAACTATTATATACAAATACAATGTTGAAGCTCGGTTAAAGAACAGTAGAGTTGAGTGAAACCTTATCGTAGAAGTTGAAGGGAGTGTTGAAGGAAAATATTTCGATGCTGTTAAAGTTGTTAAGCTGTTACACTGTTTCTTTGTCACATCGTTGATAATGTGTCAAAATCCTTAACTTTTCTGTTTAAAGACTTAAGACAAACTAGGGAACGAGACGCTAACTTTCCCTTCAATGGCTTCTTAGATTTTATTTTCTAATCCTTCTTAGCTTACAATATTAAGTCTGTTTTCATTTGTTTATAATTTATAAAGGAACATAAATAAATAATCCGTTTATTTAAAACTTTTATACCCATTCTCTTCCTGTTATACAGAATATACTTAATTAGAAACTTCTGTTACGTCACTGATAATATTAAAGACAGAGTTTCAGTTTCATATTGGTTATCTTTTATTAAAGAAGAGAATAAGTATGTAAAATATAAATTATATTACTGTTAGTTATTAAAAGTAATTTCAGGACTAATATGAAAATAATATACTGACACATATATTTAAGTCTCATTTCATCTCATTTAAACATTTATGTCATCAATATATACATAAAATATCAGTGGTTAAAAAAGAATATATATAAGTTAAAATCAAACTCCAAAGTGTATTCAGGTGGAGTTCTACATTTTCGGTATCATCTATATCCCGAATAGCACTTTTAATATAACATCCTTGTGTGTGAAATTGTATTATTTGTGTTTTTTTCAATACTTACTGATATTTCAGTATTTTATAGGTGTTTGTAGGTACATAAATAGTCCTATTATTTTACAAAGTATGCCTGGTTTTATCTGTAAGGATACGTGTACAGGAACGAGATATGTGATGCTATAAGAAAAACGTAACTGTTATATAAGTCAGAGATGAGATGACATAGTGTGAAATGACCTGTTCTCTACGCCAATGGTTGGCCCGAATCCAACCTCACACCCATTTTCGTGTCCTGAGTTATACATCTTAGATTATAAACAACAAATAAAATAGTTCTAATACATTCAATCGTCCAAATCTCAGCTATTTAAAGCTTTACTCTATATTCTTTCGTATTGTAAACTAGATGTCTTACCATATTCACTGCCATAGGCTACGGTTTGCTGTTTTGAGTTGGATCTCGAGTTACCATAATATGAAAGACAGTATTTTATAAACACTAAAAAGATAACTATGCTTGCTAGCATTGACGTAATAGGAGAGAGTCCTTAACAAGAAAATAGCCCATTGGGTATGCGTAGTGGCCTTACTTAGTGTAATCGGCTTGTGGTTAGATTAGTTACTAAACATTTTACCCTTCTACCAATTTAAAAATCATATTCAGTCCTAAAATGTAGTCAAATAATCTTTTTAATTCCGCAAGTAATAATAAGGATTTTAATTTTAATTTGAGATAATTTTTAACCAATCCAAAGGTATGCGTCTGCATGAGTTTGTATTGTTTTGTATTGTATTTTGTATTATTGATTTGTATTGTACATGTATGTACAATGTTTTAAAGTTTATATGTTTAATTTTTTATAAGTTTAAAGTTAAATGTATACTTAATAATCTAACAATTACAATTTTGAAAGTATGTTTTACATTTAATTCAATTTTATTGAATAAAATTACTCAGGTATCAATAAAGTTTTGCACACAGAAATTTAATATATAAAATATATCATTCCCTCAGTTGTGTTTCACATTTTACGAATTTAGAAAAGTCTTATCATTATGTTTATATTTTAATGTTAATATTTTACTTAGTTTAATATAATTTTGGATCACATTTTTTTATTTGTGACCCACTTTAATAGTATGTTGAACTACTATAAATAGTTAACATATAAACATACGTGACAGTCATTTGCCATCATCATAAATAAACAAATAACGATAAAAATAATAACGAAAAGGACTAAACAATTTTGTAAGCATTAGTCCGAATATACAATAATCTCATAATAGAACAGCAAATTATACTAAACAAAAACTGAAGAGAAAAAGAAATAGAGTTCACTTCTTCATGAGCGATGTAGTTAGGAAACGTATTTACCGAAGTGGCACCAGGTTCCAAGGCAATGGAAACCTTCATATCCACTGTGACTTTCATCTCACACATAGTCTTCAAGAACCGTACAGTACAACGGAACCTAATACTTCCGTCACTACGGGACTATCAAACGCCGCCGACGATCAGATCTACGCTCGTATAGTGCGCGTCCTGTCACCTAGTCGAGCTGCACAAGAGAATCAATAAAATATTTGATGAAGTTAAGGATTAAGTGCACCTTCACCATTTGCAAAAATCGGTTCTGAATCTCCTACAGATAATTGGTAGTAGCGACTAGATCAACAAACAGTACCTCAGAGTGGATAGGATCAAGGTAAAAACAAGTCTCTTAAAAGGCACTTCGCAACAATTTTGAAAGAACGAGTAAAAAATAAAATCTCATCTACGGGGACTTTATTAATAATTGTCTTATTAATTATTAAAAAGACTTGGCTGGTCCATTAGGATGACGGGACTAAATCATCTAGTTATCGAAATTAACATTTAATCCAAAACTTTATAAAAAACTCACTCCATACGATAAAGCCAACTAAACTGAAACTGAGGTACGGTATGTTTTAGGCCGTGAGGTTCGTGTAATTGACCTTTCATTAAAGGGACACAGTTGTGAACTGCCGGTTAAAATTAGAACGTGAAAATTGCCCATAGAACAGCACCAGATTTGTAGCAGAGATAACACAACAGTGACGCCTGGACAGCGTTGCAACGTAAACAGATGTCATAACAGGGTGTTTGTGTGCACAGGCAAAATGGTTTACATAATATGATTCAGAAATATGACAGAATGTTATGTTTTGCAACGCTGTTTTTCCAGGAGTGTACTCTATATGTAAGCCTACACAGTATGGTCGATAAACAAAATACTTTACAGGAATTTCTTATTAATCTGGGTATTATGTAAAGCAGACGTGTCACAAATAGATACTGTATCTTTAGTTTTATAGTAAGTCATTCTAAGATAGCAAAACATATTTTTTATTTTATTATTAAATATATTTGTATAGTTTTAATACGGTCCAGGATTTTTAAAAGTAGCATGATACATTGCTATACGAAAGTGCAACAACATATATTTATACTACGTTTCGATATTTACAGTCTCATATACTTTTCAGGTTTATAACTAAACCAAACACAAGACTACAAACTATTTTAAAATATACAAATAATGCGTTAGGTAAACAAAATTCGGAAATCAAAACTGACATGACGTGTCAATACTCAACACGTCATCACTCAACAACCAATGTCTGTTTGAGTTTACCTACTGAACGGGATTGTTTTAAACAGTATAAGGAAATTTAGATCCTTATTATATGATAATTTACATAAAATAGACTTCAAAACTACAGAAAAGGTTAAACACGATTTTATACTAAGATTTAGTATAAGTAACTAAGAATATGTTCACAATAAATACAAAATATGTATATTTTACTAAAACTTAAGTGATACCGTATTGTATTTGATTATTTAAGGTTGAACTAAAGAAATATTATATATAGATAAAATTTTAATGTTGTTTCAAATGTCGTGTTTTCATTATACTCTATTAAACTATTCTCAAACAAGTTACTTATCAGTCCTGATAGAGGGATTTTAATAGTTTGTGCGAACATACTAAGAGTTCTACTCTAATACATTGAACTTAAATTATAAACTTAAAGCATTTAAAAACAGCTTCGAGACTTAGCTGTGTCAAAATTATATGATTTTAATTTATATGTTATCGACATAGAAAGCACCAGCATTTGCTTCCACATTATTACTTCAATTCTTTGTAACAATATTATACAGATATGCAGTTTCTGCTGGGAAATGAATAAACCTGGGACGACTAACAACTAAATAACTATATGTATAAAACAAACAGCCGACTGAAACCGATATGAAATCTGCCTAGATTTTTGGCATGCAACTTATTCTGCAGTCAAGTTAGATGTAGCGACATTATCGTTGCATATTTATTATTTATTTTAGAAGCTTAATTAAGCTTATCCTTATACTTAAAGTTTTGTGTTAAAAAAGGGTGGATTCCAATCGTTCTTAGTGTTTCATTTCTATGATTATATATTTAGTTGACAAAGTGAAATTTCTATTAATTTTAACATGTAACTATTTGGAGTAATATTTTATAATAAGTAGTACTTTACTGTACAGATGTTTAAATTATGTGAGAAAAACATATTATTATTCATGGAAACAGCATTATTAGATTATCCAAGACACAATTACATCAAATGGTAATTGCCAGAAGCTCTTGAAAATGGCTGCAATTTTATATTGTTTTTTATATTGTTTTTTTTACCATTTTATATTGTTTTATATTGCAATATCAATAATTATTTTGGAAACTCATGCTTGAAAACTTCTATCTGATTGCGTGAACAGAAATGTCATTAATCCGATTTGTGTATGACACAAACGGTGTAGATTTTGTGATGTTATAGAAATTCACTTGTGTCATGATAAATATCATACAACTTACTAATTAGTTATAAAGTTAATTAGTTCCAGTCAAGTTTATACTAATCCTGCATCCATATACGTCATTTCTACAAGCTAATCCCAAATGTTATATTTAAAAGTTAAAATATGGTGTTTGAAAGCCTTAAATTACAGACGTTATATGACCACTTTGATTTTCATATCACAAAATAAAGAATTATAGCCGAGATAATGTAGTGGAGAGTACATTGAGATGGGTGAGAATGTATGTGTCAGAGTGCCGAGGTTTATCTAACATTTCTTGAGTTACTGCATTACCAGTACACTTGACGTATGTGAAGTACCTAATAAAGAATGTTAACTAGCTGTACCAAGGTTCATATAAACTATTCATATAGTTTAAGTTACTCTTTATATATAGTTTAAGATTGATATGATTAAAACTCATTATTATTTGACCAATAAAAAGAATAACATATTATTCTATTACGTTAATTCATAATTACATCGTATTACACCATTTAACTGCACAAAGAAAGCTACGGGATTACACTTTACGAATTCTTCTAATAAGTTTAAAATAGTGTTACTCAAATCGTTGGAACCATTTAACCAAATGCGTGAAAAGCCGAGGATTTCTATTTAGTATTTATTTTTTGTTGATAAAGTTTGTTTACCTCCTGAATTCAGAAATTCCAAAACTCTGCTCTCCACATTTAAAGTCTATCTATTTGATATGGTTCATTATATACGGTTAGAATATTTTTAACCTTAAATAAGTCTTCAGAACAAGTATACAACTATGATGCTCGCCATGAAATTGCGTTAAAATCAAGGGCTATTTATTCCAATCAAACTTCAAATTCCATAATATTGAATCCGTGTATGCGTATGATCTTGGAAACGCATATCTTGTGAATTTAATAGAAATGTGTAATAGTTAAAAAAATTTATGAAATTAATAGTTTTTCACACTTGGGAATCCTTCATTTACTCTTCATTAATCAAGGCTTATTTATAAACAAATTCAAAGGGGTATTTTAATATTTGTTCAAAAAATATTTTAAAAAGTAAACAGAATTATTAATAAAATAAAACAAGAAGGACTGAATATTGTAAAAATATTCAAGCAGCAGAAATCAATCCAAACATCGGTAAAGAATCCATATAGTATTGAATTTATTGAGGATAAAAATATATATTTAAAGATCTACTGTCCTCATATATTGACCCGAAAGAAATCGGCCGACAGCTTTCGGCTTATCTACAAGCACAGGTAGAGCTGTCTCGCTGTATTTCATCTGGCTTGGTGTTTTCGGTTGACCTGGGTAAGAGTTATCTCGCCTTTTATTTTTATTTTTCGAATGTATGTAGTAAAACAGTCAGATGTTTTAGGTATAAAAACAACTCTTGGATTAAATGAACTTACACTGATCCTTTAGTAAACACTCTAAACTATAACAGCTACATTACTCATTGACATTGGAATACGAATGAACGAAGGGTGATTTTAAATTCATACCTTATTTTTTATGCATATTAAATGGAAAAGGTAATACAATATATTCTCTGTCTAATTCTTCTTGACTGCTAACTTGCTAAAAAACAGGATATGGTTAGTCTTGTTTCATGAAAGAGGGCTGACCCAGAATATTGTCACTATAATTGGTAAGGAATGGATGTGATCAGGGAAACATTTTAGATATTCTGTATCTAAAATCTCAGAGAAAAAGTACACATGGTAATTTGTAGAGATGTAATATTCTTAAAACCATAGAAAATTACTTTCAGTAGTAGTCAATTACTTCATGACACTTTAGCGAACACACACATACATATTTATTTCTTTATTATTTATTTTTCCATCATTTCACTCTTGGATCTATGAAATGATTTGTTATTCATATTGGTGTTCAAAGTGGCGTCACTAATGTGGAATTTTTTATGAAGCAATGAGCTAAATTATGTGTAGAAAACTCACTCGTTGTGGATAGTGTCTAAACATCGCAGTGTACTCATTGTGCACCTGTTCAGACAAGGAGAACACCTCTTTATCTATACTTCTATGGCTGCTGGGTAAAAGTTTAAGATTTCATAGGACTTGTTATTAATTAATGTTTTATTCTATTTGAGTTTTCAGACTCCAAACTAACACAGAAAATGATAGCATTGTGATCGGAGACTGGTGTATGTAACACAGAAACAGTCCATCTATCCGGTTGCAATGTAGACACAATATTAGCAATGTGCGTTAACAAGTTAGGGCGGGTTATTTCTCTTACTGCAGTATGTTAACCAAATAATTTTGGTTCATTTAGTTTGTAAACTTGTGAGTCAATATGGTTTTTAACCAAAATTACACTGCCATCATGCACAGGTACAGCTCTTGAAAATGGCTGCAATTTTATATTCTGGTAAATCAATATTTGCAACGTCTACTTTAGACAACCAGTGCTCTGTTAATACAAATAACATGAACATTGATGTTGGATGCTAAGCATTTTAAATAGTCATTGTTATTAGGTAGGCTCTGAATATTCCACAACAACGCAGTTCGACTATTTACACCAGTCACTGTAGAAGAACTATTTACATCCTTAGACTATTTACATCTTACTATAGTGGTTACCTGTATGAATATGAAGTTAAATGTTAATGCAATGTGTTAATTATTTTATATAGTAGTAGAAGTAGCTATGTGGAATGGATTCTGTTATTTATGTCACATTATTTTAACCTATACTTACGCTCAACCAAACTTTCTGCCAAACAATCTATTTTGACCAAGTACTTATTACACAACATAATGTTAACAGAATATAGTTATAATTTTATATTAATTTTATATAAGTTCTATATTATTAAAAACATCATTAAATTATTCAAGTTTATAGAAATTTAAAGTAAATTTTCAATCCTAAATAAATTTAAAGAAGTAAATTTTTTAACGTATTTTTGGTATTAGTCCTAACAAGAAAATAGACTTTTTTAAATGGAACTAAATTTTGAATACATGAACATTCTTTCACGGTAGCTTAAAATATGTAATTTCTATAATTTATTTATATTTTATTTGTACAGTAAACAGCCTTAATACTATATCAGATAAATCTTTTCGTTCATACAAACAATTTACTGGTACTTTAGAACCGGTTTGGGAACATTGTAGATAATCAGGCAATTAAATAAAAGTGACTGCTGAAGTTAAAGAGTTTTATCATTGTATGAGTATATCTACTCCAACTGTGTGTAATATTGATTGTAACATTAGGTTTTTGTAACGTAAAAGTTCAAAGTATTGTTTAAACATAAATTTTATTAATTTTTGTGTAGTTTAAATAATGTACTAATTTATTGCACTGCGTTGTGATACAGAACTAGTAGTTGTATATTGCAACTAAAAAATGTAAATAAAACTTTTATAAATCATGATTGATAACTTAAAAAAATGTTCTAATCTTCCAATAAAACGGGAATTTTCTACTCTATGCGTTTTGAGTGGAATTTAAGGTATGATGTGATTAGGATCGCACTGCCATATTATTTATTTAAATATCTGATAAAATTAACATTTTCTGAAATTATGACTAGAAATATAAACAGATTTTATTTTAGATATGCTTTAAAAAATCCTGCAATGGTTGAAGATTTTACGTTTTGTAACATGATTTTTCAAAACACCTTGGAAAGATGTATGGTAATAAATTTATATCCGACTTATACATTTACCAGTCAGGTATGTTGTAAAGGAAATCCAAGATATTATCTTAAATATTTACGAGGCAAGAGCTAAAAACGATACAACAGTCAAATATCTATTAAAAAAATACCCCCAAAAACTAATAACTCCAAAAAAATCGGATAAAATGATTTAGGTAATTTGAGTACCTTTAGGGCTGCTCTATCTCTGGCTTTTGCTTGACACTAGTGTTTGGACACCCTGTGCGTGTATACAGTATATGTACATATTTAATTTATACGTATGAACCATCGGGATTCTTTTACTACATTACATTATACTGTAATCAAGAATACAGAGTTTGGGTTACTGATATTTCGATATGTATAGTAAACTATTTAAAATAGGAAATATTAAAATTGTATTGTTTATAAACACATTGAAACTCATTTACAAACTCAGTTTAATAGCAGATATCCAAAGCCAGCAGAGCGGAAAACGTGAGCTTTAAGACCGCGTGTAATTACCTTTATCAGATTGGAAAACAGAATCTTGGGAGTCTTTCATCATGGAACTGCTTTCAGCTCAGCCTTTAGCTTGTTTCTGAAGATTAAAATGCAGAATAAATACTTTAGACGATATAAATATTTTACATCCTATTTTAATTAAAATATTAGAGATATTTATATACAATATATTATTAATATAACGTATTCAGAAATATAACATAAAGTACCACATCGTAGTTTATTTACATATGTAAATTGTTACGTCTAGATTTGTGTTACAAGTCGTATATTAAGTCCTTAACTTACCTTTGCTGTATTATCGCATATGTAATTATTATCGTATTCTGTAATATTGGAAGTTTAATCATTAACATCCTCTTCATAAATCAATAATTAGTGTAAAAAAAAGAAGAGGCAAACCTTTTTTCTTTTCATGCTTGTAATCGTGTTTTCCATTTTTACTGTCAAATAAATATGTTTATAACTCAGATAAAAATGTCATTCAGAAACTTGGAGTAAGAATTTGTGTATTTAATTGATTTATCGTTACTGCTAATATGGTAGGTGCCAATTTTAAACCTAAGCAAGCTCACAGTTCCTGTATGGGACCTCTGTGTTGGCAGACGGGTACGGTTAAAGATTGCATAGGTGGACTTGCATTTAACTTTTCAAAACTCCCACTTGTGCTTAATTTATTGGGTGTTTTTTAATATGCCCAACCGCCAGACAAGTAAATAAATGCTAGCCATATACAGATCGATAATGTAGTGACTTCCAGTCTATTTAATTAGTTGTCTGACAGTGATGTAGCTGTTTGATGGTCGGGTTTATGTTTATAAAATAATAAAAAACAGATAGTGAGAAAAAGGTCATTTCATAATGTTAGTCCTTTTAATGCCCTCCTACATCTATACCTAACAAAACTAAGGATGCTTTCGATCGATATTTTACTTGGAAAGACTTGGTATATAGATTTCAAGAACAACCAGGTTATGTGCATATACATGCAAATTAGATCTTGGCTTCTACACTAATAAAGAGGGCTAGATTGTAAAAATAGGATAAAACCTTTTACTAGTTTTTCAGTGTGTGTAATTGTATGTATAGTTGAAGGACGAAATGTATAGTCTTATTTCATAGCCTCTTCCACTGAAACAAATTAACGACGTGTGTGAATGTTATGCAGTTATACATAGATGATATTAACTTGCGACTGATTATAACAACTATGTGGTTAACATAGAATTGTTTAAGTTATTGTAGAAATAGAAGTAAACAATCAGTATGAACAGACACTACGTGCCTTCCTGTATTGGCGTAAGGTAGCAAATAACATCTGTCTGTAAATATCACTACCCCATGTCCCAATGCTCCACCATATCAACTCTGCACACATGTCCACATCTAACAGCAGCTCAGCGCAAACAACAATCCAACACCTCCCCTCCATCCAGACTTATCCCTTAGCACATATTTACCCACCTTGGGTTCTATCTAAAGGGAACACATTCAAACGTAATATCTTGTTTGTCCACATGTACACTTTCCTTGTGTGTTCTATTGTCTAAGTGGGGTGTTAATATTTTTCAATTAAAAATAATGTTTAAAAGTACATCCTTTGTCATCTATTATTTATTTTGTATCGAATAACTTATTTACGAATATTTGGTATCATTATTTAATATATTCAAACAGATTATAAACGTTAAAAAATTAATACCTGTAAATCAGCGATCTTTTGTCTATAAGAAGATAATATACCATCTACTCCAACTTGTGCAAGAGTGTTTAATGATGCACTGAGTCAAAAGCTTTAAACATATCAAAAGACATGCTTACCCACATGTTCATCGATGTCCATCGATCACGGTAATATTGTTTAACTAGGCGAATTTGTTTGATTTGTTCTTCTTACGTCCAAACTGTTCCGTACTTTACAAGTTTTACAAAAACTTCATAAATCTCGCCAGAAATGCTTTGTTGTAACATTAACTGGAATCGGGAAGTATAGGGATTGGGCCATAATCGCTTGCTTGCAAAGAATCGCAATTTTTAAGGATATATATGACTTTAGACAATGTTAAAATTGATGAGAAAATACCCTTTTCAAAATACTCTTTTTGTAAATTTCTGATGGTGTTCAAGTATGCGCGAAACAGCGTTTGAGCACCCATTTGAACATACCATTGATATCTCGAGATGTTGTCTCATTACACCCATGCACAACACAGATCGTCTTCACCTCGCTTACGCGAGTAAGGGTCACACACGTCACGGGGCCGTGCCCCAAGGATCACTTCACTTTTAACAGACAGATCAGAGAAACTCAGTAACTTTATTTTATTCATGGGCCATTTTCATTTATCATTCGGTAATTTTGAGATTAATATAATTTTTATCGAGATTTTATGAAACTGCGGGCAACACGAGACAAGATTACCGACAAGCAACGTGATAGACACAGGGTGCAATGACTTGTTGGATAGACTGCTGTACTAGGCAAGTATTTCATATCATGGTTTCTAATTGGTTGAACACGAAACAAGATTACCGACAAGCAACGTGATAGACACAGGGTGCAATGACTTGTTGGATAGACTGCTGTACTAGGCAAGTATTTCATATCATGGTTTCTAATTGGTTGAACACGAGACAAGATTACCGACAAGCAACGTGATAGACACAGGGTGCAATAACTTGTTGGATAGACTGCTGTACTAGGCAAGTATTTCATATCATGGTTTCTAATTGGTTGAACACGAGACAAGATTACCGACAAGCAACATGATAGACACAGGGTTCAATGACTTGTTGGATAGACTGCTGTACTAGGCAAGTATTTCATATCATAGTTTCTAATTGGTTGAACACGAGACAAGATTACCGACAAGCAACGTGATAGACACAGGGTGCAATGACTTGTTGGATAGACTGGTGTACTAGGCAAGTATTTCATATCATGGTTTCTAATTGGTTGAACACGAGACAAGATTAAGTTTTTAATGAGGTTATTAATAATATTCCAGGCTATGTAAAAAAGCTGTTTATTTTACAGTGCAATTATTATCACGTGTCTTCACTGAATTATTAACGTTTCTGTAAGTTATTATACGACTTATACAAATTTATACTTTATTATTGTTAATTTTAAAAAAAATAGCCGTGACGGCACTATTTTGGGGAAACAAGAATACTACGATTCATCCATGTATTGATTTTAGTGATA
Source organism: Homalodisca vitripennis (assembly GCF_021130785.1). NCBI lineage: Eukaryota > Metazoa > Arthropoda > Insecta > Hemiptera > Cicadellidae > Homalodisca > Homalodisca vitripennis. Next base: position 121,813,100 of record NC_060207.1, on the reverse strand, counting down.
AATGATTCTTTAGCTCTTTTTAAAGGACAGAATTTCTCCAAATAACATTACAGAAAGTTGTTTAACATTGTAAACTACTCATTCAAACACCGTTTTAAACGTTGAGATATCTGTTTAGCTGTTCAATATTTATGAACTTAATAGCCCTTCTGATTTTAAAGGAAGGTTGTACGCGTTTCCATACATAATTTAACGACTTTCTGCACAAAATGATCAGAGATACCTGTGTTAAGCACACGGACTGAAGGGTCTTAATTTTTTATAATAATGTCGTCGAAGGCTGTAGTCGTATATCTAGTTACTCTTGGCGCTTACTAAATAATTTATATTAAATCAATCAAGAATGTTCTGCCGGGTGTTTGGAGTTGCATTTTAACTAAGTTTTTCTACAATCTGCATTAAAATCTAATGCTGAGGCATAATTTATTTTAAAACATTAATATGTAACTTAGTTACAAATAAAGCCATACCTTCCTAAGGACTTAGCATTCGATTTAAAGTTACTGAAAATTCTTGGTTTTCAATTTTAAATTTATCTATTGTTTCATTTCTTTACTCTCAAAGTGTAAATTTTTGTTCACAATAAACGAAATTTCTAATATAAAACATAACAAAATTTGGTACTTTGGGATTATACCGACCACACCAGTATGAAGAACACAAAAATAGAAATTTATAGAAACAAACATGATAGAACGAAAAAACAACTCTTCAATTACAAAATTACAAACTTACAAGCATTTCCAGGTATTGTGATCGGTATTGTTGTCGCTGTTATCTTATCTTTCTCGAGAATCCTGATTACGGCAGGCCGCGCGGCATCACGTGATTTGCACGGTACATCATTGCCTTTCCATTACAATTCAATTTATATTTCTGATTAGCCCCTCTAGAATTTGATATTTTACTGATAGGTACTATCTCGAGGGATGTTTTTCTTTCGTCGACATCAGCGCGGGGCAGCACCGAAGGTGCTGCCGAAGCCCGCGCTGATGGCCGGAGGCACTCGCATTTTGGGTGGCGGAATGTGATCAAGAATAAAAACAAGTTTTGAGTGTTTTTTTAATAAAAAGTTTAGTTTGGTAAATGTTTGTTTTTGTTGAATTTTTGTGTTTGGAGAAATGTAGAGGTAAAACACGGAAGTACAACAAAGCGATGCACCAGCTGAACGGGCGGCGAGACTCTGCAATCACGTTATCTACTAGACGCTCGACTTTGACCTCTGTCTGAGGATGGGGAGGTGTTTGCGATAAGACAATTCCTGTTTTATATTGACGAAATATTGTTCTACGCTAATCTAGTAATCAGTAGAAACGAAATGTGAAATAACGATTCATGTCTGGGTGTGGTCGGTATAATCCCAAAGTACCCAAAATTTTGTTAAAACATATTTTATATAGTTATTTTTTATTTAATTTTGATTCTATAAATTACAAGAAATTACATTGAATTCTTGTCAATTATGATGAAGCTAATTGACACAAAGCTTAACACCAGAGGAAGTCTCTTCAAGATGTAATTGTGTTCAGTGTCTGTCACATTGGTTGTCGGTAGATCTTGTCTCGTATTCTACTAATTGCAAATATGATATAATATCCTTGACAAGTACGATAGAAGCTGTGCAATACTCTGTTATGTAATACCCTGTCATAGAGTTCAAAACAACAGTGTTTCCACTTTCAGCAATCTCTAGATCAAGTAATTGCATTCCGTATCTGTCACATTGCATGTCGGTATATGTTGTCTCGTGTTTTATCAATTCTAACATGATATGAAATCCTTGTGAAATACGATGGAAGCTCTCTATTATTCTATATTGTATCACATTGTAATACAATTCAAAACACTAGTGTCTTCGCTTTGGTAAAACCCTCCACCAAGTGATAGCATTCCGTGTCTTTCACGTTGCTTGTCCCTAAATCTTGTCTCGTATTCTATCAATTACAAACATGATATGAAATTCGTGCCAGATATGATGGAACCCTTGTATTACTCTGTAATGTAACACACTGCAATACAGTGCAAAACACTAATGTCTCTACTTTCAACAGTGACTCTACCGAGGGATTCAATTCCGTGTCAATCCGATGGATTGGCTGTTGTCTTTTTGGTTTAAAATTCGTCTAATACGATGAAGCTCTGTAATTGATAGAGTCAAATGTCAATGTCTTGACTTTCTGCAGTCTCTCCAAGAAGTAATTGCATTCCGAGGCTGTCTTGTTGCTTGTCGACAGATACCGTCTTGCCTTTGTTGGTTCCAAATATATTTATCAAAATTAAATAACGAATATATGAATTTAGCAAGGCTGATTTTTAACCAAATTTTATTTTACTTTTTAATTTATTACTCATATTCTTATAATTTGTATGATTAAAAGGTGTCCTTTGTTCGTATTTATGTATTTGTATGGATCATTACATACACCTAGTAATATAGTTTAATATATATTTATTATACATAAATATAACCCCCAACAGTTAATTAGAAAAACACATATTTAATACTATTAAATAATAAAAATTCAGTAGTTTTTTAAAAAAAATTCAAAAATTCCATTAAAATTCATTATAAAATTATTATTAAATCTGATATTAAAATATTATATGAACATTTGATCTATGTAAAAGCAAACACTTACTATTACAAAATACAGAGTTTTATTCATGTCCCTTTATAGCTTAATATTACTGTAACCACTAAGTCACGTTATTACTCTCAAGTATGGTCTTTGTAAATAGACGAAGCCATCATCCTCTACAGTATTCACTGATCGTATATCGCTTGTAATACGAAAGTAGGGATATGCAAAGTTTATTCACCTATAAGTTAATATAACTTGTAAATATTACACTAGAAGCCTATCACAAGAGTTCTGTGGCTAGTCTGTCTGTATGACACACATATTGTGTACAACAAAGGGCTCTAATCCTGGCCAGAATATACTGCTTGATTCTTTCACACCACACAATACATTCGTTGTGCCAGACACAAATACCATAGAATTCAGATACATACACTCTGAATGCTATATTAATTTGATTCTATGTAATAACTGTGCAAAAAAAAATATTTGCTCGATCACATTCATAAATGTTAAATAAAGTATAAATTTTTAATTTTATATTTGAAAAAATGCTATTTTCACTTATCTCGCATCTTAATTTTAATCCATGGATAAGAATATTTGGCATGGAAACTTAATGATAGAATATATTTAGTATTCGTATTTGCATTAACATATCTAAGATAAAGAGTTTGCTACTTTCTTACTTATAAAGTGTATGGAGAAAGCTATGTGTGTGTGTGTGTGTGTGTGTGTGTGTGTGTGTGTGTGTGTGTGTGTGTGTGTGTGTGTGTGTGTGTGTGTAAAAGCTTAAATAAATATTTGTATTTTTATCTACAATAAGACCCCTCCCTGAGACAGACATCTCCTAAAGATGTTTGTTTTTAAAAAATACGGTAAAATTAAGAACAAAACACGTTCAACCTATGACGTGTGTTTTCCTACATATAGTATATACAGTACCGTGCTGGGTTCTCTGGATCTTCTGATTCATTTTATATGTCATCCAGCCCTCTTTTACTCAGAGTACTGATTTGAAGAATTTTCTATGCATTAGCTGATAACCAAACTTTCAATGATAACAAAGAGTCATATACGTTACACATTGTAAAACATTGTATTGTAGAACAATGAATACCTACTGAAATATTCACATAGCTGTTTTCACGTCTGTATGCATTCCTAGCACGTAATAATATGAGGGCTATAAGAACCTATTTAATAACAACTGAATGAAAACATAATTAAAAATCCATAATTTATCTTTAAATTTTGTTAAGAGTTTTGAAAGCGAATTGGTGTGAACGAAATAAATCCGTATACATGCGGTGTAGATTTGATGGAGATATCTGTATTAGTTTTTGAGATCTTGGAACAAATATAATTATGTAACATTTAACATGCACGAAGTAGCGAGGGCTGTCTACCCATATATGGTTCATTTTTAGAACGGTGACTTCACAGATTAAGCCATTTGTAAGCCAAAGGCGTAATTTTCGCGTGAACAAAATTGAGATTTTTAAAAATTTTCCATTATGATCTGTAGTATTTCCATTATGATGTAGTATTTACAGGAGATTATAACTGAATTCGCGTCATCTCGTCATCGTGTGAAGCCCTTAACCTCATTCCAATCCTTCTCATAAATTTACTTATAGACCATATTTTATCAAATTTATGCCTTAAGGGTTTTTAACACTCTAAGAAGACATTTCTTAAACCTCACAACTTATTGTTCATCAAAAATATAACAAATTAAAAAATCTGTTATTTATTCATAACTAAAGAATTAATATTTCATTTAACTAACATAATTAGTAAATGGAAGATAATAACCATCCAAAATACATACAAAAACTATAATTATTTAACTATACTATTATGGTTGTTGTTTAGCTATGACCGTTAATTAACTAAATTAGTCGTAATATGAATAAATACGAGTTGTAAGATTGTGTTGTTTTAAGAGACTGGCTTTATTGGTTTTTAACATAAATGTATTCATATTCAATCATTACATTAAACTTTAATAGTAAATATTTCGGTACAATGAAATAGAAAAACCGCACTAAAAGCTTAATGCTATGTAAAAGGCTCACCAGACTATGCATTGTATTTTAATGGTTTTTTTATCTTTTACGTTTAATATATAATGATATAAAATATATAATGATGTGTCATTTAATCTTGTAATATTTAATGTATGTTTTTGTAGTCATATGGTTTGCTGAAATGCTTGAATAACACAGTATATTCACCTATATTGATTTTTTCAAATGTATATGTAAGTGCATTACGTATTATAAAACTAATTAAAAATCACGTACGTAATCACAATTCAGCAATTTTGTGAGTTTTAAATTTAATATCTGTTGGGTTGAAAGATCAGAGTAGAGTTAGGTCTAACATCAAGACATAAAATATATTAACCTAATTAGAGGCTTGTATATTGATATGGAACTAATATTTCAATATGTTACGATGTATGCTGACCACATAATAGTACATTTATGGTACGACCACAGTTAGGGAACAATGTTAATTTCACTTGGGATAACAACAACAATATTGTAATGAAATACTTGTACAGTCCGGATAGGAAATAATAGTTCACATTCTGCATGTAACTTAAAGAGTGTGGTAGCGTAATGCATGTTAAACAAGTAGGCCAGTAGTTATCACATTCCGTGTTACCTCATCATTAACACCCACGTTATTTTATTGCCTAATACGTATATTTTAAATGCAATCTGGAAACTGTTCAACTCTTCTAAATACGTCTTCTTATTTCAATACTTAAATATTTAAGAAGTTTAAAGGGACTTCAAATTTCAAATATGTATTTTGAAATGATTTTAGTTACAACGAAAATAGCATATTTAAATGAAGAGTATTCTATTAAATTTCGCTAGTGTCTCAATATTACTTTAAAGGCGAGCCTAGGAAATTAAAGTGTACTGGAAACTGTATTTCGTAGTGTCACCACAAAAAAACCCTTAATCTAGCAAATGGAAAAAAGATTGAATACGACTGGAGAACTTGTTAATGAGAAACATATGAACACTTGCACTATATTTTGTTTACATTGCTTTTTGATGTATTTTGTGTTGGCCTCACTGCGCTAGTTTGTTTCCTCAGTGTAAACGCTTCGTTGAGTAATTTTAGTGCTTGGTCCCTTCGATTTTCTTTCCTTTGTTTTTGTGCCGTCCCAAGATTTGTGTTAATTTTTTATAGTGGTAGTTTTTTAATAGCTCGTATCCATGGTAAATAAACTACGTAAAAAGATTTCGTCATTGCTGCCATCTCCAGTTAAAGCGAAATAATATTATGACATAACGTTTAGCAGCACTCTACCATAGATGTTAATTAGTTGAAGAAAATACATAATTCTTGAATAATTGTAAAAGTATTTTAAAATTATAATAAAGCATATGTAAACCATATTAAATGTTATTATTGTTCAAATTCGAATAAAACTACGTTCACCTTTTACTGTGATATATAAACAGTATATGTGCCAAAGGTTTTCTTAATTCTTCCAGTAGATTTTGTCTGATTGAGTATCAAAGAACGAAACATATAAATATCCAAACAACAAAATATTACATCTACGACTAACTACTTGTTACCCACGGCTTTGAATACAATTTTCAAAATCGGAGACAGTATTCTATTAAATAAAGGCACTTATGACAGAATCACATGCCATTTTTCAAACGTATACACAAATCCTTTACTTCTAGCTTTAGTCATATACAAGATATTTCTGATGCCATAGTTAAGTTTGTCTTGTCCCATAGATGAAAACATATTTACACATGTATGACTTAAGTTATTTTCGACTAAGTACAATATCAATGCATAGTTGAGTTTGTCCCAATGAAAATAATATGCATGCATACGGCCTATTACAAAAAATATGATATATTAAAATAATATGAGAAGCCTATTACGGTGTAGGGGGAAATCTTATATTATTCAGTATAGAGGGAAAATCCTTACTAACACGACATTTAAAAATACTATTTTTCGTTATGGACGTCTTGTTGTATTTGGACTATAGCCTGAAAACTAGTGTACCGTCGAAGCATATTATTTGTTTCTCTGTTTCTCCTTAAGCCACCTTATAAATACCATATCGAAATTTTAAGGGAGCCCACAATTTTTTATTATCTTATGTGATAACATACATAAGTTTAATCATTAACACTGTTTTTAACGGGGTTTAAACAATATTTCCAATGCCATTGCATTGGTTTTAAACGAATTTAAAATGTCACCGTTGCAATCTGAAATAAAATTTAGATAGTAACTTTATCTTTGCTATCTATAGTACTACTAAAATAAGCACTGCACTAAAATATAAACTACTAAGAATCTTTCTGCCTTTTTAACCAACATTAACTGAAAGTGTCCACAGTTGTTTAGTATCGGTTGTAACTATAAAACATAAATATCACCATTTATTCGAAATTTTAAAATATTCCAAGTAACTTTTCAGGCGTTTCGCTTTATATAAACCTTCTTCGGATTAAAAAGAAAATATTTTAAAGAATGTGGGAAATTGGTCCAGCCGTTCTCAAAATTAGTGCTTAGCGATTTCACATTTACCGATTTATTTTTATTAATAAGATAGGATAGTAAATGTAAAATATACTAGATTAGATCATATTATTATCGTATTAAAAACAAAAAGTAAAATAATAGTATACCATATCAAAATTAGGGCTAAACTTCTCTATATTAAGCTATCCATCTAAACTTCGATTACAACAAGGCAACGTAAATGACATGGCAACATTATTTATTTTACATATTAATATTTATACAACTACATTATTTTTCAAACGACTGGCCACTTTTCCTAGTTATATGGCCTATTAAAAAGAAATGGAAAACATCATAAAACGAAGAATTGGATCTAGTAACCTACTAAAAATAAAATGCATTTTGTGGTATATGTGTAACTTAAATACTTAATAATTCAATATATAATAAGGAAGGATATAATGCAAAAACATATCTATTTAATTACCAACAAATATAAAACATCAACACACATGTTTTATATTTGTTGGTAATTAAATAGATGTGTTTTGCATTAAATTATTATTTACAAGGTGCGTAAAAATCACTAACCACATAAATATAACAAATTAATTTTAAAATATAATATTTACATGAAACGATATAACAGATTACATAATTAACAAATTCATAACTTCACCCTTGTTATTTACTATTGACACACAATTGACTTTTACACAAAGACTATTTAATTGATTTTAATGTGTTATTTAAAACATCATGATCCTGAGTATAGAAAAGCCAGGCAGTAACTTTTCTATAATTTTTTTAAAGTTAATAGTTCCTTTTATATCTACAGCTAATTAGTGAAAAGACTTGGGTCATAGATTACAGTAGCGGAAAGTTAATTTATTTACTTTAGTAAAAACGAAATTGTTCATTGATATTAAAACGAGTAATATTTTATATTATAATATTTATTTATTATAAACGAGTATATATTTTAAATTGGTAATCATATTCCACTCCTAATAAAAAATATTCCTTAAACCTTAAAAATAAACAGATGTTAGAATGGTAATATCTTCATATGTGTAAATAAAGTAAAAAAGTTCTCAGGCTTAATAAAAAGTATCTTATACGTAGGCTAAATCATAATTTTGTGGAACTCTGAGTTTTCCCAATAAATATTAATAAGTACCTCTCCCTGCCAGATGTACCATAATGCAGCCTACAGGCTGTGCGTGTGTGTGTGTGTGTGTGTGTGTGTGTGTGTGTGTGTGTGTGTGTGTGTGTAAGCTTTTATACATACATATGTTAAAGTATAGGTAATGTCAACATCTGGTATGAAATTATTTAATATTTACACACGCGATTATTCAATTTTCCTATTTATTGTTAATAACAGTAACAGTAGAACTTCAGAATTACATTTTCATTAATCAGGTATGATAATGTGAAACATGATTGTGAATAGATAAGCATACGTCACTAATGGACTCATTTGCATTATATGATTCATGCACAGTTAACTTTTGTCTTCACAATTAATTGTAGTCGTGCATGTTTCAAAGGATGATTGAGTATTTTTAGAATGTTGTCGTGTAACATATTTACATAACATTATTATTAGTTTTCTGCCAAATTTGTTTTATTTTGACTTAATACAACTAAGAATTTTATTTTATTAACCAATTTTAGTTTATAATCTCCCATTTTAATTTTAGAAGCTGGAATATTGTATATCTTATTTTAAGTATGTTTATTTTTGTAAATCCTATTATATTTAACTACATACATACATTTTTTACAAACAATATATTAAAACGTGTGTATATATGGCCATTTTAAGTTACTTTGATGTTAGCATATTTTTCTCCATTGCTGATTTTGCCTCTTTCCTGGTCAATAAAATATACATAGACACTAAATACTGAGAAATCTACTTTTTTCAAAAGACAACTTACATAGTTTTTATAACAGTATTTAAATTTATAGTAAAAGTTACATAGTAAATTTAGCTGTTACATGTAATACTTTATATTTTCCAAGAATATACTGTTCAGTTCATTAAAAATGACACTATTTACGTTTTTGTTTCTTTATAAACTGAGAAATATTTTTAATTTACTAGAACATTTCGAGCATGAATTGGTAGCCTACATTAGTTCAAAAACACATTACAACGAACTCTCGTCTAAGATGGTTTTAGCTAAATGCTTTAAAGGGAACATTTGAAGTCAAATTCTGACCACCTTATGTTTTGTGACATTTTGTAACATAGGTTAGTACCTGTATAATTGCTAAAATATGAAAGTAAATAATAAGGTGTACGTATTATGTGACTAATTAAAGTTGGAATAAATTTATAAATCTTCCACAGTTTAAGTTACATTTAAGGTTATTGTATCGTAGATAAACAATTTACTCACTAGTTATTTAGAGAACTTACAACACAAGATGATAAAACAAGTTATTACAAGTATCAATAACCATGATTAACATAGCATTTATTAGGTTTTGTATTGTCTGATCGAAGCCCATTAGAGGAAGTCCTAGGAACACCAATAGATGGTTTTGCCACGTCTTCTCTAATCGGTTACCAGTTAGTATGTGACACACATTCAGTCCAGTTACCGTGTCAAAGTGGACAGAATGTGTAATTTTTGACCTTCACACATGGTTTCAAAATTCATTGATTGCTGGTGGAGAATTTTAGGGGGAAAACTTTTTTTAATTTAATTGTAAAATCTTTTATTTTATTTTCTCAGCTATCAGCTAAACAATTATGTCGATTTTTTGCTGGATTCCAGTAATACATTATGCCATGTGATAAGTTTTTAATTAAACCGCTGATAGGAGAGTGCTTTTAAAAATCCGTAATATAGCACGTTCCCTATGGAACGATGTTACCGTGCCCGCGTTGTCAACAATCAGGTGGGGTGAGAATATAGAGCAGAAGTGGAACTGTTGAGTAAGTGATTACTGAGGCTGAAGAACTAGACAATCCACTAGAACCCACTTCCTTCAATGGTGCAGATGATTACGTTGCTGTCGTTGATTACCGCTGAATTCGAGAGGATATAATCGTGGATGCCCGTCACATAGCTATTCTATATAAATGAGTTTACAAGATAGTTGAATTGGTTGACCGAGTTGGAAGTCGTGTGTATAGTGATGATATATCTGGTCAAATTTGCTAGGCGATTTAAGATCCTTTTGAAGGTGTTTGAAAGTCACATCTTCGTATCTACCTACCACTTTCATTATATTTGCCGATAAACCTTCACTGAACTTAAACCGTTGGAGGAACATAATACTCCGGTCACTGACTCCGACCACAGGCGCCAACAACTTCACATGGCCTGCAAGATCCATACTATGGCTAACAGCCTCTATTTGTATTACTTGGTAAATAGGTATTACTAATTCTTCGTTAGAAAGCTAATATTTAATTTGTTTTGAGTTAGATTCGACACAGTATGTCTTCTTTATTTTCCTTCTTATTCATTTGTTGACTTTTAATATTCTTTCCTTAGTTTATCATGGTACCAACATAGATATTCTTGTGTAGACCTGTGTTATGAACAAATTATATGACATGAGCATGTATAATAAGTGTACATGTGTACATAAGTAACATGTGTACATATGTAAATAAGTGCTGCCTGTGTTTTTCGTAGCTTAAGACAAATCAGTGAATCCAACTTCATTCGTTGTACTCACTGCACATGTTATTTGATAAGATCTTATTCCTTATATGTTCATTTTTCATTCAGTTTCTCAGTTCATTTAAGTCAATCTTGTGTTTATGAAAAAATAACAAAAACTCGATTTAATTAAAATGGGTGAAATATAATAACATTTCATTGAAACGTCTTGAAACTCACAATGTATAAAACACTACATGACATAAAGCCTATCTGCTTGACGTTGAAGCCAATTGTTGATGCTGTTTGTCACTATAGATGAAACTGTCAATACGAATGTGAGATCATCACTCAGCTGGTGATAGAGTGGCCTCTACAATGTCCAATAACCGGGGACATGTAAATGTTCCAAATACATCACATACACACGTTCTAGTATAAACCTAATCTAGGAAGCGTTGTAGAGTTTAATAAATGGGGGGGAAATACTACAGTTTAATTGTATTTGGTAATCAATTTAAACTCTGACATTAAGAAAACTGTTTCTTATTTATAAGACAGAATGAGATAAAAATTCATTAACAAACCTCACAAAAACAATATTTTAACCAATCAGTTCATACCTAGAAGCCTAAGGTAGCAAACCATGTTTGGAAAATGAGGAATTTCCACATTTCCACATTTTCAATAAGGAGTTAGTGTTTTTGCTAATCAATATTATGATTTCCATTTGGATATTGTTACTATGAATATACCATATTAATATTATACGTTCAGTTTCAAGAAGAAATATTTATCAATTTAACAATCTTTCACTCTATATTAAAGAAAGAAAGTACAAGATTTAATATTGTTTACTTTTTAAGCACATACTGAGAATCCTTAATCACTTGTTCCAAATGTGTTATTAATTAATAAAGACACACTCACTACCTTATTAGTAATAGATAGGGGCAAGATAGCGGTTACCCGGCAAAACACTTTATAGTAAAAAATTGTGAAATAAGTAGTATAGTCCTTAGTAACAATTTAAAACTTTAAACAGTATTTATGTCACGTAGAAGGAAATTAAAAATGTAATGTTTTGGAATTGTTCACATTTTTTTATTGCAAAGCGATATTATTAAGCAATTACAGTTTGTAAAATATTTTACAACAGACTACTTTTATTGTTGATAATTAAGTGTCTGGAGGTTAACTTCAGAAAAGCGTTATATCGGTCGATACTAAACTGCAGAGAGAAAGGTTTGAGCCCTAAATTTGAAAACGACTTTAAATTACAAATCTAAAACTCCTTATATTTTTATTTTACATAATTCTTCACACTAAATTGTATAAACAGTTAATAAGTCCAATGTGAATGCCCCAAATAGAGTATGTCGTAACTAACTGCTCAGATCTCTAACAAACTTTTACATAAATAATATGATAAATTCGACAACTCCCGGAAATTTCTTTTCCTCCATTACATCTACATTTGATACTGTAGTAATTAATCCTGATGTAACAGTTTACAAACATGCATTGAAATCCCTTCCATGTAATACTGAAACCGCTTATCACAATGAAAAATGTATAACCTATTTTTTTTTTAACTTATGTTTTTCTTAACTCAGGTTAAACTTCAACTGCAAAAATTATTACCATATCAATGTGCCTCATCAAAGAAGTTTCACTTGATGTAAAATACTTGACGTATATTGTATTATATAACATACATCTACAATATTAAAAATATTAGGAAAAATAAATTTGATAACTTCCTGTTAGTTATTTAATATAATTCAGTAAAATCATTTGATTTCCTTAAATATATGATTCATATGATTCGTTTTTATTACTAATAATTATACTTCCTACTATAAAATTTATAATTTATTTAAATTGATTCCAACAATAGTTTTAAAATAATATTGCTCTACATATTTACCTAGATAGAAGTCAAACGTGAGTATAAGTAATTTTAAATGTTCGTAAGTAAAAAAAGTGAAAACATTATAACAATATTTAAATTAATTCGCTAAATAAGGCGAAACACATACATATGTTAGGAAACAATGTTTTCCAAAGATATTAATATTTTAAAACGTAACTAATAATGTTGTAACATGTTATATGTTATCTTCATATAACAATGTAAATACTTTTGTAGTTAATCTTACTGTACTATCTCGAAAACTTGTACACTGCTTATAATGAAGCAATGTATCATAATATGCTGTTATATATTTTTCATAATGCATATATTATAGACGGGTTTTTCTATAACTATCAGGGCACAACAAAGGCTTAAACAATAAGAGCAGCGTAACAGCACCAAAGTGAGGGTTTTGTGAAGGCAGGTGATAACACTGTACACCACACTTTGTAAATAGAGCTCCTTCAAAAGTCTCTTTGTACAGACAGTGATATATATATATATATATATATATATATATATATATATATATAAACATTGATATCGCAAAAAGTACTTGCTCCGCCGGGACTCGAACCCGGATCTCTCACTTGCCGGGTGAATCAGATCCGGGTTCGAGTCCCGGCGGAGCAAGTACTTTTTGCGATTCAATGTTTATTGAAATTAAATAAGGCTATTGCCACGTATACAAATCTTTTATATATATATATATTTCTTGTGTGCGTGTGTATGTTACTGAACTCCTCCTAAACGGGTGGACCGATTTTAATTAAACTTTTTGTGTGTCTTCAGTTGGATCCGAGAATGGTTTAGATTCACAATTCGGTCCAATTTTAATAGTTTATTTAATTAATTTTTTAATAATAAATTGTTGTTGATGGTGGAGTGTTTTACATTGGATCCGCCAGACTGCGCCACGACACGTAATACAAAGTGAACTGTTACTTAACAACTGTGAATATTTTCAGGTGAAGTTCATCGAAGAGGCAGAAACATTTGTTCACATTTAAAATTTAGAAAGTTCATATTTTAAATTTGTAAAGTGCTTGATCAGTAGTGTAATGCAGATTGCAAAGATGAAGTTTCACCAATTGTTCTACGTAAACATTATAATATTACAACACAGCCATAATGTTTTTCTATTTTAATTCCAGGTTTTCCCGACAGTTTGTGCTGCTATCAAATTTGTGCGTTGTTTTGTAACATTCTGTAATTATTGTGGGAGGTGCTAATTGTTATAATACATTAATAGAGATTGAAGATGTTTGAAGTGCATAACAAACTATAGTTATTTATTAAAGTTATTGAACTAATTTTGAAAATTTATTGAACGAAGTGAGTATATTGGTAGCATAACCTAAGTAGCATACAAATCAAAAGGTTGTGTTTCTATGTGTGAATAACTATTGTTAACAGTTTGGTCACATAAGTTCAAATTAAGTAGCATATAAATCACATGATTGAATAACTATTCGTCCTCTTCCACGAAGACGTGGCATTTTTCTGTAAATATAAAATTCTGTATAATAGTACACAATGAATATGAGTAACTAATTGAATATGTAATTTTAATTAAGTAATTTCTAGATAAAAATGTATAACAACGTAGACTACGGTATCTAAAATACTAAATAAGTATTCCCTATAGGTCTGAAGTACAATAAGTGGCCACCATCACAATCGAATTATTGATATTTCTGATTAATCTATCTAAACTACCGAATTACATTATAATTATTTAAAATTACAGTATAGTATCGGAACTGGCCAACAGAGTTTAATTTATCTAATATACTAAACAAGTATTCCCTATGAGTCTGAAGTACAATAAGTGGCCACCATCACAACTCATTTTGCACATTTATTGCAGTGAGTATATTGGTCGCATACCTCAAATAACCTAAGTAGCATACAAATCAAAAGGTTGTGTTTCTATGTGGGAATAACTATTGTTAACATTTTAGATAATCAAGTTTTAAACTAATGGATTTAAAATAATTTGTTGTAATTTACATTTTTAATCTGTCGTCAAAATTGGTCAGAAAAGTTCAAATTAAGTAGCATACAAATCACATGTGTGAATAACTATTGTTAATAGTGTAGGAATTGGTTTTAAATTAAATTCTGTTGGCCAGTTCCGATATTATACTGTAATTTTAAATTACTAATTTTATAACAAGTATATTTTTTTAATTTACAACTTAATTTATCGTAATGCTATTGAATGTACAATATTTTTTGTTAATCCTTCAGGAGTGTACATAAACAAATTAGATAGTTTTCCGATAGGGCTGAAGTATAATAAGTGGCCTCCATCACAATCGAATTATTGATATTTCTGAATAGCCTATCCAAACTACTATCCGAATTGGATTATAGTTATTTAAAGGCTGAAGTATACTAAGCAGCCACCATCACAATCGAATTATTGATATTTCTGATTAGCCTATCTAAACTAATGAATTTCGTTATAGTTTATTTCAAATTACAGTATAGTATCAGAACTGGCCAACAGAATTTAATTTAAAACCAATTCCTACACTATTAACAATAGTTATTCACACATGTGATTTGTATGCTACTTAATTTGAACAAATGTAAATTAAAACAAATTATTTTAAATCCATTAGTTTAAAACTTGATTATCTAAATGTTAACAATAGTTATTCACACATAGAAACCCAACCTTTTGATTTGTATGCTACTTAGGTTATTTGAGAGGTAATGCGACCAATAAATCTCTATTAATGTACTATTACAATTTTAGCACTCACACAATAAATAATTTTATTTTCTTCTTTTTTCCTGTTGGCTGGCCTTTATAAACTTATAACGCGGCCACGTAGTACACTTTTTTATAACTTCATTCTATTATATTTTAATGTTATTTGCCGTATTTACTTTTGAAACATGAACCTTACAAAACAACACACACACACATTGGTAGCAGCACAAACTGCCGGGAAAACCTTAAAATAAAATAGAGAAACATTTGAAACTGCGATCGTAGCGCATTCTTCCAAGATCAACACTTAATATTTACTAAGAATTTCAGTTAAAAGCTAAAACTTCCAATTTTAATATCTGGATAATCTCTATCCTCCAAAATGAGTACAGAATATATTTGAAATAAGAAGTGGTGGGTGTTATATGTTTGTGTTATTTTTATATGTTTATGCTTACTCTATGATTTCAAGACTATAATTGATTATATGTATGGCTGTGTTGTAATATTATAATGTTTGCACAGAACAATTGGTGAAAATTTAACTTTGCAATCTGCATTAGACTACTGATCAAGCACTTTATAATAACGTAATCTAAATGTAAAGAAAATGTTTCTGCCTCTTTGGTGAACTTCAGCTGAAAATATTCACAGCTGTTAAGTATCAGTTTCACTTTGTATTACGTGTCGTAGTGCAGTCTGTCGGATCCAATATAAAAAACACTCCAACATCAACAACAATTTATAATTAAAAATTTAATTAAATTTGACTGAATAAATAACTATAATGAAATTTCAGTAGTTTGGATAGGCTATTCAGAAATATCAATAACTCGATTGAGATGGTGGCCGCTACTTATACTTCAGCCTTTAAATAATTATAAGCTAATTTGGATCGTCATTTTAGTAGTTTAGATAGGCTATTCAGAAATATCAATAATTCGATTGTGATGGTGGCTGCTTATTATACTTCAGCCTTTAAATAACTATAATCCAATTCGGATAGTAGTTTAGATAGGCTATTCAGAAATATCAATAATTCGATTGTGATGGAGGCCACTTATTATACTTTAGCCCTATCGGAAAACCATCTAATTTGTTTATGTACACTCCTACAGGATTAACAAAAAAATATTGTACATTCAATAGCATTACAATAAATTAAGTTAAAACTAAAAAAATATACTTGTTATAAAATTAGCAATTTAAAATTACAGTATAATATCGGAACTGGCCAACAGAATTTAATTTAAAACCAATTCCTACACTATTAACAATAAGTAGTTATGGTAAATATTAAGATCAGCGACTACCGCTCTAATCGCCGTAATTTTTTGCATACTAATACAGGTTAACGTAATTTCACACAT
The DNA here is from genome assembly GCF_021130785.1 of Homalodisca vitripennis. Taxonomy (NCBI): domain Eukaryota; kingdom Metazoa; phylum Arthropoda; class Insecta; order Hemiptera; family Cicadellidae; genus Homalodisca; species Homalodisca vitripennis. The sequence continues at coordinate 121,796,346 of NC_060207.1, read as the reverse complement.
GTGATTTGTATGCTACTTAATTTAAACTTATGTGACCAATTCTGACTGCAGATTTAAAAAATGTAAATTACAACAAATTATTTTAAATCCAATTAGTTTTAAAACTTGATTATCTAAACTGTTAACAATATTCACACATAGAAACACAACCTTTTGATTTGTATGCTACTTAGGTTATTAGAGGTATACTCACTTCAATAAATTTGCAAAATGAGTTCAATAACTTTAATAAATAACTATAGATTTTTATGTACTTTAAACATCTTCAATCTGTATTAATGTATTATAACAATTAGCACTCACACAATAATTACAGAATGTTACAAAACAACGCACAAATTTGATAGCAGCACAAACTGTTGGGAAAAACCTGGAATTAAAATAGAATAACATTATGGCTGTGTTGTAATATTATAATGTTTACGTAGAACAATTGGGTGAAACTTCATCTTTGCAATCTGCATTACACTACTGATCAAGCACTTTACAAATTTAAAAATATGAACTTTCTAAATTTTAAATGTGAACAAATGTTTCTGCCTCTTTGATGAACTTCAGCTGAAAATATTCACAGTTGTTAATTAACAGTTTCACTTTGTATTACGTGTCGTGGCGCAGTCTGGCGGATCCAATGTAAAACACTCCACCATCAACAACAATTTTATTATTAAAAAATTAATTAAATACACTATTAAAATTGGACCGAATTATGAATCTAAAACCATTCTCGGATCCAACTGAAGACACACAAAAAGTTTCATTAAAATCGGTCCACCCGTTTAGGAGGAGTTCAGTAACATACACACGCACACAAGAAATATATATATATATATATAAAGATTTAAATAAACATTGAATCGCAAAAAAGTACTTGCTCCGCCGGGACTCGAACCCGGATCTCTCACTTGCCGGGTGAATCAGATCCGGGTTCGAGTCCCGGCGGAGCAAGTACTTTTTGCGATTCAATGTTTATTGACATTAAATAAGGCTATTGCCACGTATACAAATGTAATATATGTATATATATATATATATATATATATATATATATATATATATATATATTGGTACAACAAGGCAAACTCGATATTATCACTGTAAATATCTTGCATATATATATATATATATATATATATATATAGTAAAAATAGCTCAAGTTTCCATCATTCAAATTAATTTCCTGCTTAATGTATTTATAATGTCCCATACCAGTTTACCAGCAATAAGCCCTAATAAAGAAAATATGTAGATCTCAGACACCAACAAGTGCAAAGCGTCTAACTCCGGTTCTACTACTATAATCTACTATCGGAGCAAGATATTTACAGTGATAATATCGAGTTTGCCTTGTTGTACCAATCAGGAGAATATATGAGGACTCGTACATACATACGTAGAACTGAAAATCCTACTAAGTTAAAAAAGAATTTCCTTATCCAAATATAGAGGAAACCTTTAATAAATTCATTACAGTTGCTATTTTGTCCGACTCGTACGCCAAATTCAGTTGGCAATAATCTGCATATAACTGTGAAGTACAATTGTAACGCCACTGAGGAAATTACAAGTATAAAAGTGTATCAGTATCGGGAAGAGACAACTGACTTTTTACACATCGTGTTTTAAAGAGAGATCTCGCTGCCAAGCTTTGTTATCCGTTGGCTTTCTTTAAATAGGAAATGGCTAATCCTACCAGCGCCTTACCAAAACCGTAATAACCCATCTTGGAGCCATAGAATGGTTGAGAATAATTATGCAACTCAAGGGTGCTGTATCTTCCTTTACCATTTACTTCAAATAAGTCACTAAAAATTATGAGGGCCTTGCATGTACTGTGGTTTCTCCTGAATCCTGACTGCAGTTGTTGGAAAATGTAATCTGTATTGAAATGGGTAATAATTTGATTTATAGCAATCCTCTCTACTATTTTTCTAATAGCTGGTTGTATTTAAATTGGCCTTAACTGCCCAACACTGGTGAGTGCACTAACTTATGGCAGTGGACGTGATATGGTCTTTTCCATTCTCTTAGGTAAATACCTCTTTGTAAGGTTCTATTTACTAGAATGTGTTAAGGCTCCTAAAGCGTATGGACTAACAGTTTTAATCATCCCTTTTGATAATCCATTATTTCGCCCTGCTCTGGACTTTATCTCATTCATAGCTCATATCTTGATCTGTTACAATAAAATTAAATCTCTTATTTATCTAATTTTTCTTGTGAGTCTGACAGAATCTCTATTTAGCCTTGCGAAACCCCATTTAAACAGAATAACTGTTAATGTAGTCAATTTGTAATTCTCAGAGCAAATTTGCACTAATTTCTTTGTCAACAATGTCACGTTTTGTTAAACAGTTGCAAAATGCTGTAGGTGAGTCAATATTACTTAATTTTGTTCTGAAGTGGATTTCCTTGCATTTCGTATCACAATATTTAATCTGTTTCTAAATACATTTAAGTTTGTGTACTGTGGTATATTTAGTTCTCCTAAACTTATTTCCAATGGCTTTTCAGTGAAGTGAGTCTAATTTCTTGGTTCCTCCAGGCAGCCTTCTTTTTTGAAACCTTTTTTCAGACAACAGTCGCATTTATATCATAGATAGTCTTAATATTACTAGTAATGAATCTGTCAGTTTTATTAACAGCTTCTATTTGAGTGGCGTCATCTTTGTTTATCTCTGATATGAGTACAACTACTTGACTTGGATCGAAATAGGAGAAATCGCGTAAACTTATAAACTTTGAACTATTTTTTCAAAAATTTCACAGTAAATAAGCTTGTGGCCAGTAATTTTTACTCATCTATAATTAATAATACAGGGAGCATCTATTCCTCTTGATCTCGACCGACTCGTCCACTATAATGTAGACCTCACAAAGGGGCCGAGGTTTCTGTAAATCTTGTTGGTTTATTAACAATCTGGACAGCGCTATATCTCTTCATTACTCAGAGTAGGTACTTTGAATCTTGGATCTGTATTCGACATAAGGTTTATTTTTGTATCTCATAATACTGAACAGGCTTCCACCGTTAAATCAACAAACAAGGCATTACAAATACTCTAGACGAGTGTACGTAATGTAGAATGGCGATGTTCAAAACAACTGTCAGCTACACCTTCCGTCCCAGGATTCCGGCCAGAAGCGAGAGCGGGTGCGTCTGGCATTGCCTCCAGAGATCGGAGACCAGCAAAGATTGTCCACAATTAGCACACACAGACAAGCTACACCTACAGCTCAAGCTACAGTTGACGTGAACTCCGTTCTGGGAGAGCTCCCTCCAGCCAACATATGTGTTTCTACAAAGGTTACATAAAATGTAATAAAAATAACCTCCACCTGTGAATGAAAGTCATGCAAAGTATTATCTTCAATATCTTACCGAATAGGCACACTGTCAAGGAACAGTTTAAAATTTGGTAGTTTGAATTTGCCAGTATAAAAAGGTCTACAATGCTATGAAAGGCTTTCCGTTTTCCATGCCCTCCATTATATCCCCCTCCCGTACCACTTACTTCAATTGTTCCAACCTACACGTATGTTAATAGCAGAGGGCCTTACATCTAACATAGCTTCAAAGTCCATTTTTAATGATTTCAAGAGATATTTATTAGAAAAATGTTTTTTTAAGGATATAAATGAATTACATTTATAAGACGAATGTTAGCTTTGAAATGTTTTATTTAATTTAAAAAGTCTTTTTATTGAAACTTTCTATGGTGTGGTTATCATGTTTTGATTCGCTTTCGTTTAACACATTCACAGCTGATGTATACTGAGTGAAACCGAGTAAGCTCACAGTGTCTCTAATCCGCAAGGCGTCTGCCGCCGGCATCAAGTTCAACTGGTGTGCGATAACTGTTTATCCATAATACATGATGTTAATATATAGGATTGCTTTAAAATAAGGGACTTATTTTCACATTTTATGCTACTAATTTATAATAACATAATAAAACTATTTTATAATAGCTGGTGGAAATTACGAGTGTTTTTACCGATATTGGTGATTTAATAATGATTTTTTCCGTAATCCGTATATTTTAAAAATGTAATTAAAATATTCCTTATAACTAATACAGAAACATTTTTTATAAATTGACCTGTTGTTTATTCATTAAAAATATATCAGGTTTTTCTAGTAACTGTCAAATGTAATATTGCATTGAAGCGATAATAGCAATTAGGACATTTGACATCGTCGTAAGTTAAAGAATGTATGACAGGGGAACTGTAGTATTTTTCACCATGTAGTATATCACGATGATAAATTTTATAAATCATTTTACTCTTACAAAGCTTTGTTAAAAATATACTTCAAACAATGTAAAACACTGAAGTTTTTCCTCTTGCACAGCATTATGTAAAAAAAATTATATGGGGGAAATGTAGTGTTATGTATTCACCTTGCAGCATATTCCGATTGTAAATTTTAGAAATCATATTACTCTTTCAAATCTTCCATCGTCAAGAGAAAAAATTTAACAGTGTATAACATTGTTAACCTAAAAATTGTATTAAATAAAAAAATTCTTAACATAATGGTGAAGCAATAAAAAAGTAAATACTGAAAGAATTTAATTGAACTTGGCAATATTCTGGTAACTATATACATACATAAAACTACGAAACTTACTTCGATCAATAAACGTCGATTTCATGTCTTTATAATCAATATCTGGTGAGTATATTTCGCTACGTTTAATTTCGTGTTGTAATGTAAACCAAGAGAATATATACATACGGAAGCTTTAAAGGACTACTTCGTTTAAAAGCATCTACTTCCAGCATAAGGAGATAAGTGGAAAATCTTTAGTAATTTCAGAAAACGCTCGAAAATAAAGTTCATAATAGATTATTTGTAATACACCATTTGTTGTTTGTAGATTGTAGCCTGGAAAAGAATGGCTCTTAGGTGGTAGTATCCATTTCTTTGTTTTTTCCGCCACTTAACAAATTTCATATCACAATGTCGAGGAAACCAAACCAGTTCCGATTACCTTATGAGTCAGTACTTAAGTGATTAGTTTTTCGACAACAATGTTTTGGCGAATAACTGAATAGAGCTGCAGTCGTTTTTACAATCTATTTGTAAATTTCAAACGGCCGCAAACATATTTTATATTAATTATTATTAACTAGATTTGCTATCCAATACTGCTATCAATTATTATTTTTAGAGTTCTTTATTTTTTGGCTAGTGTAGTATTTAAGTATGCAGTATAATATTTAACATTAAGTATAAAAATTATCATTTTTTGTAAATATACTTAACGTCACATTGAGTAGATTTTTAAAAATTACGGACTCAATTATGCAATATTGCTCTGTAACTTATGTTGATTAATTGAAGGATCCTTACTGTCACATCGATATATACTTCTCCGATTCTAGTCCTCATTCTCATTGTTTCACATTCTGGACAGTAAATACTTGAAAGAAATGGTAATGCATTTTATTTAATCACCAATAAAATCGCATAACATAATACCATAATGATAATAAAGTACACGAAACCTATTTTCATGTAAGAGGCTTCGCTGGAGTTGCATGGAAAATTGAAGCATGTAGCTCAGTTCATACTCGTCATATCCTGCAGACAGACATTCAGAAGAACAATTTTACCAGGCTACTGAGTGATATGCTTCAATGACGCTCAGAAAATTGCCGTAGAGGAACATTTACCATCATCGAACTTATTCTTATCAATGTAAAATTGCAGGATCATACAAAATGTAATGTACAAAAGCAATATTTCACAAGATATACTGGAGGCTATGAAGTTGTAATTTTTCATATTTCTCTATCAGCGACAAGACCATTTTCGTTGTTATCGTGTTCACTCATAACGTCAACATAAACGTGGTAGGATTTTATTATACAAGCACTGTTGATGTAAAGATTCTCTTGGTGGTAAAGTAGAAATACAACAGTACGTGTCCTTATAGTAACATTAAGAAGGGGTACAGTGCATAAAAAGGAGTAATTTTTACAATGATTTTCATTTGATTTAAAAAGAATTTTCTTTTTTTATAAGTATTCCCTGTAATGAAGGCCAGTCGATTCCACGATATCTGAGCCGAGGAGGGTACTGAGGATTTTTCTTACTGCGCTTAATTAACGCTATGTATATTGAGGTACGAGTATATCTCAGATCCAAATACGGTTATCCAAAACGTTGAATGCTATTTTAAATATATGAATACGTTATTAAACATACAGTACATAAAACTTTAGACGCAGTAAAACACCAGATCGTGTTAGTAAGAATTAAACTGGCCACAATGTATGTTTGTAAAGATGATTGAGCGACAAGGTTTCAAAGTGTAGAGTATCTTTCAATTAAAAAGTTCCGCTGCACGTTAACTAATTTATCCTCAATCAGAACCCCTAAGGTAAACGTAATTACGGTTGGAACACTTTCACAAACTTTTAATTCGTTTAACGATATTTGTGCCACAGGAAATCCGTTTGGTTGTTAATTTAATTCCGTATTCCTGAGCATGTTTCCAGTTTGTTTTACGGGAGATAACACGAAATGTACTGACACGTACCAACTGGCTAAGAATAATCAATTTGTAAAATATTTACAGTTTGCATTACGGTTACTCAAGATTCAATTTAATAAGAACAACCAATGGGCATACATCCTTAAAAGGCTTAAGTTTTCCAGGACGAAATAATAGAACTAAATACAGTTGTCTGCATTAGTCTTGAAAACTTACAGTTTTCTAAAATGTAACATTATTTAACTAACACTGAACTATTGGTCAGTAATTAAAAAGGTTAAGTTTATAAAGAATTTCAGAAGATTTTCTTTGAACAAATAATAGATGGAGCTTTATATCAATAAATAGTTTACTTTTGTTATAAAGTAGGTTTTTCGACACTGGTAATTTTTTTTTATTTAGGCAACACTTTTGCATTTACGCCTGTTTCTATGGTCATTGGTTGCTTCTATGAAGGCAAAGTCGTAAATTTAGATATATTCGAGTTATTAAAGATACATTTATTTAAAGACCACTTAAAAATACTTCTATAATAGTGTTTTTAAACCCTCAACCAATACAATACAATTTGTCATACACCATTATATTCATGGATGTATTGATGTACACCATCATATTGAAAATATATTGATCAAAAGATCAGGATGGAGGCGTGTGCCATTTACTACTAACTCTTCTGACCATCACCTTCCTGTTTTTTTGTTTCATATGACACACCGTAATATTACAGGAAATGCTACTACTGTACTTTTATCCCCAGTCTTCCATCTTCCCTCATGCGTGAGGCGTGATGTGTTGTGTTCTCGATGCTCTACAATAACACCACTTTCTCACCAGTTTGGACGTTAAGCTGTTGCTTTACCAGTAGAGTGATTGTTGAGTTCCTGACGTATAAATATAAATTTTTAAAATTTAGTTTACTATGTTAGAAGTGTATTACTAAACATTTTAGTTTTAAATTTTTGTAGAAGCTTAACTTTATGTATCGCATTGTTTTACAACTGCAGAGAGAGTATATTTCATTTTAAAAATTTATAGTTTATTTTTATAACATTCGATGATGGAAAATGTCCCAAATTAAGACAGAATCGGTAGTAATAAAAAACAATAAATGGTGACAAAAATATCATTTCAAACGTAAAATTGGCATTAATAGATTATTCATTGGATTTCCGCTAATAACGATACTGGTCAACGCCATCTTATGATTAAAAGCGGATCTTCCAGTTTTAGTTGAATATGTTTTACGGAATATATATTTCCACAGTGTTGCTAGAGTATTTGTGTATTCTAGTCTTATTGTCAAGGGTATGGACTGGAAGACTTTAGCAAGAGTCATCACTTCATCCACGTGAGTCTAAGAGCTGAAAATGTAAACAAGTGAAAATGCATTTTTCCATAAATGAAATTTTGGAACGTATTATACATAAATTAGATGTTGCAATATTATAGGGGATAAATATAATTTATTTTATCTACAGAAGTATTAGATAATAATGATATGGATTATAAATTGATATTGTTCATAAAATTGACAAAAATATAGCAGATGTACCTGTTATAATACTGCTTTATTTTTATAATATCCTCCTTGCCGGAGGAATTTTTCCACTCTTGTAGACTTGAAATGTACTTCCAATTCTTGCCTGTTTTGCGTGCTCAGCCAATATATATGTAGTACTTTTGGACAGTTCAGTTTCAAGATGATAGTTTAGGCGTCCAAATCGCATTTGTTCCTTTTTACCCCGGACTTGAATAGTACTTCAACCATCGAAAGAAACGTTAAAATCTTGAATGTAATCACCAAATTATTTTCAAAAGGTTAGGTACACAGGAAAGCGACTATTGATAACAGATTTTATTAGATCCTTGTAGTAAAATCTACCTCTCTCTAAATATTTATTACATTGCGAAAAGTAAAAATAGTCTAATCTGATTTCAATAACGATTTACTTATTAATATACGGAATCCTATATTAATAGATACATTCTGTATGAGTATTTATATATGTATTGGTTATGTAGCCATAATAAAGTTTTAATCACCTGTTATATACCATCCGCTTTATTTATTCTTTTATCAACTGCTCTGTATATTTGTTAACAGAACGGAGAATGTAAAAAGATTTGTCTCTTACAAGAACGTTTTGTGTACATTCAGGAACTATTTACACAGCAAACGTGCTCGTAGTTCTATCAATAAAGGAACAACCTGCTTTTCCAGTTCTGAAAGTACGACGTTATGTAGAGACACCATTTTGGTATCACTTTAAAAATGATTAAATTTCTATACCTATCGTTTCAGTTGTAATTGATCATATTATGATGAATTTTAAAATACACTTTAAAATAACTTTCAACCAAATGAAACTATCTTCTATATTTTTTTTGTAAAATATTTTACTAAATTATTCTTCTTATTACTAAATAGACGTGCTTTTATTAAATTTAAAACTTTTGTCAATTAACCCAATTACAAATTGATTCTGTTTGTAGAACTCTTACTTGGAAGAAATTTGATTATTTGGATTTTTTTTAATGAATAAAACCTCTATTTCCAAAAATAATAAATGTTACATATTGTGAAACCCATTCAAAGTTCTCTACGTTCAGATACAACATTAATAGGCCAATTGAACCCTTATAATCTCACAAAAATTGTTAAACTACAATAGAAACAAAATTCGAAATATTAAAAAAATAAGAAAATATCAATAATTGAAATATGTTATGACTACAAATACATACACAAATAAACAAATAGACTTTTTAATTGAGGAAAAGTTATATATATATATATATATATATATATATATATATATATATATATATATATATATATATATATATATATATATATATAATGTAATGAAAGTAACTAAAACCCTTTAAAATAAAACTTTTTATTAAATGCACGTGTTTCGGTTTTTAACCATCATCTGTGTACATTAACCTTTAAATAAATAATAATAAACAATTAGATATACACATGTGGACCTTTTAAACATATGTTAAATTTAAATGATAATTTAACATATGTTTAAACTTAACTCATTAACTATTAACTCATTATTATTATTATCAACTATTAACTCATTAACTCATTTAAATTTAACATACGTTTAAAAGGTCCACATGTGTATATCTAATTGTTTATTATTTATTTTAAAGGGTTTTAGTTACTTTCATTATATTAATACGCGTATATATAGATAACCCTATAAGTGGAGTTAATAACATTATATATATATATATATATATATATATATATATATATATATATAAAGTAAAAGGCTATGTGTACTTTTATTGTGTGATTAGTTTAAAAACAGTAAAGTTTTCTGATTTTTTGGGGTTTTTAGTAAATACTATAACATTACTGAGTAAAAATGTACATAAATAAAACTCAACAAATAGTAATAAATATCATAATATTTTAGTTTCACTACAGAAGTACAATATTGGAAAAGAAGGAATAGAGCTTAATTTTATAAAAAGACATTCTGCTTGCCTAAAGTTTAGAAATTAGCAGATGGGGAACTAAGGACGAAACATTAAAAATATTATGCAAGATTGCTTCCATGTATATCATATTATATGATTATTATGCAAGAATATTATGTATCTATTGAGATTTAATACATGGATTCCTCCTGCACTAAGTATGAGTGATATCAATTTTGAGATTAAAACTGTAAAGAGCAATCTTTCCGTCAGTCTGTTCATCTCTATTTACGATACTCTTTATAGAAAGGCCATAGAGGCTTGAAACTTGTTACATTGGTTCTCCTTGGTCTAAGAAATAGTACCATTGATTTAGGCTCAATAAGTAAAAGGAGAGTCTGCCCATCGGTTTGTCCTTCCGTACTCTACTTCATTTGTTACGTTCTTTATACTCGGTTTTATTCGAGTAAACGTTATTTCAGTTACATGTACACAAATAATATTTGTATGCTACTACTTTATAAAGTTTTCGATCAGGTTTAAAGGTTCATTCTGGTTGACATAAATTTACAATTGAATTCCTTGACATTATAAACTCTACAGAAAATGTTTAAAAGTAAGCGTTAAAACAGAATTAATTACTTGATGCACTGTCTCATAAATTTGAAATAATCGCAATATAATAAAACTATTAACAATTTAATAAATAATTATAGTTCTTGTACTGTTACTTCATTTGTACGGTTATTAAAGGTTTCTACGTTGTTTACAATATTTGATTGCAAAATGTTCTGAAAAGTTCTCTTCAGAAAAGTAAACCATGTTTACTTTCTAGTAAACAGGCTAACACCAACCAAGCCGAACAATACAGAGTTGGGAGAAACAAATGAGATCCAATAAGATCCCAACATCTGTTTTCATTTTCAAAGCCACATGCACTCTAGGGCCACACCTGTTCAACATTGTATCGTGTGTCCACACCACTCAATGTTACTCGGGCTTACAGAGTGTTCTAACCATGTTTATCTTTTACGAATAATTATAACATTACTGCAGTTCATATTAGTATTACGTGAACTAAAATACTTTTGACATAAAACATTTATTTTGTGTACTTCCCTAACAAGTTTTTTTATTATGTTACATCATAGATTATTATCATATATTTATGATATTAAATTACATTAATCAGAAAAAGTATTGACAAGCAAAAAACATACAAATTTGGAGTTTAAAACAAGAACCGTTTCATATATAAGTTAAATTTAAATTAATAAGATTATTATATTGTATGTTCTAATAGAAATTATATAAATCATATACAAATTCAAAATTATGATAAAATGTGACCCCATTTATTATTTTAAGTTTTTTAAAACGAAACCACTAATTCTTCTGGCACGCTTAGCCATACGTAGATTAGTAATCCTGATTTCAGCAAAAAATATTGTAACTCGATACCATTTACCATGAATTTAATTTTTTAAATGCGTATTTCACACCTATTAATTGTATAACAAGATTGTATGAAAGAAAATGAATTTTTTAAATATGTTTAAATTTTTACGAATGTTTTATTATATATTAATGTCTACTAAACAATATAGGATTCTACTCCTAAAAAATGTAATATTTATACAGTTTCAAGATATGCCTGAATAAGATTCAAACGGTTATCGCGAGAGAGGTTGCTGTGCGTTTAATTTTAAAGACATCAAAACGTAGCCTATATTATTTTTCTTATTTAAATTTATAAACTATGGTTGTATTAGTTAGTTACATTTTAATCGAAAAATCAATCAATAACTGTTTACACTAAGGCTCACCTGGCTGTGGAGGTAGATAAAGATGGTACACCGGTTGAGTGTATAGGTCATATTTCCAAGAGAATGGGAACAACGCTGCGGAAATTGATGAAGAAACCGCTTGGTGGTAAGTCTCTCTCAGGTGGTAACCCAATAACAGGAACTGGAAGACTAACAGATAAAGTTGTAGATAAATTTCAGTCATATTGTGGTAAGGTAACAAGACCTATAGTAAACAAGTCCGAGTCGTATTTTCAATTTTTTCATTACCTTTTTAAAGACGAGAAATTGAGCCATCAGATATGTCCACCAGAAACAATATATGAGTATGATAATGCTATGCATAACAAAAGTAATTTATGCACAAAGCAACAGTACCTACATCAATAATGGAGGCTGTAAATCCCTCATTTCAGGCATTAGCTCAACCGTCTTCTGAAAAACTACCTCCATGACTCAATATGTGAATGAGTCCTTCAATAATATAATTTGATGTAGGATTCCTAAAAATGTGTTCGTTGGGAGAAAAACTTTAAAAAAAGGAGTGTTTGATGTCATCTTGCAATTAATTGTGGCAATTTATGGAGATTGTAATTTAAAAGACCTAGGTGATTTTGTCATAAGCACTATTAAAACACAAAAATTTGATGAAATTCGTTTTTTAAAAAGCTCATCGAGAAGAAGAAGAATACGAAAGAGACTAAAAGTAGATGGATTAGGTGACTCCGAATACTGGCCAGGAGGATTTTAAGGTATACATATCTTTAGAATCAGTTACGATTTATGTTTTTTTCTGTTTCCTGAAAGTTGGTTTAAAATCTTCACTGAATATGCACGAATATGAATATATATATATATAAAACAATAAATAGCTTTAAAAGAAAACTACAATTATGGACTGTACAATATTTCGTTGTAGTTTAGAATTTGGGTAAAGTTGTATATAAGAATCTAAGGATTCAAATGGAAAACAGTAAATTTGTGAATGGTATAAGTCCTCTGGTTGTTTCGATTCTAATATAAGTTAATGTGCCAATTCAATATTCCTTACATTGAAATCATTTAGAGAGATACTTTCACAAGGTTTAATTTTGCTTATAGCTTTGAGTTTATAGCAATCCTCAAAGCTTTTGTTATGGTGAATAGTGTGTAATGATACTGTTTTTTTCGTTTTAGTGATTAACAGAAAAAACGGTGACCGATCATTTTTACACGCAAAGAATTTGTGGTTAGCCCAATTGTATTCTAGATAAAACATACAGTTTAGCTTGTAAATTAAATAGTTGGAGGTACAGTCCAATTTACAAGCTATTGGATAAGTTTTCTTAGTGACGCTACTGTGGAATTCATCGGTTTTATCCATAATTTTTCAAATACCCTAAAATGGTATATTACATGGTTCACAGCCAAAAGAAACTTTTTTAGAATTTTACCAACATGAATTAAGGACTTACATGCATTTTCGTCCAATTTTTAGGTATCTTAAATACTATTCTATGTGGCTTGGAAAATGTGTGTGTGTGCCTGTTAGGCTTGAAAATACACTAGCATAATAAAATTATTCTTAAAAAAAAATTATTAAATTATACAACAAATTTTTAACAATATTGTCTTTTCAAACTAACTTTTATGTTTGTGTTAGCTATGAGGAATATCCTAGTCCATTTCATGTACATATATGAAATAGTTAGGGATACAACATTTTTAAATTATGTGTGCTATGGTTTTTGAGATATATGTTCCTAAAGTTACTGGTTTTAACGGGGCCGAGATATGGGCCTTCAACTCCCGTTAAATAAATATTTTATCAATACATTAAGCATTGCTACTAGGTTTGTTAAGTTTTATTTATATATTTTGTATTTTAAAAAATTAGTTTTGCCAAGATTGCCTGAGAAAATCTTGTAAACTCCTAGAAAATTTCGTGAATAAAGTAATTATTACATAATAAAACATTTATATCAACAGAGAAACTTTATATAGATTTTGTGCTTTTTAAATATTCCCGTCTAATAATGGAATTTTTTTAGTTGATAGTATTTAAATTCTTTGAGTATTTTTTAACTCTTTATCCATAAATAGACAGTGATCCTGAAGCATTTAGGCATAGTTTATATTAAGATATACATAAGAAAAGAATAGTTAATTCCAAAATACACATCATAGGTCATAAAAAACTCCTATTATGAATAAAGTATGACATTTTCCAAATCTCCTTATTTATAAAGAATCCGATTATGATAACTATACTATTATATAGAAACATTTATTTTTATAGGAATTAATTTTTGATACCTTTAGTTTCACTTCGCTCGACCTAAGAGATGTAAATTTTATTCCTCTTTGACACAAACAAAATATTGTACTGGAGCAATTACAGCGACGCACTATAAGGGTGACCATTCACCTTTCATTTTAAAATGTTGAATTTACCTGGGAACCAATCAAACATCTCAATTATAGATCATACTTTTTTTCTCTTTAAGATTGCAAAGAAATACATTACTAACTATTATATGCAAATACCATCTTGAGGTTCGGTAATATAACTGATAAAGTTGAGTGAACCCTTATCGTAGAAGGTGAAGGGAGCGTTAAAGCTGTTAAACTGTTACATTGTTTCTTTGTCACAGCGTTTATAATGTGTCACAATCCTTAACTTTTCTGTTTAAACACTTAAGACTAACTGAGTAGAACGAGACGCTAAATTCCCCTTCAAAGGCTTCTTGAATTTAGTTTTATAAGTTTTCTTAGCTTACAGTTTTCAACTATTCATAGGATAATATAATTTAAGAAATAACATAAATAAATAAACTTTATTTTACAGTATATTATTACTTAAAAGCTTATTTTGCATCACTGGTAAAGTAAAGAGAGAGTTTCTTTTCATAACTGCTAATGTTTAGTATAAGAAGGGAATAAATGCGTCATATCAAAATTATGTTACTGTTACTTATAATAAGTCACTTCAAGACTAATATTTAACTAGTATACTATCCATATATTTTAGTATCATTTGCTACCATTTATATATTTGGTAATAAAATAAGATAAAATTCAGATTCTTAAGAGTATTGAGGTTATGCTCTAAATTCATAGTAACGTCGACACCCTACACATGCATTTTTGAGATAAAAATGATGTGTGTTTGTTTGTGTAATTTTATAACTTGTATTGTTTCAATACATACTGCTTAGTTTTATTTCAATAACTCATACGCAGTTTCTGCTGGTAGATGAAGAGACATGGAATGATTTACAAATAAAAAGCTACATATAAAGACAAAGACAAAGACAAAGAATTTATTCGTACAATTGAACATAATGTTTTTTGTACAAGTCGATTACAAAAGAATGCATACGTGTGACTACAAATTAATCTAATTTGAATTCAAATAATGTGAATGGACAACTGTAGCAGTAAATTAAAATTAAAACAAAATTAAAACTAAAATGGACTTGCTGGCCTCACAACCCTGTTGGGCCTATCGCCTCCCCAAGGCTGTAGAAAGCTGTCTCATTCAAAATTCGTTTTAATTCCGATTTGAATAATTTTAAATTTTCTGAGTTTTTAACCTGGTTTTCTATAGGCAACCAATTAAAAATCTTTGGACCGTAGTAAAAAATGGAATTTTTGAACAGACTAAGTTTGAATCTGTCGGATATTAATTTACCTTTGTGTCGGGTAAAGTGGTCATGTTGAGCTAGAGGGAAAAGATTGCGGTTTTTGAAAACAAAAATTGATGAGTGGTAAATCAAAAGATTGGTTAGCGTGAAAATTTTTCTTTGAAAGAAACAGCTCTCCACAGCCTTCGCCTGGTCTCAGTTCCCAAACAACTCTTAAAGCTCTCTTTTGTAAGATGAAAATCCTATTAAAATTTTGGAAGGTCGAGAACCCCCAGAAAATAAGACCATATCTTAGCCTTGATTCGACCAAGCCGAAGTAAGCCGTGGTTAGAGCTTCCTGAGAGGAAAATTTTGAAAGACACCTCAGAGCAAAGATTGATGAGTTGATCTGTTTAGACAAGGATTCTATATGAGTTTGCCATTTCATGAAGAAATCTATATGAACTCCTAGAAATTTATAACTGAAGCAATTACTGACATTTTGATTGTTTATTGAGTATATGTTCGGAAGATTTAAGCTTTTTTGAGATTGTAACTCCATAACCTGTGTTTTTGAAGTGTTAAGAAAAAGCTTATTTACTGTGAACCAGTGAGAGAGCGAGGACGACACTTCAGAGAACTGGTTGGAAAGGGAAACTGAATTTTTGTTGCTGAAAATCAGGCTAGTATCATCTGCAAAGAGAGATATTGTGGGACAGACATTGTTATTTTGATTTAGAAGGATTGTATCTGGAAGATCATTAATGAAAATCAAAAATAGAAGGGGACCAAGAATCGAGCCCTGAGGTACACCTGTTTTGACGATAGAAAATTCGGAAAAACACTGATTGCCGCTATCCTGGATTTGGACATATTGGATACGACCCTGCAAGTAACTTTTGAACCAATCCAAAGTAACACCTCGGAAACCGTATTTTTGCAATTTGGAAAGTAACATTTGATGATCAACTACATCAAAGGCCTTACTAAGGTCACAGAACAAGCCTAGAGCCTTGTCACCGGCGTCGAGAGATGAAAGGATCCTTTTAATCACTGCAGCAATGGCTACTTCAGTGTTCATCTGTGGTTGAAAGCCATATTGAAAAGGAGATAAAATTTTGTGTTTCTTTAGAAAGTTGAACATTCTATTGTGTACAATTTTTTCAAAAACTTTGGAGATAACTGGGGTGATGGCTATTGGTCGGAAAGAAGATACATCACAGGTATTTTTTGATTTGGGTATAGGAACAATTTTGGTTATCTTTAGATCGGTAGGGAATTTTCCTTCTGAAATTGATGAGTTAAAGAGATGCGTTAAAATCGGAGCCAAACCTACCGCGAATTCTTTAAGAAAGGGGGCTGATAAGTTGAAAAAATCTTTTGATGTGCTGTTTTTCAAGGCTTTGATTGCTTTTAATGTTTCGGGTATGGTGATGTCGAAAAAGAAGAAAGTGTCTAAGATAGTGGGCAATGGTGCTGTTGGTGGATAAGGGCCAGAATTATCGGGTACATTGACTTTGAGTTTTTCTGAGACATTAATAAAAGAATTATTAAGAACATTTGCAATTTCAACTGGATTTTTGAGAAGTTTACCTTCAGCCTCAAGTTCAAACTCCTTGTTAGCTGATTGTTTTTTCCCTGGTCGACAACTGTTGATGATGTCCCAGGTTGCCTTTCCTGGGTTTCGGCTTTGGGAAATATACTCTTGAGCGTGTCTAGATTTGGATTCCCTCAGAAGTGCTTGATGTTCTTGCTTCAGGCGGTTGTAATGGGCTCGCAGCTCTGGTGGACCTCTCAGCTGCAGGAAGTAGGCATCCATCAGTCTTCTTCTGCTTTCCAGAACTGTTTCAGTGATCCACTTCAGTCTTCTAGAAGCTGGCACGGTTTTCTTCTTAATAGGGAAAGAAAGATTGAAAAAATTGATGATAGTGTCTGAATATTTTGAAAACATAGAATCAACTGAATTTTCTTGGTAAACACTGCTCCAGTTTTCATTGCAAAGATACTGATGAAATTTATTCTTGTTATTCAAACTGAAGTTGCGAGTAAGAATAGTTTTATTTTGATGTTTCTTTTTATTTGGAAATGTTTTTGATATTTGAATGAAATTACCCTCGTGATCTGACAAACAAGTTGATGTTATGCCTGAAGAAAAACCTTTAAGAGGAAGGTTTGTGAAGATATTGTCCAAACACGACCCACCACTGGGAGAAAATCTGGTTATACCACGAACTGTTGGAAGAAGACTGTGACCGTGAAGAAGATCTAAGAAAAGTGCAGAGTCGCGGGACTGAACGAGAATGTCGACATTAAAGTCGCCAGCCAGGATAACACTATTTGTTTCGTTGTTTAGTTGTGCTAAAAAAACAGAAAGTTGGTCGAAAAAAGAGCTAAGAGAGCTTGCTGGGGACCTGTAAATGCTGACCACTGTAATTTTGAGTTCTGGTAAAGTGATGGCTGAAATTTCTAAGATGAGCTCGGTACTGTGCTGCATTAGATCCTCACGAGTTTTTATTTTCCAGGGAAAGTCATCACGCAAGAATATTGCAGATCCTCCCCGAAAAGATTCAGATCTGCTGAACGATGTTACGAGTTTGTACCCTTGTAGTGAGAGGTTTGATGCCTCGTCACTTGTTAGCCAGTGCTCGCTAGCACACAAAATGTCGACGTCTTCTGCATGCAACACAGTCTCGACCTCCGCACATTTGTTCCCTATGCCCCTTAAGTTTTGATGGAAAATTTTAATACATATTTTATTTGAATTATTGCTAATTTGTGGATTGTTTAAGACATTTGAACTTGTGGTGGGATCTGTTAATCTAAAAAACCATTGTTTGATAATGTACACAATTTTGGTGATGGAGCTGAACTGCAGCAGGGCAAAGGGTTTCAAAGGTTTGGGTTCTGGAAGGAGTTATTTTTGTGTAGGGGAAGTGGCGCGCAGGCCGGAAGGTTGGGGACTACAATTTGGGGTGTGAGAGTCGTGTGTAGGCAAAACATCAGATATTGATACGTTTTCATTCCATTTAACAATTAAGTTTTTAATTTCTTTACAAATTTTAGCTTTTCCCTTCATATGAAAGTGAATACCTCTTTTATCAAATGAGCTCATGGTTTTAACTCCTAAATCAAGAATTTTTACATTTGTAAACCTAAATAGCAACTTTCTTATTTCTGCATTTACTTTCCTTATGAACTCGTTTGCTTTAGCCAATGGGCTAAGATCAAACCTAGGTGGGATTGTTGAAACTATTACTTTTAGGTTGTTAGCAGAGGCCAGCAAATCATTATAGGCTTGTATTATGCTGATGTCATCATACTTGTCAACACTGTTCGTACCTCCAATTACAATCAAAAATTCATTATCCTTCAAGCCATTTGAGTCCATCTTAGCACCTTTCACCACTTCTTCCAATGGAGCTCCAGGTCTCACAAGTCCAGGTTTCACCAGGCAGGTTTTTTGTCCAAATTCCCTTGCCAAAATTCTTGACATATGACGTCCGTGACTGTCACTATGTATTGAAGCTGCCATACTCTGGCTGAACTTCTTCTTCCCATGTCTCCTAGGTTGCCGGTGAGTTTTCCGGGTTGAAGAAACTGGAAGCGAAGGTGTTTGGTTTTCTTCAAATACGGGCGTCTTGTCAGCCAGTGATATGGAAGCAAAACGGTTTGAAATAGGCAGTCTGTCAGGTACATAATTTCTATAGGTGTTATTTGGTGTTTCTTCAGACTTTTCCTGCAGCTGTGGTATGTCAAGCATAAGTTTTTCGTTAATGTTTCGGAGAGTTTCTACTTCGAGATTTAAAATATTAATATTGTCATTTAAGTGTAATGTTATTTCTTGGTGGGTTTTTAATTTCTCTTTTACCAATTTCAGCTCTTTTTCAAGGTCTGTCACAATTTTCTTATGGTCATTTACTGAGTTAAGGCTTTCATTTTCCATGTTGAAGCATTCATCCTGAACTTGCTTACGCAGCAACTTTTCCTTAGCCAAACAACTCTGTATGTCCTCATTCTCGTTACTTAGTGAGTCGTTGGTAACTTCTAGTTCTTTATTTTTCTGTGAAAGATGGTTCATATAATCAAGTACAGCTATACATACAGGCAAAAGTTGAATTATACTATCCTCTCCATAACGGTCTTTACATAAGCTTAGGGCAGCACGCAGCTCCACAGCATGGTCCACAACACCAGAGTCTAAGTTTTCAGTTAAAGAGCTGAGGTCACTATCAAGCCTTTTCTTTCTTTCAATCACAGATCTTCTGGTAAAAGCCATAATTTACTATGCTTTGATGATTATTATCAAACATATGGTGGCATAAAATAATGATGTTTTAATAGCGCCATATAGAAGCCCCTTTAAGTATTAATACGCAACAAGACAAACCAGAAGTAAAGATGAAGCAGTCTGAGAATTGAAGGCAGTTATATAATTGTGTCTGTGGGAATGTAAGGGAAACAGTAGGTAGAGGCAGTAGGTTGGCGTCCTGCTTGTCACAGTGCGCGTGCGCAGGCCTGACTGTGCGTGACAGTCTGAGTTCAAGCAGCAAGTCCAGCTTGATAACAGATCCACTATCTAATCTACTGTCAAGAGACACTTGATAACGTCTTTGTAAAAGTAAAAGAACTTTACTTACAGATGAAGTGAAAGTTGTCACTGAAACTGGTTATGTTGTTATTACTTTTAGCTTGACCAATTTATAAATGTAGTCACTTAAATACGAAATATAGTTTAAAGTCTAAGGAGCAAAAACTCCATCAGCTTTTAATGTAGGTCCAGGCCTACCAACCGGCCTGGACCTACATTATAAGGATGGACAATAAGGAAAAGACATCCGAAGGAAACTGTCACTTAGATTTTTTTGCCACTTATACTATGTTTCAGTAAAACTCTGACGAGTTGGAATCTATGTATTGATTGGATTTAAATTTTTAAGTAATTTTATCCTTATACTTTAATTTTTTATTTTAATCATTAACAAGAATAGTTTTTAACTGTCAAATTTGACTTTTAACTTTAAACGATTAAATGTCAATTTCATATAACTATTTTTTTATTTAAAATCTCTGTGATTAAAAGAGTTGTTTATTTTCATATAAATAGTACAACCTTTGTTTAGTGTATTTAGAAAACAATAATGCTGATTTTCATTTTAATGATTATGTTTTTAGTTGACTGAGGTAAATAAGTATTTCCTTTAAAAGAGGTTGTATAGTACTATTTTATAAAGTAACATATTAATTAAGTAGTTATGTTTCACCAGATTTCCAGATGATGAGAGAAAAGCAATATTGAATTAACAATGGAAACTGCATTGTGAGGTTAACCGGGACAGCATTGCATCAGATGTTTACATCAATATCAATCATTATTCGCAATCTCATTAAATCTGATTGGGTGAACAGAATCGTCATTAAACTGATTTGTCTAATGACAACATTGATGTTTGTAACGGAGTCCACATTTTGTTATGATAGATACCATTCAAAATACCAATAGGGTTGTTTTGTTGCGTTAATTTTAGTTTACACTAATCTGTATCCATTTATTTCAATTCTATAAGTTAATCCCAAATGTGATATTTAATATATAAAACACGGTGTTTGAATCCTTACCAAAAATGAGGACGTTATAAGACCACTTACACTCTCATCTTACAAAAATACAGTATTAACGTATATGTAATTGAAAGTACATCGAGATGAGCAGGATGTGTCAGTGTGCTGAGGTTTAACTAAAATGTCTTTTGTTACTGATATATCCACTCTGTGTTCTAATAATGAATGTAATCAATAAAAATCAAGATGTATATATACATCTCATAAATTTTTAAGTAACATGATATATGATAAATATGATATATATATATATATATATATATATATATATATATATATATAAGTATGTGTATACATTAACAGTAATATTATTTCAATACAATGATCGCCTAAGTTTACCGCTGTGTATACCTGAAGTATCAGACAAACATTACAAATATTTGCGTATAAAGTAAAGCTTTGCTGCTATAAAATGAGATAAAATTATTTTGTACTTGAACAAACATTATACATTCTTTACCTACCATTTCTTCCAAATGCACACGAAGTACCACAAACTTTTTCTCTGTAGCTCAAAAACTTTCACGCATTTGATTCTAAATTTTACTTGATAATGCAGCTTTTTCTTCAATTGAAACCAATTAAAAATACTTTAAATAAAAAAAAACATACTCAACTAAGTTTAATATTTTACAACAATAAAATAAAATTTCAAAGAAAAAAAGGCTTTTCCGTACACTTGTGGGCTAACCATTAGAAGTAGGAATAATTGTCTTCTTACTTGACGTCACATATCACTTTCCGTTGCACTACTAAGGTATAAATTACAACACATTGCAAATATGATTTAGGACATTTATACTCCATCGTTGAGTCACAAAAATGATACAAAAACCAATCATTCAAGATAAGAAAATTTTGACCTTCTACTGTCTTAGCTTCAAATATGCTTAGGCTACATATCTTACGAAAAATAATAATAACATTTATTTTAGTGTTTTAAGGTCATTTTAATGATTAAACTTATTTCTAATTATAATTGATACCTGAAGTAAAACAAGACTTCAGTTAGTTTTTGTAAACCTGAAGTAAAACCAGTCCACGAAAGTTAGTTTCGTTGTTTATTTTATATATTATTAAGGTGGCAAATATTTGTTGTCTTGGTACGCCTTTAAATTATCAAACATACAAAAAAGTAAATTTTTATAACAATAATAACCATTTCAATAAATAAAGAAGTAATGTATCAATGGCTCAGTGTATTAGCGGGATTGTTGATTCACATACGAGTACATAAACTCCAACTAGGATAACATTGTGTGAGTTGTTCCCTTAATACTTATTGAGAACCTCATTACACCTGATTGTGTTATCAGAACCTTCATTGTCGTGGTTTGGTTATTGATAATAGGCTATGTTTATAACAATTCTGCTTTAGTAAATAATGGTATAGATACATAAAGTTAAAGACATTATTAAACATGAGTTTTGTCCTACTCTAATTTATGTGTAATTCCAATGCAGTGAGCAATACAGAAAACTTAATATTACTAGTAATCGTTTATATTTGAATCAGTATTAATTTTATGTATACAATTATGAGTAGTTTTCCCTCAGTGAAGGTCTTGTGAAATCTTCACAAGAATATTACTGCCACTCACGGTCCATTTTACTATTCGTGAGTAATTAATTCCAGAGTACAAAAGATCACAGCCGAAATAAGGAGCAAAGGATATGGCAATATATGATTTACGTTATGCTTTTAGGTTGTATCTCCAACAAACCTGACAAGAACGCAGTTAACCAATACACGGATTATAATTACGACTACAACCTAATTAGGAGAATCACAGGCAGTCTAATAGCCCCGGCGCGACGTCGCACCTGTTCGATCGGTCCTTGTAGGTGCTCTAGCCCTTTGACGTCGGCGCTATTTGACGTGCGCTGTGCCTGAGTGGCGGTGCGCGCGAGACCTGCCTGCCCTCGCTGGGCGGCAGGATTTCATTTAAATCTCACGTCCCGCGCATCGTTCTAGTTATTTGCCTCCAACTTTCTTATTTTTTATTCAATTGGTTCAAAGTAAAGTTTTTATTTTGTAGAACTAAATTACCTTTATTTTGAGTTAACCCTACGAATTTTCCTACAGTTAATATAAGTGTTTTACATTAATTTAATTTGAAAAACTTGTGTTCCATTACATTTTAAAACGTGTTTTGTGATAAAAAAACCTAGAATAAAGCTGTTTTCAAATACTTATCATTGCAATTAGTTTTAATATCAAATTAGTTTTAGTCGAAAGTCACTAAGGGGCTTCTTTGTTCCATTTTCAGGTTTGTAGAGTATATAGCTGTTCAATACAATGGTATTCAAAAAATGAATGAGTAGTTTCTTTGCAAGTAAACGTTCCAAAACAAAGTCAACAATTTCGATTTGTTTTTTGTCAAAAATACAAACTTTTAAGAAACAAACAAAAACATTTGGCATGAAAAGGTTAGTTCGTTTAGGAGATACAAAATAAAGAACAAAGCACTACAGCGCGGGACAGACGCTGTCCCGGCCGACCTCAGAGGGCTAGGAAGCCTACTCAACGATCCCCTCAGGTTCTTCGCTCCACCGCAATTTGGTACGATATCTATATCAACAGTCAATTAAGGGTGCAGGCCATACGACTAATATCCCGCAACCGTAGACCAAACCTAGCCCACGCACTCAACAGGTTATCTAGCATCCAGAAATCTCCGTCCACAGCATCAATTGCTTAGTGTTGAGATTTGGTCCAAACTCTGCCTTTAATACCTTTGCATCGCCATTAAAATGTATTATTGAATATCCACATCCCGAAAGTTCTTTTATTCTTTTGTAGAACTTGAAACTAAACTTTTTTAATTGAATTCTCGAATTCATACCTTCTTTAACAAGGTAAATCGTCTCATAATATTTTTAAAAAACTAATTTTAGTTTAAATTTTGTATAAGAAATATAATAAATGCTATTGTCACAATAACCGAAGTTGTATATATGTCCATTTGAAAAATAATTAAGATAATCAGCACAGTAATTGTAGTTTTAGACAAGTCTATACCTCGTTTTAGAACTATGATTTTTACAGTAAATGGAAACAAATTTGCCCACCCTAATAGTTTTCTATCTAGTATGGAGAATGAGTTTATTCACCATCCGTAGGAATATATACATAAAAAAAAGAAAAACAGGTCATGAAATCCTGGTTTTATTAGATTAAACACAGTAACTCGTTATAATTTATTTACTTGACTTAATTTATCTTGTACACATGTGTTTTTCTTATCATTCCTGCCTATAAAAAATCTAGTTATATTAGATTTATAACTGTTATAATGATAAATTATTTATAGTTTTACAATAGTAGTATGCTGGCACAATAAGGACACACGCGTGATAAAACAAGCACATTGTCTCTGTTTTTTAGCACTGGTAGTAGTGTGTCCGCAGTGGTATTCTGTGACAGGACGTGTGATTTAAATTATCAGAGATAAAATATATTTTACATTGGAGGGTTTTGGTAGTGAGCATTTATAAACAACATTAATAAATGATATTAAATGTACATTGATTTAAAATTAATATAATATACCAATTTTAAATAGATCATTTCACTATTCAATATATTGAAACCATATACACATATATCACTTTAATTTTGATTATAAGATAATGTACAATTCAACCTCTGTGAATATCAGTTTTCTATAGATTGTTTAAACGAAACCGATAGATATCGATAGTGTCCTGTGCATTATATGTATGAGAGCAGTATTAACAGTATTAAAACCACACTTATAGGCTTTTAATGCTATTGACAAGAATGCAATTAGTCTATTATTGGAAAATATAGCAAATATATTTTAAATACAGTACTGATGAGCGTAGTTTTAAAGGTAATTTTATACGACTTTTGTTCAGACCAATCGTCTTTAACGCACTTATATAGAGTGTAAGTTTGATCTTTAAACTTAGCAATCTTTTAAAGATACTAGTTTTTTAATATCTTTAGGATCATTCACTTGTATTTTCTTATAGACAAAACTGCGATTCTTTTCCATTTCTCATTGCCATCCATTCAACTTGCCACACGAAGAATTAAATAACGAAGTTTATTTGTAGGTATTAAAACATACATTCAAAAATTTGATCACTTTAATGTTTGGTACTTTAAGTTAACTATCTATCATTACATTTTACCCTCGTTCGCTATAAAGATTTTCTAAAACACAGTTAATATTGTATTATATTTCAATTAGGAGCACAAGATTAAAATTTTTCGATCCCGATGTAATAGTGCATTATGGAGCAAGTTTGATTTGTTGTAAAGTGTATTGGAATTTACAGCCCAGACAAGATAATAAAAATAATCTAGACTACATTTACAAAAAACATTTTACTTTAAAAATAACTAAAAAGATATTTTCTAGACACTTAGACTTGAGGTCATTCATTCAACAAAGGCTGCTACACCATATTTTATTTTTTTATATTGCCTTTCTGTCCACACAATATATTGAATACGAACTGACAACATAGAATTAAAATTTCAATTAAGGTTAATTTCTATAGATGAGAGACTGAGTTCACTGATCACTGGGATTTGACTGACAGTGGTTTACATTAATCTTATGGGTAATAATAATAGTAACGAGAAAGTAGAAAAATAATAAAATTTGTAAGCAAAACTTATTCCGTTAACATGAGATTTTAAAAGGCACCATATGTAGACCATCTACCCCAACACAACATATTGTTGTTGCTTTTTCTGTACACTTTTATTCAAGGAGTTAGATTAAAAAATAATAAACTTGAAAGTCGATGTAAAAGTCGGTGATAAGATTTGATTTCAGTGCGCTTTTACCGATCCAATACTAATAACTAAACTATAAACATATTATATTTTACCTAGCTGTCACTAATGGTCTTAGAAACATTTCTCTTCTGTCTGTATATGTATAAGCCTGTATGTATGTTTTATGCTGGATATCTTAAGAACGAATTTGGTTGTGGAGTTTACATTTTGCATGTAACTCAGTAGGATTAGAATATAGTTTTTATACAGTATATCTGTGCGTTGTACATATCTAAAATGATAAAGGCTGTAGACTTTCGCACGCCCCTGTGTAATCCCCGTATTCCTACCTTGCTTTTAGAAATCTAGATATACAAATTACCCTTACAACACGACTTCCTATAAGAACGTATTTTATGTCTAGTATTTGAATAACAATATGCATAAACGAATGACGTAACTACATATACTTATATAATATAGAGATACATGTTAAAAAAATAAGGTTTGTCGATAGTTTTCCAGTTAACCATAAAGTAATTGATTATAATATACATCAGCGGGTACTGAAAACATACAAAATCGGTGAAACATTTGGTTTGTATTCGCACCACCAGCGCCAGCCGTATAAGTACAAACAGATTAACAAAACAACATGAGCGGTTGGATGGTGAAGCTATGTGGCGGGCTTACTGATTTTGTTGGGCAGCAAAAATAACATACTACAATTTCAATTGTGTCTTTGAATGCAATATAAATTTAAACCAAAGCGTACATTATTTATTATTATGATAAATCCACTAACAATAGTTGGACACATGTCTCTTTTCTTGGCCTCAGTCTTTTGACGAAACTATAAAATAATAGCAATACATTTATAATGAATATTACTTATTATTTTAGTTCTCGCTTATCACTATTAACTGCTTAGGTTTGCCGATGGCTGAGTTTCCCAACGTATGATGTTGTTCTTTTTATTTAGAACCTGATTTACTTGTTACGTAACTTTTAGTAAAGTTTCAATATTATTTATACCTTTACTTAAAACAAACTTGAACTTTGTATGGGGACAGGTATGAACTTTTTTATGAGTTTAGTCTACTAATTATCATTACAATATTTTATTCAAAAGGTTGACAAATTGTCTTTACTATACAATGAACACTACCTGTTTATTTAGTTGAATGGTAGTGATGCTTGGAGAGCTTATCCCATTTAACCAAATGTGAACTAAAGAATAACTTTCTGATTAAATTTGATATAATAATTTTGAAGGGAATGTATTTCCCAAAATGCCATTTTATTAAGCCATTCATGATCATCAGAAAACAAAGGGTTTGTTCCGAACTATCTGGGATAATATTTGGGAGTGTTATAAATTTGCAATAAAGTAAAGACAAAAACCTGTTACAGCAGATTTTGTAAAGATTTCTTAACACCCTGTGAATTAAAAGGAAGGTAACTGAAAACAATTTTTGTTAATGATCCTTGTGAAGAACACTTATAAATTAAGTACCACTCGCCCAAATCTTTCCCAAAATATTCCTTAGATTTTGTTTATGGGTTTCCAAATAATGTTATCAAACTCAAATTATGGGAACGGGGGTTCATACGGAGGTTATATCTTGACTTGTTAAACCGTTACAATCAGTGGGCCAGGAGATCTGGTGCCCCTGTGTAAATATATATACCATAGGTCACGGAATGATTTGAATCTAAGGAATTATTTAATATTTTTAAATTAAATCCTTATATTCTGATCTCCAAATTTAGCTAAATTAAAAATTATAATATGTTATAGTATATTACTTTTAAAATCAACTACTAATCAAAACTTGATTGAATATTAAAATTGTTATTTATATTTAAAAAAATTGCTATCAGGTACTCTTTCTTTCGTTTGTTTATTTTATTTAGTGTAAGTACACTGAGTACATGGGTAAAAATATTTTATAATTGTGAACTATCCTTTATCACAGAAAAATAATTACTTGTAACGAATATGTTTTTAGGAATATGTGTAAACATACACTCTATATTGCTAAAGTAACATACTATATGAGTAATTTTTTAGAGAGGTAGGGATTTAACTGCTTATCCATCAAAGGGTCGATGTCCCCGAGCTATCGTATTGGTAGGTACTAAAGTATTTCTGATACAAAGGATTTTCTGTGAATAAAGCTGGAGGAAGCCATAGAAACAACATTCTGAGGCTAACTGCGGTCAAACTAAAAGCCGCTCAAAGCTTTCTTTATGCTGAGTTTGGATGAATATTTACATTTAAAAACATGTAAAAGTTCGATTGAGTTGTTCAACCGTAAAGTACCTGCCAAAACTCAGCACAAAATCTCATTTGCACCGCGTTTGCTCAAGCGAAGCTAATTGCTATCTTTAGTTCAAACTTAACAAATGTCATGACTTTTCTAAAGAGATGCTATAAATTACAAATATTAACTAAATTCGATGTTGAGTTAAATCGGATTTTTTAATTTATTTTATCATAGCTTCACAAAATGTTATGCAATATTTTTAATTACTTTGAACATGCGTGACATACTAATTGATTTTTTTATGACTGAGTAACTGAAAAACTATGAACACAGGCATTTCTTTTTGTTGAAACCATAAGCAAAATGCTACATGTCTTACATTGTGCGGTTGGTTTCATCACAATATTTTATATCTAGCAATTTCTATGATTATTGATGATTATAAGTTTTAAATATTCTCCTAGGCACTCGCCAGTTTATTATAAATATGTATTTTTTATAAAATATAAAATGTTAGTTTAGTCAATGCATTTTTATCTAGTAATATTAAGATGAATATTGGTGATAACAGGATGTAAACACATTTGTAGAATCGTCTATTTATTGTCCCAAGCGAAAGGAATCGCAAGTGTATATTTTGTCCGATATCATAATATTAGTTTAACTAAGTTAAAATTTCATTATTGTACTATATATAACCGTATTTTTGATATATCACCTTAGTCTTATTTGCTAGACATCTGATCATATAAAAAATGTTGGTGCATGTCTTAACGGCTGTGAGGTACTAAAATGTACAGTGTATTTTTTTTATTATCTTGGGTCGTCCATTCAAGATTTATTGTGGGATTAGTTTTCCCGTCAACAATGCTTAACGGGATCGATAAAACAAGTTCGCCTCAGCTATCGTGCCACGACATGTTCGCTGCTTGACGGGTTGCGGCATGAAACGATAAGTCGCGCATGCGCTCCAACGCAAACTCGTCAGACGGACCGGCCAGCAGAGGAGCGAGAGGTCAGTCTACACAATCCTATCACGACGATAAGACGTACTGCGCACCGAGATCTTAACCTCACTCCTGCCGACTTGTTCGTGAGATAAGGACGTATCGATTACTTCTTGCTATTGGTAATATATTACTTCAATTACTATACTTATCTTAACTAACCTTTCATTAATATTCTGTATCGTTTTTTTATATGTTGTGCCACACGAAATTTATTTATAACGTATTATTCTTGGTATTCTTTTCCTTTACTTACTTTCTTACTTAATCTATGTTCGTGCAATACGGACCTAACCTTTAAATTATTTATTGGTATTATTGGCTCTTTACTTACTATCTTCCTTAATCTATGTTCGTGCGATACGGACCTAACCTTTCAATTGTTTATTGGTATTATTGGTTCTTTACTTCACTTACTATCTTACTTAATCTATGTTCGTGCAATACGGACCTAACATTTAAATTGGTTATTGGTATTATTGGTTCTTTACTTTACTTACTATCTTACTTAATCTATGTTCGTGCAATACGGACCTAACATTTAAATTGGTTATTGTTTATCGGTATTATTGGTTCTTTACTTTACTTACTATCTTATTTAATCTATGTTCGTGTAATACGGACCTAACCTTTAAATTTGGTATTATTGGTTCTTTACTTTACTTGCTATCTTACTTAATCTATGTTCGTGCAATACGGACCTAACCTTTAAATTGTTTATTGGTATTATTGGTTCTTTACTTTACTTACTATCTTACTTAATCTATGTTCGTGAAATACGGACCTAACCTTTAAATTTAGGATTAGTGGTTCTTTACTTTACTTACTATCTTACTTAATCTATGTTCGTGCAATACGGACCTAACCTTTAAATTGGCTATTGGTATTATTGGCTCTTTACTTTACTTACTATCTTACTTAATCTATGTTCGTGTAATACGGACCTAACCTTTAAATTTGGTATTAGTGGTTCTTTTACTTTACTTATTATCTTATGTTCGTGCGATACGGACCTAACCTTTAAATTGGTTATTGGTATTATTGGTTCTTTACTTTATTTACTATCTTACTTAATCTATGTTCGTGCGATACGAACCTAACCTTTAAATTGTTTATTGGTTATTGGTTCTTTACTTTACTTGCTATCTTTTATAATCTATGTTCGTGCGATAAGGACCTAACCTTTAAATTGATTTTTGGTTCTTTACTTTACTTACTATCTTATTTAATCTATGTTCGTGTAATACGGACCTAACCTTTAAATTGTTTATTGGTATTATTGGTTCTTTACTTTACTTACTATCTTACTTAATCTATGTTCGTGCAATATGGACCTAATATTTAAATTGGTTATTGGTATTATTGTTTCTTTACTTCACTTACTATCTTACTTAATCTATGTTCGTGTAATACGGACCTAACCTTTAAATTTGGTATTATTGGCTTTTTACTTTACTTACTATCTTACTAATCTATGTTCGTGTAATACGGACCTAACCTTTAAATTTGGTATTAGTGGTTCTTTTACTTTACTTATTATCTTATGTTCGTGCGATACGGACCTAACCTTTAAATTGGTTATTGGTATTATTGGTTCTTTACTTTACTTACTATCTTACTTAATCTATGTTCGTGCAATATGGACCTAATATTTAAATTGGTTATTGGTATTATTGTTTCTTTACTTCACTTACTATCTTACTTAATCTATGTTCGTGCAATACGGACCTAACCTTTAAATTGGCTATTGGTATTATTGGCTCTTTACTTTACTTACTATCTTACTTAATCTATGTTCGTGTAATACGGACCTAAACCTTTAAATTTGGTATTAGTGGTTCTTTTACTTTACTTATTATCTTATGTTCGTGCGATACGGACCTAACCTTTAAATTGGTTATTGGGTATTATTGGTTCTTTACTTTATTTTACTATCTTACTTAATCTATGTTCGTGCGATACGAACCTAACCTTTAAATTGTTTTATTGGTTATTGGTTCTTTACTTTACTTGCTATCTTTTATAATCTATGTTCGTGCGATAAGGACCTAACCTTTAAATTGATTTTTTGGTTCTTTACTTTACTTACTATCTTATTTAATCTATGTTCGTGTAATACGGACCTAACCTTTAAATTGTTTATTGGTATTATTGGTTCTTTACTTTACTTACTATCTTCCTTAATCTATGTTCGTGCGATACGGACCTAACCTTTCAATTGTTTATTGGTATTATTGGTTCTTTACTTCACTTACTATCTTACTTAATCTATGTTCGTGCGATACGAACCTAACCTTTAAATTGTTTATTGGTTATTGGTTCTTTACTTTACTTACTATCTTATTTAATCTATGTTCGTGTAATACGGACTTAACCTTTAAATTGTTTATTGGTATTATTGGGTCTTTACTTTACTTACTATCTTACTTAATCTATGTTCGTGCAATATGGACCTAACATTTAAATTGGTTATTGGTTATTGGTATTATTGTTTCTTTACTTTACTTACTATCTTACTTAATCTATGTTCGTGTAATACGGACCTAACCTTTAAATTTAGGATTAGTGGTTCTTTACTTTACTTGCTATCTTACCTAATCTTTGTTCGTGCAATACGGACCTAACCTTTAAATTGGTTATTGGTTATTGGTATTATTTGCTCTTTACTTTACTTACTATCTTACTTAATCTATGTTTGTGTAATACGGACCTAACCTTTAAATTTTGTATTAGCGGTTCTTTACTTTACTTACTATCTTACTTAATCTATGTTCGTGTAATACGGACCTAACCTTTAAATTGATTATTGGTTCTTTACTTTACTTGCTATCTTTCCTAATCTTTGTTCGTGCAATACGGACCTAACCTTTAAATTGGTTATTGGTATTATTTGCTCTTTACTTTACTTACTATCTTACTTAATCTATGTTCGTGTAATACGGACCTAACCTTTAAATTGATTATTGGTTCTTTACTTTACTTGCTATCTTACCTGATCTTTGTTCGTGCAATACGGACCTAACCTTTAAATTGGTTATTGGTTATTGGTATTATTTGCTCTTTACTTTACTTACTATCTTACTTAATCTATGTTTGTGTAATACGGACCTAACCTTTAAATTTTGTATTAGCGGTTCTTTACTTTATTTACTATCTTACTTAATCTATGTTCGTGCGATACGGACCTAACCTTTAAATTGTTTATTGGTATTATTGGTTCTTTACTTTACTTGCTATCTTACTTAATCTATGTTCGTGCAATACGGACCTAACAAATAGATTATTGCTCTGGGTCTATTATTATTTCTCTTACATTTTTCTTACTTAATATTTGTAAATACGATACTGACTAAAACATTATATATTGTTATTAGTGTTGATATTACCTTTACTCATACTATTTTACATAGCATACAGTGTGTTGCGATTTGAGGTAGCTTTGATTTAGATAGAGATCTAGGTAGATACGCTTTTTCGTTTTCTTTAATTGATGATAGTAAATATCTTATTTATCGACATCATTTTATTTCAAATTCTTAATTTTTTCAAGGCCAGTTGGGTAATGATGATTTACTAAATGCTTGAACGTTACCACCACCTTAGGTGATAGCAATATATCTGAACCCAACTGTCATACATAATCCAAAAGAATAAAATTTAGACCCCTGGATCGAATCCCCGCTTGATTGGGCTCATCTAGGGTATGCGATACGTGTCATTCTTAACAGTAAATGGTTGTGTTGTGAAAAGACACGTCACATTTTGGCGCCCGAACAGGGACGGATATTCGAACAGACTCGACTGATTGTTTACATTACAGTGATCGTCACGTAAAAATAACCGATAAGAATTAAATATCTAGACTCATATTCTATTTTAGTCCTACTGTGTCTACATTTACACATCATGTTTCCATTGAGCTTTCTCCGAATCTGGAGGCTCTTATGCCTTCTGTTTCATTCAAATATACTGCCTACTGGTCGTTCGAAAACTACTGAACCTAAGAGTGAGGATAATAAGTCACACTCACAGACTGGAACTTTTACAGATGTTGCTATTACTAGCCCTCTTAAAAGACGCAAATGTTGCTACCACAACGACTAAAACGTCTACTGCTCCATCAAGTCAAGTCCATTCCGGTACAATACCAAAAGTATTGCCCGTTACTACTGAATCATTAGCCTCAGGAAAACAAACCACGGTGAGGGGAAGTTCCGAAAAAGTTGGATGGATTTATAATCTGAAGAAGCCTGAGTTGATTGAAGAAATGTCAAAATATGGGTTACCAATCGAAGGAAATAGTGAAGATCTACGCTCTCGTTTTGTGACTTTCTTAAGGAGCCAAGGATTAGTTCGAACTCCCTCTACATATACAAAGAGTTTAGATAATACACTCTTAAGTGCTGAAAATACTGAGGTTCAGGGTACTTCAACTATTCCTGCTGCCTCTACTCTTAATACCAGAATGGAAGATTCGTCCCAACTTGAACTTGCCAGTTTTCGAGAAATCTTGGGTCTTTCCCCGAGCGCTAGTGCAGAAGAAACAGTAAAAAGAGTTTTAGTTAATTTAAAAAAATATGTCTTCATCCGAAACCAATCATATTCAGCAAGAACCTTTACAACCGGCAAGCCAAAGTCCATTTACACTTTTAAATCCTAATACGGCCGTTACTTATTTAGCTCCCCGCGATCCTATATTTACCACTACGGTACCAATAGATAACGGAGTTCAAAGTAACGAGTTGCGGGATACTGCCCCCTTTAGCGCTAAAAATTCGGCCCATATATGCAATATTGCCAGGAAATGGAATCTGCATTACGAAGGAAATGGAGATCCAGTATCTTTCTTAGAGCGACTTAACGAGTTAATGAAATGAAAATGAAATGAAAAATTCTTTATTTTTACAGGCAAAGTTAGGGCCGCATGGCCCTTTCTTACACTTAACCTGTTGCAATGTAATATTTAAAACATTAAATAAATAGTATTTAAGAATAAAACAAAACATAATAAAGATAATAAAAAAAAGA
This sequence comes from Homalodisca vitripennis, assembly GCF_021130785.1. Taxonomy (NCBI): domain Eukaryota; kingdom Metazoa; phylum Arthropoda; class Insecta; order Hemiptera; family Cicadellidae; genus Homalodisca; species Homalodisca vitripennis. The sequence continues at coordinate 121,762,303 of NC_060207.1, read as the reverse complement.
AATAATTACATTTACTCAAAGTGGTGAAATTAATGCAATATTTTAACGTGTAATAATTAAAATTTAACACAATAATAAATTAACCATCTCTACTATTCTTAAAACATAATATAAATTTATATTTTTAATATACAAATAAATTAAACTATTTATTGCTAAATGAACTTTTTCACACACAATCTCACATTCATCCCTCTGCCAGTGTCACGCCCACAGCATCTCAGACCGGAACTGCCCCAGCTAACCGCTCAAGGTACATATCTTTCAGTTTCGTCACAAACCGGGAACTGCTATCGATGGAAGTAATTGTTTGGGGAAGGGCATTCCACAACCTACAAGCCATTACATGGAATGACTTATCAAACACTGCAGTCCTGTGCTGAGGCATTCTCAAAATGTATGAGCCAGAGCGAGTGCTTCTTACACCTACATGAGACACAGATTTAAAATATTCAGAAAAATATCTTGGAAAACCAAATTTCAATATTGAATGAACTAGTTTTAAAATTTTGATGGATCTTTGATCTATTAATTTTAGAATATTTGACTGAATATAGTACGGTGTGATGTGCTGCTCCCGTCTCACATCGTAAACGTAACGTATACAGTAGTTTTGAGTTCTTTGCAGCTTCTCACTCAGCACTATGGTCATATCATTGATCACGGAGTTACAGTAATTGAAATGTGGAAGTACGAGTGATTTAGTCAAGAGCAGCTTGATATGTTCTGGTAAAAATCGTTGTAAACGTTTCAGTGAGTGAATAGATGCGAAAACCCGTTTACAAATCTCCGCAACAGCGTCAGTCCAAGTCAAAGTCGAGTTTATAGTCAAACCAAGATCCTTCACCTTGTCGTAGTATGGCAGGCTGTTACCATTTACAGTTAACGTTTCAATAGTATTGAAGTTTATTGAGTTTCGTAAACGAGAGTGACAAATAATGATTGGTTTCGTTTTTGCATGGTTTAGTCTCAGGCCATGATTTTTGGACCACATAACGATATTTGTAATGTCACTATTGATTTTGGTGATACATTCATTAATGGAGTCAATTTTAAAGTGTGAATAGATTTGCAGGTCATCAGCATACATGTGATATGAGCTATGTTTAAGTACAGAATGAATGTCGTTCACGTACAGTACAAATAATAAAGGACCAAGAATCGATCCCTGTGGCACCCCACAAGTAACAATTTCCCAGTCCGAAGTCATGTCATCCACCTTTACACACTGCCGTCTCCCTGACAGATAAGATCTCAGCCAAGTTAATACATGACTAGAAAACCCTATTAGCCTTAGTTTAGCTAGCAATACTTTGTGGTTTACGCTGTCGAAAGCTTTTGAGAAATCGAAAAGAGTGAGAATTGTGCCCTGTCTGTGATCCATAGCAAGCCTAATGTCATCCGTCACTTTTAAAAGTGCAGTTTCTGTACTGTGGTTGGTCCGAAAACCAGATTGATAGTCACTAAATATGTTGTTGTAAGATAGATATTCAGTGAATTGGCAGTGCACAATTCTCTCTAGGCCTTTAGATAATGCAGGAAGAATATTTATCGGCCTATAATCTGAACATGATACTGGTGCTGAAATCTTATTAAGAGGACGGACAAAAGCAGACTTCCATTGTGATGGGAAAATACCACTCCTAAGAGACGTGTTGAAAATAAATGTGACTATTGGAAGGACAGCAAATAAAATATTCTTTATGAGGCGTATTGGGATACCATCGTACCCAACAGCATTACTGCGAATACGGCGTATAGCTTTCAACACGTCACCTTGTATCACAGGTTTAAAAGTAAACTCAGGATAACCACAACTACGGCGAGGTAGGTTTTGAAGATGTTTTAAGTAGTCCTCCACTTTTTCCTGACTGAAACTTTGACTACAAGATGTAAAAAATTGGTTCAACTCATTCAGAGGTATAAGAACTGGCTGTGAAATACGTTGTTTTCCTATTTCAAGGCTTTTAACCTTACGCCATAAGTCGCTTGACGACTGTTTCCTATTCTCAAAAAGACCTCGAGTATATCTCAGCCTGGAATTACGCAGAAGTTGTTTAACCCTGTTTCGAATTAAACGGTACTGATCCATAAGTATCTGGTCATTAGAGCGCCTCGCTCTTCGATATAAGCTATCGCGATGGGCCATCAGGCTAAGAATATCCTTTCTCATCCATGGCACTGGGTGCCTCTTATTTATTCGTTTTGTCACATAAGGAGCATGTTTATCATAAACAGATAAAATTTGTTTATTAAAACCATCCACCATGTCATCAACAGAGTCAAGATTCTCTAGGTTATGCCATGGGAGCAATAAAATATCGGACATAAATTCAGCCTCATTCATGTTTTTAAAGTCTCTATACTTGATAAACCTAGTTTTTAATCTTAGGTATATTTACTGAATAAACACAATAGATTAGGTCATGTTTTGATATGGCAGGGACTGGAAGCTGCGCATGAAGGACGATATCTTGTGGTTCCGAAACCACCATGAGGTCAAGAAGTGTGTCAGACTCGGCAGTGTGATGAGTTGGCTCCAGTGGCAGTATTGTTAGATTAACACGAGTCAAACATGGAAGTCAGCTGTCTGTAGTTATAGTGTTGATTGTTTTTCATCAAATCAGTGTTGAAATCGCCCATGATCAATATACGACTATATCTGTGCATGTGGTGCAAGAGAGCATTTTCAAAATCTGTCATATGTCCAACTCTGGGTGGGCGATAACACACTCCCAGTAGTAGTACATCCGAACCAGACAAACCAATTTCAATAAACATAAATTCTGGCCCAGCCGAGTACTCAGAAGGCGAAAAAAGAAGCGGTTTAAAATTTAAGCCCTCCCTAATATACACTGCAACACCTCCGCCATTTTTTCCTGTTCTATCGTTCCGTTGCAAAACATAACCGGGAAGGAAAACTTCGCTTGACTGAATACTCGGCTTAAGCCAGGATTCTGAAATTCCAATTAAATCAAACTGTTGAAGGCCAAAAATTTCTCTAAGCTCATAAACATGCCCCCTCAGCGATTGCGCATTGATATGAGCGGCTTTCAAATGTCTAGGATAGGGAGATAAGGAAAGAGAGAGGACATCAGCTGTGGATGGAGGCGAGGAGGAGTTGGTGAAGGCGGGGAGGCGACCGGCGTGGCGAGGACTGTGTGGACCCACTATCCCGGGTCCACAATCAACGGCGCCGTGACACGCCCGCTCCGGACCGCAGCCGCGACACTGACTGACTCACACACACGCACACACACATACAATACTCTAATTCTACGCAATAGGCCTAATACATTAACCAAACACATGCCATGACAATTTCGGCTCCTTAAAGTTAATGAGTACAATGTTAATAGTATCAATTTAGGATGTCTTTCAATGATAAAATTAAAAGCAAATGTTCTGAGAAGGAAATAAATAGCCAATATGAACTATAATAGTATTAAATAAAAAAATCAAATTCGATGAAATATTCAGTTCTACAACATATAACCAGAAACAACAAAATAAACAATATTTAATATAAAACTAAATAAACTGATTAAATAAGGAGTTAATACTTTATTATATAAATTAATAATACCCTTAATTTTTAAATAAAAAAAAATATATACACATATATATATATATATATATATATATATATATATACATGCAATTAATATAAAATAAAAAACTGATTAAATAAGGAGTTAATACGTTATTATATAAATTAATAATACCCTTAATTATTAAATGAAAAAATAAATATACATGTAATAAATAAACTAAACATATCGATTTATACATATATATATATATATATATATATATATATATATATATATATATATATATATATATATATATACATACATAAGTAGATAGTAATATGGGGTTCCTGGCGCACTTTCGGAGCCGACCGAAAAGCAATGTAAAATACTGTTCAATGTACCATAAAGGAAGCTGAGAAATAACACAGCAAATCTCAATGAAAAATTAACCGAATCTACAGTCGTTCGTCTCCAAAAGCGATCGGTACATTACTATCTACTCTGTGGATTGAAAAATTAACCAAATCTACAGCTGTTTGCTTCTACTTTCTTAAGCTGTGCTTTGTAAAATGTTGTCAAATCTGCTACGAATAAAGGAAAAATCTTTGAAATCTTAATAAAATTTAATCAATTTAAAACATTTTTACTAAAAACATACTTTAATAAAAAACTTTTCTACTAAATAGTCACCAAAAAACATGAACTCACCAAAGTCTCTACAATTTCTAGCATTAAAACAGTGCAACAAAGATGAATTCAGTGAATTGCCGGTTTATTCTCAACAACAGTTGATACCGTCTTTAAATGAAACAGAATTAAAAGAACTTGTAGAGTCTTTTGCAGAAAGAACGAAAACTGCACACGTGTACACACAAAAAACGAAAAAAATAAGGGATTATATATTTAATATAATTACGAAAGATATTGAAAAGAAAGTAAAAAAATAAACAAACAGAGAGTTTTCATCGTTTTTTTTATGACATTTTTCCCATATTATACGTCCTTTCAAGATAATCAAGACTTAATTGATGAATTTCTTAGGAATTTTTGTGAGTATCAAGATTTATCAACACAATTCATTAAAGAGCATTATAGAATTTTTCTTATAGAATATAGCCACATTTTGTGTGAAACAAAAGGTATTACTGTAGATAATATTCCATGTGATTCCTATGAAGAAAGACACCAACTATGGTTATCAAAACAGTACTATGACGTGGGGAGGGACTGCAAGTTTTAGAGTTAAGACTTTATTCTACAAAGTTAATTGTTATAATTTCTTTATCTTTAATAGTCTTCTTTCCAGTAACAATCAAGTGTAATTTTTCGTTTTTGTTTAATTCTTTAATCTTTTTTTCATCCAAAACAGTCAAAAATCTGTTCGGCAAGTGTACTTTACAATCTTCCAACTCGGCAATTATTGTAAACCCGAATTTATCTTTCATTTTCTCCAAATTCAAGATTCTATGTTTCTTCCTTTCTTCCAATTCATTTAACTTCTTATACTCTTTAAACTTACATTCCTCTCCAATATCATTTAACTCTTTCAAGAACTCCATTTAAATAGAAAAAATTTAAAGACGGAAAAAATGAAATTCGCTAACCTTCACTCGAGAAGTCGGGGAGAATGTGAGTAAAACCGCATTCTTTTCAAGAGGTTCTTCGTTTAATTTCTCCAAATGTACTATAAAATCATCGAGGATTTCTGGTTCAAAATCATAAACAAATTCAACATCCAGATAATGAAAAAATACAGGTAATATCTTTTCATAATAAACGTGTGTATCGATACCTACAAACCTAATGTATTCTTTGAAAAGGAAAATAATTTTGTCAATGGTTCCAAGAGATAAGTAAAAAAAAATTTTTATTCTGTTTTCTAAATTCTGTAACAAATTTTGTTTGCTTCTTGTCTCCATTTTTGCAATTTTGTAAGCAGGTTATTCAAATGTGTTAATTTATTTCGAAATTTCTTAGGTTTAGGTCTTTCTAACAAAATTAAATTACAACCTCTACAAACTAAATATCTTTTATCGATAATTTCTCCTCTATTAGAACACTTGTAACAGTTGGCATTATACTCTTCCATTTAAACAAAAAGATTTTTTTATAAATGGAGATTATGGAACTAAGTCTGCCGAGATATAAATTTTTCAGCGCAAATGTTTGTGTTTACATTTCTACAACAGAGATAAATAGAAATAATTTCATTCTATTGTACAACTATTTAGGATATTATGTGTACGATTACAAAGATTATTCCGGAAGAAATCGAGATTTTTCATCAGCGAAAGAGTATATTTTTGAAGTTTTAGAAGGAATGAAAGAGAATAATATGAACATCATCAATTATTGTAAAAGACAAAATGAATGATTGTGTCTTTGGTGTAGTGTTGTTAGTGTGCGTGTTTGCGCTATGGGGAATCACATCACATTCAACTTCTACGGTGTCTATTGTTTAGAGACTTGGCCCTGCACTGCTACTGTCCAACCAAGTTAATGGCTAGGAGCTGTAATTCGGGTCTTAGACTCTGGAATTTTTTTGTTCCCAAGTCTCATTTTTCTTTGGTAACTACTGTGTAGAAGTTGATGGAGAGATACAATTAGGGAATTTGTGTCGGGTGTTTTGTAAGTGTAATGTTTGTATTAATGAATGATGTGAATGATGAATGTAATGAACGAATTAAGGAAGAGAAGGAATGTACGAATTAAGGAAGAGAAGGAATTAAGGAATGAAGTGGAAAGGTGAGGAAGCAAATGGCGCGCCAACCACAGTTGTCATTACTCGGCTTGTTCTATAGTCATTACACTATGGCCACTCGTGTAAAGACCTTGTCCCCAACCACTGAACGACAACCATGTCTTCCTCAATAAAAAGCGCGCCTGAAGCTCTGGGATTTGAACCCAGAACCTCAGGCTTTGAAGGCAAGCGTCTTACCAACTGAGCTACGGAGAGTCTCGAAAGTTATAAGCTATATCTCTGCTATATAAGTTGTTCAATTAGGATTGCTAGTTTACAAATTTATTAATAATTTTATATTTCAAAAACCACTCAACCGATTTTAATGAAATTTGGTACACATATAGTAAATACTTAACTCTTTCGACTTAACTTATCCATAAGGGTGAAATCATCCCCTATTTCTTAATATTCATAAAAAAATAAAAAAAATTATCAGAAAAATCTGAAACTTCAAAAACAAGCGAGTTCAACTTAAAATTTCATGAAAATAACAAAATTTTCAAAAACTACCCCAATCATCCCTTATCTTAAAACTCTTATATCTCGAGAACTATTGAAGCTTTTTTGCTGAAATTTGGTATATAGGATCAGTAAATATTAAAGTATTTTTTAAAATCATAACTTCCGGTCCAACCCTTAAGATGACCTTGGAATAGTTTTTTGTTAATATCATCCCCATTTTTTAAGATATTCTTTTGAAATTAAAAATGAATACTTATATCAATGTCTTTAACAATTCTGTAAAGTTTTAAAATTATCCGATGAATAATAGTGAAAATAACGTGAATTTTACTGAATTTCTCTAATATCGTTCTTAATCACATCATAGGCTAAAAATTTCTCAGAAACCACAACCACATAACATGTCGAGTTTGTAACAGCTTTTTGAAAATCCATATTGATAATTATATCGTTCTTTGAACCAGAAATATTTGTCATACTCTTTGTTGTATCAATGACATAAATAGGTCTATTCGCTAAAAAATTCTTTAGGATTGTAATACATTTCCTTATTATTACAGTAAACTTTCTTAAAATCTTGATACATCTGATACGTCATGATTCTGAAAAGACCTCCTGAAATGTTTAAGTTTTGTAATTCATCTGGATAATAAGAACCGTTCAATTTTACTCTGATATTTTTTACATCCAAACTATCAAACTTTGAAGGATTTTTTTCTTGATTATTCTGTCTACCTGTTTGAAAACCAATGATAACGAACTTGGGATTGAAGATATTTCTATAAATATTTGTAATATCGAACGAATAAGTTGTTCCGGAAATACCTTTTTGTTCAATACATTGCCAATCTAGAAAATTAAACATAATGTTTTGACTTTTTGTAATTTCATCAATCAACCTAATTTTACTCGTGGTTTTATAATCAATCATTGGAACTCTAATAAAAAAATCTGTAATTGTTATTTTTCCATCAACAGGCATAACATTTCCAGTTGCAGTCTTCAGAATCACATCATCGTCTTCTGCTCTTATAAAACTTAGATAAAATCCTCCTTTATAGATCGGAATAGTAACATTTTCAAAAAATCCTAATCCAAAATGAGATAAATTTCCAGCTGCTTCAAAAACACCAAATTTAAAATCTGATTCAAAGCCATTAGAAGTTTGAGAAATAACATCACTTTTTGAATACGAAATAGTTCCTTTAATTGTGCTTAATTGGCCACAGTTTTCGACTTCTTCTATCAATTTATTGTGTTTTCTTACTTCAATCTTAGAAAATAAAAACGGTATAAAATTATCGATTAATCTAACATTATCAGTTCCAAGATATGCTTGACCATCTTGTTTTGTTAAAGTTCCAGAAATATAAAACTGGAAGTTAGACGAGCAAAAGTTATCTCCAAAATCAATATTAAACTCAGTTCTTTTATTCGGTTCATTCAAATGTTGTTTACTAATTGGATAGAAATTTTTAAACTCCGCCCTTTCAATATCACTAGCATATTTTCTGTAGTCCGCCATTTAATAAGAGAAAATTTAGAAATTTTAAACATCGTGTATCATTTTTTCATCGATCTAATGTACGTTTTTATAAGAAAAGATATAAATTTTAGTAAAATAATTAAAAAGATTAGAGTCATTTTTTAATGATCTACTTCGTCATATTCAGGATTCTCTTCCTTAAATTTTGCGATCTCGGTCACATATTTCAATAAAATCTGCACAGGATAGTAACCGCTATCTATAATATTGTTCCAATCAACTGTATCTTTATTTTCATCCAAAAACTTTATACTCAAGTGTTGATAGAGGCAAAGAACAGACATATGATCTTTTAATTGATAATGTATATTTTCTTGAATGAACTCTGATGATAAAGTTTGATATTTAGCAATGTTATACCAATTCAATTTGTTTACGTATAATCTCATCATATCTTCGGATAATTCATATTTTTGAGAAATGTCATCCCAATGTTCTTTTTTTCAAATCTCTTTCGTGTTGCATTATAAAAAGATCGAAAGCACTGTAATGTCCCGCCATCTCTATTTATTAAGAAAAAATTTCAAAATCAAGTTTTTATAAATTGGCTCTTTTTTGCGTTACATTCAGCACATTTTCCAGAAATTCTCTTAACTCCATTGATATTTGCGTAATATTTTATATCATTTGTTGCAGTTTTTTCTTTACATCTCACACAATATATGAGCGCCATTTATATAAGGAAAATTAGTCATCGTAACCACCTACTCCATTAAATCTGTTGTCGATGTTTTCAAAAGTTTTATCGACATCTTCTTTAAATTTATTAAAGTTTTCTTCTAGTTTATTTACTTTATCGAGATATAAATCGTTGTATTCAACGAGTTTATGATCAATATTCTCAAAAGTTTTTGTGGCATCTAAACTAAACTTATCAAAAGACTGCTTATTTTTTATAACTTTTTCATTAATTTCGCCAAAGTTTTCTTCTAGTTTAATTAATTTATCATGAAGTAAAGATTGATTAGTAACTACTCTTTTAAAAACTTCACCATTTTTTCTATCGGTTTCATTAAAACCCTCTTGAAATTTAGCGAAATCTTCCAAAAAGTTTGTTATTTTTCCATAAAGATCGCCTTTATATAGATTGAAATTTTCCTCAAAATTTGTAAATTTTTCATCACAATTTTCTATAGATCTTTTACTTCACGCTTCAAGTTTTTCATAGACTTCTGTTGTAAAATCTTTAACATGCTGTTTATGATTCTCATAATTTTGTTTTAGTTCATTAAACATTTTAATAGGATCTTCTAATTGAATCATTACAACAACATCAAATGGATTAATTCCTTTACTAACACCGCTAATTCTTTTTCCTTTAAAATCTAAGGCATTTTTAACATTCGGATCATGTAAATCAACAATATCGATGTTTTCTGATAATTTTAGAGGTTTTAAAATTTGTTCTTTAACAACAACATCATGTTTGTCAATACCAGGTCGAACACCGACAATTCTTTTCTTATTAGCCAAACTAACATAATTCTTTTCAACTTTGATCGCTTCAGTAATTTCATCAGCTTTTTCGATGTGAGACATTAAATTGGTAAATAATTTTTTTACACCATCATCAACTTCTTTTTCCAATGTTTTTATTTTATCAGCAACTTCATTTGAACTCATGAAATTTGCAAGTTTGTTATCATATTCTGCTTTAAAATCTTCAATCTCGACGGCAAACATATCTGAATCTGGAAGGTTTTGTAATAAATTTTCTAACTTGTTATCAAACTCATTTCTCAAACTATCAAAATTCAAACTATTATCTACATTTTGAATAATTTGTGTTCCAAATACGTCAAAAATATTTTGTGAATCCATATTTATTAAGCAATAATTTGTTAACAACTTCTTTAAAATCTTTACCATTACTCAGTTCATTCAAAACAAAAACACATAAATGTCCACAAATTGGGGGATCTTTATAGTCTTGAATTTGAGAATCGTTATAATAAACGTTTGATTTTTTTAAATATTGGATCAATTCTCTCGGTGGTTTGTCCTCAATTCTTCCATACGAATCAAAATAATATGCATTCTTATCATTTTTATAATAACAAACCCAATGCGTTCCACTTCCCATAATAGAGTCTAAATTCACAATTCCACATTCAAATTTCTTAACTTTTTCAGGTAATGTATCTCTCATGAAGATTCCTCTAAAATGTTTAATATTTTTGCAGATTTCTTCCAATTCCCCGAATGTTAAAGGTTTAAATTTTTTTTTTCAATGTTTGATTTCACGTAATTCAAAGTTTTTTCATCTAATCCAGATCCTGTAACATCTTCCAACTCTTTATCTAACCAATTTAAAATGTTTCGAACAATAGGAATCACATCCTTTTTAACGATTGGAGCAGCTTTACGAACATAAGGAACAACATTTTTAACAACTGGAATATTTTCTCCAAAATCTAATAAATCTTTCAAAAGTCCACCATTTTTAAGTTCTTTCAACTGATTATAAGAAAATTCTATTCTGGTTCCTTTATTGTTTTTCTTATGTTTTTCGAGTTTATTGTATTGTCTATTTGTTAAAAATATCTTATCTTCGCCATTTTTTAGTTGATCTATTTTAAATTGAATACTAACGGGTATTTTCTTCTTAAAAGCGGATTTTATTTTTTCTTTCTGATTTTTGCTGAAGTTTACGTTCACCTCCATTTATATAGTTAAAATTTCAAGTTCTCTTCGATTCCCATTCCTAGTTTTCTCTTCAAAAACATTGCTCCAGCTGTTGGAAGCGCAACAAATCTTTCACCTAAACTAGCATCTTTTGATAAAAATCTATCCATTGCCTTATCTTGCAAAACTTTATCTGCGATATGTCTGGAATTTGTGTCTCTATGTTTTGCATAAAAAATATCGTGTTCCATAGCAGCTTGATCTAATTTATTTATACCAGGATCTCCTCTTTTTAGTCTTTTTTCGAGTTTTGTGCCAGGCCCCAGATACTGATAAGTTGGTACGTGTAATTCAAAAGGTAAATTGTTGATAAAATCATTCAAAAGTCCACTACCCTCAATCATAGATGAACTTATTGCCGGCAAAACTCGTTTTTAAAAATATTTAATTCCATCAGGTTTTTCAATCATTTCATCAAGTTTGTTCGAAATAAAATCTTTAATCGCTTTCTTTTCGTTCAAAAAATTGTTGTTTCCAGCCTTCTCTTGAGCATAAATATAATTAATAATTCCATCGAGTTTTGTCAAATCGTCGATATATCTGTACTCAATCTTATTATCACTGTATTTTCTCACACCTGATCCTTCGATTCGTTTTTCCCAAATTGGTTTAATGAAATTGAGATATTTTTTACCTTTACTTGACTTTGGTTTCTTAGTTGATGGATCATTATTTTTGTAAATTGAATCAGATTTCCATAAAATTTCAGTATACTTTTTCAAGTCTTCTTCAGAATATAAACCGTCTTTTGGAACATCAGTGCCTGTTAATAATCTCCATAAACCTTGAGTTCCTTCATATGTTTTTTCATTAATAATGATATCATTATGCTCAAAATTCACGGGCAAATTTCCAATCATAAAACTTTTCTTTTTTCTGTCCCAATACAAACCAAATTTATCATCCTTTGCTCTAGGAAGAAATTTTTTACCAATTTCACCAATTATTATATCCGTTGTTCCAGGACTTATTGGTTCAACTATGGTAGAGTCTTCAATGATTCGAGGTCTAAATGGTGTTGAAGATGGTAATTTTGGCAATTCAAACTCAGATTCTGGTATCGAAATATCAGCAAATTGTCGTACAACTGGAACCAAATTCATTAAATTTTGATTATCGCTTAAAACATTTTCAATTTTGCCCTCAACATTTTTTATTGCAGATGTTACAGGTTGATTAATTTTTTGAATAAATTCTTGTTCTTTTTCATCAATTCGAATCTGTTCTTTAAATTCTTTGATTAATTTCTTTTCGATTTGATCAAGTTTTTTCGCTTCTTCAGAAGTTACGTTCGCCATTTATTTAGGAAAATTTTGAAACGTAAACGTGGAACACGAACGTGGAACGTAAAACGTGAACGTGGAACGTAAAACGTGAACGTGGAACGTGAACGTGGAACGTGGAAACGTGAACACGAAACTTGGAACGTGAAACATGAACGTGAAACATGAACGTGGAACGTAAAACGTGAACGTGGAACGTAAAACGTGAACGAGAACGTAAACAGGAACGTAAAAACATGAAAACAACTAGATTATCACACGTTTATATTGGAAAATTTATTCAAATATTTACCACTTTTAGGCTTCAAAGTTAGATTAATAGTTAAAAATCCGTAGTCTTCCTTCCAAATTTTATCACATAACTCAATAAAGTGTTTAAAACTCATATCAGATCCCACATAATTGTTATAAATCTTTCTCGAATAGTGATCATCTTGCTTAAAAATACACAACATATTCAGGTTATTTCTTATAACTTGTTTATCAACCTTTGAAAAGCATTGGGAAAGATAGATACAAGATATGTTTTTGTGACGAGACATTACGAAATATTCCTTAATAACGTCCTGATTTTCCAAAATACAATCATCAAAAACGATTAACGAATTGGGTTTACATTCGCTTAACGGAACTATGTCCTCAGAAGCATTATAAAAATGTGATATTTTTTTGTTTAAGTTTTTCTCAATATTTTCAAATCTTTCTTGTAATTTTTTATAAGCGTCCTGTTCTAAAGATTTACTAAAGACGTACAAATTGGAATAAGGAATCAACCTATTGTAGATAAAATTCAATAATAAAGTTGTTTTTCCACATCCACTTGAACCAACAATTAACAATCTGATTGGTTGATCTTTCTTATTTTCTTCAAACGTTTGAAGTTTTATCTGATCTTTTTGCTTTAAAAATTTCTCCATTTAAATAGAAGATTTTCATCTTGAAGCAACGCTTGCGAAAATGAAGCTGTTCAAGTTGACTTCAGAAAGCTCTAAATTAGTTTTAAACTTGGAACATCCTATTCATTTAGAGGATGAATCAAATTATTTCATCGGTTTAAGCGGTTTTTATTCTGACAATTTTGTAATAAATATTAGTGAAAGTTCTCCTTATTGTATAGGATTTAGTGAGAAGAACATAACAAAATATTATGGTTTAAACAAAGGATATTATACTTTCGATCAAATTAAAAATTCCCTTAAAAATTATCTGAAAACATTCAAACAATCAGATAAATCTTTAAACTTTGACGAAAACAAGTTTGAAATGCAAAAAAATTATCTCTCTAATAAAATTCAAATAAAATCACCAGTAAGAATAATGTTTTCAGCAATTATTGTAGAATTGTTAGGGTTTGTTCAAGAAACTATTGAGCCAAATCAGGTATATTTAGGAAATAAAACGCCAAAATTTAGACCGTTTGATGTAATTGAAGTGCACTGCAATCTCGTTGAACCTAGTTTTGAAAATCATACCGAACACTTACACAAAGAATCTGAAATTTTGTACACATTTTTCCCAAATGTTGCTTATGGATCAAAAATCAGTGAAAAACCGAATGAAATCGATTATATTCCAATTAGAAAAAATATGAAAAGAATTCAAAAAATCGTTCTGACTATTCAAGACTCTGAGGGAAATTTATTAAATAATGAGAGTAAAACAACAATATATTTAAGATTGAAAAAGGAATAAAATGGACCCCAAAATATAAAAAAAGCTTCGAAAACATACATTCTGAAGGTAGGGGTGATTCGCCCCCGCCTTCAAACTTTCAAAAAAAACACTGTTTTCATTAATGAATCTGGGCTTTATTCTCAAAATAAAAATTACTAGTTAAATTTCTTTTCTATCTAAATGGAGACAGTTGTAGATCCAATAAATAATCAACTTATATTCAATAATAAAGACATTGTAACGATTGTTGACGAAAACAATGTAATCTGGTTTAAGGCTAAAGATGTTTGTGAAATATTAGGTTATGAAAAAACAAAACACGCAATTAAATTAAATGTTGATGATGATGACAAAATTCAATATTTTTACTTAAAAAACAAGGGGCTATTCGAATGGCCCCTTAACAATCTTCATCCTGACACTGTTTTTATCAATGAATCTGGACTTTATTCTTTAATTTTGAGATCACATAAAAAAGAGGCAAAAATCTTCAAAAATTGGGTTACAAAAGAAGTTTTACCGAGTATTAGAAAATATGGCGAGTACAAACTTGAAAACAAGATTAAATATTTAGAGGACGAAGTTAAACACTTGCAAATTAAAGATGAAATGAAATCATTGAAAATAGAGAATCAAGAATTGCGAATGGAATTAATGAAGAGAGATATGGTATGTAAAGATTTTGATAAGAAAAAACACCATGTTTTTGTGTTAATTAAGAAGAATCACATGTGGGAATATCCTTATTACGTTATCAGAGCTCAAAAGAGAGAAATACCGAAAAGATTAAAACATCTAAAAATAAATTATCCTGAATTAGAGATTTTGTTCATTGATGACGAACCAAATTCTATCAATCTGTATAACCAAATGAAAGAATCTTTGAATATTTTATACAACGGAAATCATTTTACTACAAATATGGCAGAATCTCGACTGATTTATAGAATATCTAAATTACACGATGAAAATGTTTCTAAATTTTACTAAAAACTCTCGATTTATTATATTTTGTTTGTAAATGTTTAGCATAACTAGGTAACCATCGTAGAATTCTTTTTTCATATTCACAAGGCATTTCGTTTTTATAACTTTCGCTGAAAATTTTTTTAGCACAATCTTTGCAAAAAGCATCTTTTCTATCTTTACTATACTGCCAGTTATTAAATTCAGAAATATTTTTAATTTCTTTACAAAAGTAACACTTTTTCTCTTCTAAAGTTAATTTGTTCATTTTATCGTATAATTCCTTACAATAACAGTCTTTTCTATTCTCTTCTTGACACTTTGTACATTTCTTTTGAGACTCCATTTATATAGAAAAAATTATTACACGATGAAAATGTTAAACTCTTGAATTATGATATTTCGTTTGTAAATGTTTTTGATAATTATTTAACCATTTTATAGTTCTTCCACATTCACATTGAGTATCTTCATAATATAATCTATGGTGATTCTTCTTTACACAATCTTTACAATATGAGTCTTTCTTATCTCTACTATAGTGATCACTATTAAACTCTGAAATTTTTTTAGTTTCTTTACATTTAAGACATTCTTTATCTTCCAAAGTTAATTTTTCTATTTTATCATATAATTCTTTATGATATTCCCTTTCACAATCTTTGCAATTATAATGCATTCCATCTTTCCTATTTTTATCTTTATAAAATTCATTTAAATCTTTAAATTCTTTGCACTTTGTACATTTCTTTTGATGCGCCATTTATATATAGAAAATTTATATTACAGTTTTGACTTCTTCAATTCATATTCATAAAACTTTCCGGTTATTTCTTCATTATTTAAATCTTTTATACTATAAGTTACAGGATCTGTGTTATTAATTTGATAAATCACAAAGATTTCTCTTGAACAATTGTTCTTATATTTGTTCGAAAATGTTTGTTTTTTTACTAACAATTCTTACATGATCATTGACTTTAAATTTAGTTTTCGTGTGAATTTCAGGTGGAACATACTTAAAAACCGACTCTAATAACTCTTTTTCTGCATCTTTATCTACGTCTTTAGGCTTCATTTTGATTGTGCTATGAACAGTATCGTTATATTTCTTTACGATTTCTTGAAGAATATCGATCCATTTAAAGTTTTTATTAATCTCAAAAAGAACCTTCATTCTTTCATTTTGAGTTCTGTTATATCTCTCTACAATACTTGATTTCTCTTCGTTTTCAGTATGATAAATCTTAATGTTGTATTTCCTCAAAACATCGTTAAATTCTTTATTTTTAAACTCTAAACTCTTATCTGTATGAAGTAGGTTAGGAGGTTTGTGATTGATCCTTATGGCATCTTTTACTATATCTTCGAAAGCTTTTGAAATATCCTTGCCGTTTTTTCTTTTGATAGCTCTTGACCAAGCATATTTTGAGAAAGTATCAATAACATTTAACATATACTTAAATCCATCATTTTGATCTGAATAGTTAGACATTATAACTAAATCTGCTGCCCATAAATCGTCAATTCCTAATGTTATAATTTTTCTCTTTTTAAACTTCTTTCGTACCGGTGCATGAATTTCTCTAGCTTCAATCTCTATCTCATCTTTAGTCTTCAATTCTTGCTTAACAGGTTTTGGATTTGGATTCTTTATAAACTTACTCTTGTTTGTCTTACATTTTGAACATTTTGCAGCAATTCTATACAATCCATTTTGAGTTTGAACGATTTTTGAATCTATATTTTTCGTTTTCTTTTTACACTTGTGACAGTGAATTAAATCATCTTCCATTTACATATCAAAGTTTCCAAGTTTGTTTAACTCTTCTAAAATATCTGTTTTATATCCATACGGTACTGTTTCGATCTTATTTTCTAGGACAATTCTCTTATCATCTTTAGCGTTCAGTGCCAGCTTGTTTATGGTAACAGTGTACAACTCATGTTTATAACTTTTGATGACTGTCATCTCCCTAAATTCTTCTTTATCTTCGAACAAACATCTCTTCAAGTTTTCGATATTTATTGTTTTATTTACAACGCTTCTCTTAATTCCTTTACACCTAACTGGGTTTTTATCTAGATATTTGTACGAGAACATCTTAGACCTTAAACCACAAAATTCTTCTAAAACTTCGCTATTTAACTCATCTTTGAATTTCCCTATTACCTTCTTATTTTTAGTAGTGAAACATTCATGATCTTTTGGATAATCACTTGTATCAAAGTCATCTATATTTTCTTTAATAATTTTAAAAGGATCTCGTTTCAATTCTAGAAAATAACTGTCTGTATCCATGTAACACAGATTCAAATCTGGATCAAACTTCTTTAATTTGTTGTAATAAAACTCGTACATTAGCAATTTTGAGAGGTCGAGAACTGAAAATCCTATGTAAATCGGTTTGTTAAATTTAACCTTTTGTTTGTACATGTGACTCGCTATACAGTTGTCGTCAAAGATGTTAAAGCATTTGAAATTTGTTTTCTTAGCTTGTTTCATTGAAAATTCTTCATTTCCAAGCTTAATATCACATCTGTTTCTCACATTTTCCATAGATTTTCCAAAAACTGAGTTGTTCATCAGCTTATAAAAGTCCTTTTCAAAGTCGCTTGTAGCTTTGGTTCTCATGTTTGTGTTAAAATCAATGTATTCTTTCATAAAAGGCTTCTGATCGAATGCAATAACTCTATTCACATGTTTCAAAATCATACCTTGTTCCAAATAGAACTTCAAATTTCTCGAATGAACAACGTATTCAGTTTTATCCAGTAGAGTTGTGCAAAGTTTGTTTTTAAAATGTTCTGGAGCAAGAGGTAAATCCTTGTGATGTTCGTGTAAATTCGTTGGATATCCAAGATCAACTTCGAGAATATAGCCATAATCTTCGTCGCCAGTGAGTTCCAAAATTGTTTCTTTCCATTCTGCAGTTGTGTAAGTTTTTGGATCCATCCACTTGATATCACTAAACGGCAGTTTTTGCATTAGGCCATACCCATAAAGGTTATTAGCATCAACGTATAACAAATAGTTTTCGGGCTTTGTCTTATCAAAATCTTTTAAATATTTGTTATTTGCTTTCACATATCGTTTAATACACTGAGAAATGCCCCCGCGAATGCCTTTTTCAATCATCAAATACATATTATAATCGTTAATTAGCTGAAGCTCAATTTTCGTTAATTTTAACATTGCGTCCCATGCGAGACTGGGAGCTGTTAGATAGTGTGCCGGATCGAGTTTATAACAATTAAGGCAAATGTTTCTGAAATTTTCGAATATATCAGCAAGCAATAAAACATCTTGGATATTGTACAAATCAGAGTAATTTCCAAGATTTTTCTCTTTTAATTTGTTCCAAACGCTCAAGTAGTGTTGATAATCTTTCTCAGATATGCTCTCATCTGTCAAAAGTGAATAGAAATCTTTAATTCTCAATTCTTCTGTGTAATCAAGTTTTTCAATACTGTCGATAAATTCATAGGGAAATATTCCTTTTCCAGATAGAATTTTAAAAATCTCGTCGTCGTCATTTGGCTGTCTTTCTATTATCTCATTCAGTCCATCTTGTATAAAATGATTTGTATGTTTGAAGTCTTCTCTCTTTAGATTTTTAGCTAACTTTTCTATAGACGAGGCCATGAATCTGAACGTGTCTACAAACGAAAACTTGATGAATTTTCTTGGCTTATCACCTTCGAATTCATAGCCATATCCAGAATTTACAGAATAATTTATATATTTTTCATCGGTGTTTGCAATCAAATCAACATTTCCATATTGTTTAGCCAATTCTTTTATGTACAAATGAGTATCGTAATTTGACATATTGTGGCAGAAAACGGGAATATTCTGACGAAATTTCAAATTTAGATTGCAACATGCATGAGCTGCGCCTCGAAACTTGCCGGTTAAATGACAATGATCTCTCACTTTATTATAATTCTTATCTTTCCAACTATCAGGAGTAAAACCATACTGAATTGACCCAACATCATAAGCAGACCATTCACAGATATGACAAACGTTTGAATTTTGATACGAAATTTCTTCTTCTTCTGTCAATTTCATAGGTTTCATGTTCTTAGAATTATATTTTTTTCGCTATGTATTTCGATAATTTATTGAGTTCTTCAAACAATTTTGTCGGGACGTTTTTCAAATCTTCTTCATTTTTGGCACGATAACATATCGGTTTGTACATGCGATTGGTCACATTCGACACTAAATATAGAGTAAAACCATAAGGAATGTGCCTCTGAATCTTGGTTGTAGTCGATCTTTGTGGATTGTTCTTGCATGTCGGAATTTTTTCTAATATGCTCTCAAAGTCCATATAAATTACGTACGGATGGTTAAATTTTCTTTTGATAATTAGTAAATTTAGTTGTTTGACCTGGAAATGGCATAATTGGCTTACAAACTTCATGATTTTTACAAATTTCTAAATGATCTGTTAAATCTCCAGATTTGTAAAAATGGCTTAAACATCTTCTACACAAAAATTTTCTTTCTTTATGTTTAGACAACTGCGAAGAAACAAGCTTATTTAAATCGGTTATCAAAACATAATGAGATTTATCATCTTGTTTAACATACAATAAATCAATGTTTGTTTCAGCGTCATATTTTTCAGAAATTTGTAACGGAACAATGTTAATATTTTCATCAAAACTGTAGACATTGATAGACATTGTTGGATACTTATACTTGGAATTGTAGCTTCGTTTTTCAAATATTTGTATATCTTTCAGAGACATTGGATACTCAAAACCTGAAAATATTTCGTCATTCACAAATTTTTCGTATTGCTTTACACGTTCACAGTCTCTTTCTGGTTTTTCAATAGCACATCTTATTGAGTAAATAAAGCAAAAATCATCTCTATTTTTTATATTTATACAAGCTTTTTTATCTTTGATATTCTTTGGTAAATCGATGTATGATCCTGCATTCATCATTTCGTGTTTGTTAAGGCTCAAAACTAGTTGTTTACAACTTTTAAATGTCCATCCGGAACCTTTATTTGGATTATTCGTTTGTTCTCGATGTGTTAATTTATTAAATTGCTTAGTAATAAAGTCGTTTACGTCAAAGATTTCGTCTGCTTTGATAGTAAAATACATTAGACATGTTTGCGGTTCACCATTCACTAAAGTTCGTTCGTATTCACATTCCAAAGAGAGATAGCCCTTCATATTTTTAACATTTTCTTGAAATTTCTCGATTAAACTTTTAATTTCTGACCGCATAATTGAAAGATATTTGTAAATTGACATGGAATTGTCGTTCAAGTTTGTTAAAATGTATTGCTTGAAAAGACCGTGTATTGAGGATAAAACTTCTACATCAATGATATTTTCGGATTTTACTTTAAGAGTTTTATCAATTTCTTCGATCATTTCAGACTTGGTTTTATCGTTAGTACCGATAGCCAACTTTTCAGCTATTGAATGAAGTTTTTCATCATTAAATAGGTCGAGATTTTTCTTTTCAACTTTGAAATTTCTCTTTAATTCACGTAATTTCTCAATATTAAACATGTTTTCGTGATCGGCAATTTTATTTTCTCTAGCCCATTGTCTTAAATAATTTAGTTCATTATTGTAAATTTGCTTGTTTTTTTCATGACTTTTAGAATTATAATGGCGATCATAGTTTTTTCTTAAAATTTCTATTTTGCAGAACGGACATGATATTTTATCGCGCTCCATTTAGATAGCAAAATTTATTTAACTAAATGGTGCTTGTAAACCAACGATTGCGCCTCTCACGGCGTGATATCACTACGGATATGACGCAGGCGAAGCGATTATCGTGATGGTCGGTCTGTAGTAGCACACCTCGACTGTCATTGAAGATTTTTCCTTTATTCGTAGCAGATTTGACAACATTTTACAAAGCACAGCTTAAGAAAGTAGAAGCAAACAGCTGTAGATTTGGTTAATTTTTCAATCCACAGAGTAGATAGTAATGTACCGATCGCTTTTGGAGACGAACGACTGTAGATTCGGTTAATTTTTCATTGAGATTTGCTGTGTTATTTCTCAGCTTCCTTTATGGTACATTGAACAGTATTTTTACATTGCTTTTCGGTCGGCTCCGAAAGTGCGCCAGGAACCCCATATTACTATCTACTTACATATATATATATATATATATATATATATATATATATTATATATATATACATATATACACACACATACAACATACATATATACATACATATACACATACAGACTACATTATGTACTGCATATGTTAAAACTTACTAGCTATTGGAGGTGCGCAGATTTGTTGCCGGTAGATCCGACAGCCGAGTCGCCGAACCCCTCCCCCCAGTTCCGTCGACCCACAACACTCTGCCATCTCTAGTCCAAGTGTTTCTAACACCATACAGCGCCACAGCCCTCCGGTACAGCTCCAGATGACGAGATGTTAAGTCCTCGCGAATGGTGACTCCTGTGCTCTTCAACTTCTTTTTTGCGTCATACACCAACCGTTAATTTTGCGTCATATATCGTTAATGGAATGTTACGATATATCCAAAGAAGAAATCTTAAGAGCTCTTCCCGAACTATTACGAGGAAAAGCCCTGTTGTGGTATAGAAACCATAGAGAATTTTGGGATAGTTTTGAGGATTTTCAGACTTCGTTTGAGATGCAATACTTACCCCCAGGTTACCGACGCAATCTTGAGGATGAAATCCGCCAGCGTACACAAGGAGAGGCTGAACCATTCCGTAGCTTTATTGTGGCTATAACCACACTAATTCGACGAAGAGGAGGATATAAACTAGAAGAAAAACTCGATCGTATTTATTGCATTATGAGACCAGAATATAAACTAATTATGAGAAGAGGGAATGTAAAGTCTATACAGGATATGATTAAATAAGCCGAATATTACGAAAGCTATGAAAGAGAGCGTCTTCTTTACAAACCTCCACCTAACCCTGCACAAACACTGGTCCCAGAAACTGCGTACTATTCCACCAAAAATAAGCAGGTAAGCATGGAAGGAATGATACATCGCCAGTACAACCCCACTCCCAGGATATGGACAGATAATGGAAATCGGGGACACCAACAATTTAAGGCAGTCGGTTAGACCCAATTTGGTTCAAACGGTGCAATATTCACAAGCGGCTACTTTACAAAACGATCAGAAACAGTACAGGCTCGACGAGGTAAAGTCAAATTCAGATCCAGGACCTACAGTGAACCCTCCTACCAGGAATATCCGAAGAGAGGCTGTTCCAATTTGCTGGAACTGCGAAGAAACTGGGCATAGATTCAGTGAGTGTACTAAACCTAAGAGGCTCCGCTGCTATAACTGCAAAACAGAAGGTATCAAAACAACAGATTGCCGATGTCATGCAGGAAACGCCTTGTGGATCCCAGACCAAGGAGGTCAGCTGAGATCCCGATATAATTTTCCAACGCGACCTCCAACGAGGAAAATCTCCTGTGCCGAAGAGTTACCACACTACTCGGGTAGTTTCGGACTTGGGAAGCTACATGATTGTCGACCGTATGTAACTGTTAACATTCTTGGAAAAACATATGAGGCTCTGATTGATACTGGTGCTATGGTTAGCATAGTAGGCGAAGATTTAGTAGATCATTTAAAATATAATTCTATAAAACCCCAAAATACAAACATACGTTTGCAAATGGCCAATGGTTTTAAAACCTATGTAAAACACTCGTATTTAGTTAACTTGGAGGTTAACGAAGCCCATATTGAGGCAAAAATCTTTTATGTTCCAAACCTTACTTCGTCCTTAGTATTGGGGATGGATATAATAAAGGAGTTAAATTTAGTTCATATAAACACACCGTCTTTAAAACGTGAAACGCAAAATGACGTCAATGATATCAATATAAACTTAATCGCAAACTTGAGGGCAGATGAACGTAAACGGTTAGATTTATTTCTACATAAGGAATCAGACAAAGATTTATTGGCTATAATCGCAAATCCAAGAGACTGTCGATTTTCCTCTACTCAGCCTGAAACGTCCGAGCTCACAGTATGCTTCCCCGAAGGTCGTCAGACTGTAGTGACGGCATGGGACCCGATCCTTGAAGCCCCCAAAGAAGCCATCGACAATAATTATGAGGGAAACGAATCCTCGGACCTTTTCAAATCCTTTTCAAATCCACCTGATAGTAAAGTTAAAAACGCAGTATCTACCTCCAATAGAACTGAGTGTCTTTCATGCTATGAAATGGATGAACTGAGGAAGGAAAATGGTCCAACGCCAAACACATCGCATCAAGATGTTAACATCCAAAAAGAAGCCGCCGCCGAGGATGACTTTGAGATGGTAAATGAATGCGATGTGACGTTGTCGAGAGCATCTTCTCCATGCCTTTCCATCATGGAAGATTCGGAATGGGTAGACAACGAACTAGGAATGGATTTCCAAGAAACGTCACTTAAGACAAACTTAAATTCCAGCACCAATTGCATTACCACAATACGAGACACTCCACAACCAATCCAACCACCACCACCGGAGAAAACTGAAGCCCCAGAAGAAATAAAGCACGTCCTGGATTGCTCGTTGAACGTCAGAAACATGCAGGCTGCTTCAAACAAACAAAAAAGATATCGTCCAAAAAGGATTCGGATATTCAATCCGGACGGCACTTTTGTCCGAATAGATGTGCGAAAGTTGCCACCTGAATTACGCTGAATTGGTTATTCCATTAGCATTTATTTAGCCACCAAGAAGGAAATGTTTTTATTTTTTTATAACCGAAGATTAATATTTTGTTTTATTTCGTTCAAGGCAACTAAACTTTCTGCAGTGAAGTGTGTCTCTTTATCAATTTGAAAACAGTTTATTTTTTTTCTAGTTTTAACAAGATTATTATAAAAGGTTAGCCATTTTAAGTTTCGTTTTCATTTCAAATTTATTACTACATTTATATACATTTATCAACATATGGTGTTCTTTTGAGTGTTCTTTTTATTGTTTTATATCATGTTTATTATAATTTAGTACCGTACACAATTTTGTTGTGTTCAGAAGAAAAGAATGTTAATTTGTTTATATTTTTAAGTAAATAATTCCTTTGTTTAATTTAGTTTCTACATCTTACTAATATAGTTTTACATTTAAAAATAGAAAATTATTAAATTGAACTAAGAAGATGTTTAATTTTGTTCGCTTTGTTCTCTTCCCGAAAGAAAGAGGGGGGTGTGAGGTACTAAAATGTACAGTGTATTTTTTTTATTATCTTGGGTCGTCCATTCAAGATTTATTGTGGGATTAGTTTTCCCGTCAACAATGCTTAACGGGATCGATAAAACAAGTTCGCCTCAGCTATCGTGCCACGACATGTTCGCCGCTTGACGGGTTGCGGCATGAACGATAAGTCGCGCATGCGCTCCAACGCAAACTCGTCAGACGGACCGGCCAGCAGAGGAGCGAGAGGTCAGTCTACACAATCCTATCACGACGATAAGACGTACTGCGCACCGAGATCTTAACCTCACTCCTGCCGACTTGTTCGTGAGATACGGACGTATCGATTACTTCTTGCTATTGGTAATATATTACTTCAATTACTATACTTATCTTAACTAACCTTTCATTAATATTCTGTATCGTTTTTATATGTTGTGCCACACGAAATTTATTTATAACGTATTATTCTTGGTATTCTTTTCCTTTACTTACTTTCTTACTTAATCTATGTTCGTGCAATACGGACCTAACCTTTAAATTATTTATTGGTATTATTGGCTCTTTACTTACTATCTTCCTTAATCTATGTTCGTGCGATACGGACCTAACCTTTCAATTGTTTATTGGTATTATTGGTTCTTTACTTCACTTACTATCTTACTTAATCTATGTTCGTGCAATACGGACCTAACATTTAAATTGGTTATTGATATTATTGGTTCTTTACTTTACTTACTAAATTACTTAATCTATGTTCGTGCAATACGGACCTAACCTTTAAATTTGTTATTGGTTCTTTACTTTACTTACTATCTTACTTAATCTATGTTCGTGCAATACGGACCTAACCTTTAAATTTGGTATTATTGGTTCTTTACTTTACTTGCTATCTTACTTAATCTATGTTCGTGCAATACGGACCTAACCTTTAAATTGTTTATCGGTATTATTGATTCTTTACTTTACTTACTATCTTACTTAATCTATGTTCGTGCAATACGGACCTAACCTTTAAATTGGCTATTGTTATTATTGGCTCTTTACTTTACTTACTATCTTACTTAATCTATGTTCGTGTAATACGGACCTAACCTTTAAATTTGGTATTAGTGGTTCTTTTACTTTACTTACTATCTTACTTAATCTATGTTCGTGCGATACGGACCTAACCTTTAAATTGGTTATTGGTATTATTGGTTCTTTACTTTATTTACTATCTTACTTAATCTATGTTCGTGCGATACGAACCTAACCTTTAAATTGTTTATTGGTATTATTGGTTCTTTACTTTACTTGCTATCTTTTATAATCTATGTTCGTGCGATACGGACCTAACCTTTAAATTGATTTTTGGTTCTTTACTTTACTTACTATCTTATTTAATCTATGTTCGTGTAATACGGACCTAACCTTTAAATTGTTTATTGGTATTATTGGTTCTTTACTTTACTTACTATCTTACTTAATCTATGTTCGTGCAATATGGATCTAACATTTAAATTGGTTATTGGTATTATTGTTTCTTTACTTTACTTACTGTCTTACTTAATCTATGTTCGTGTAATACGGACCTAACCTTTAACTTTGGTATTATTGGCTTTTTACTTTACTTACTATCTTACTTAATCTATGTTCGTGTAATACGGACCTAACCTTTAAATTTGGTATTAGTGGTTCTTTACTTTATTTACTATCTTACTTAATCTATGTTCGTGCGATATTGACATAACCTTTAAACTTGGTATTAGTGGTTCTTTACTTTATTACCTATCTTACTTAATCTATGTTCGTGCGATACGAACCTAACCTTTAAATTGTTTATTGGTTATTGTTTCTTTACTTTACTTGCTATCTTACTTAATCTATGTTCGTGCGATACGGACCTAACCTTTAAATTGATTTTTGGTTCTTTACTTTACTTACTATCTTATTTAATCTATATTCGTGTAATACGGACCTAACCTTTAAATTGTTTATTGGTATTATTGGGTCTTTACTTTACTTACTATCTTACTTAATCTATGTTCGTGCAATACGGACCTAACATTTAAATTGGTTATTGGTTATTGGTATTATTGTTTCTTTACCTTACTTACTATCTTACTTAATCTATGTTCGTATAATACGGACCTAACCTTTAAATTTAGGATTAGTGGTTCTTTACTTTACTTACTATCTTATTTAATCTATATTCGTGTAATACGGACCTAACCTTTAAATTGTTTATTGGTATTATTGGGTCTTTACTTTACTTACTATCTTACTTAATCTATGTTCGTGCAATACGGACCTAACATTTAAATTGGTTATTGGTTATTGGTATTATTGGTTCTTTACTTTACTTACTATCTTACTTAATCTTTGTTCGTGCAATACGGACCTAACCTTTAAATTGGTTATTGGTTATTGGTTTTATTTGCTCTTTACTTTACTTACTATCTTACTTAATCTATGTTCGTGTAATACGGACCTAACCTTTAAATTGATTATTGGTTCTTTACTTTACTTGCTATCTTACCTAATCTTTGTTCGTGCAATACGGACCTAACCTTTAAATTGGTTATTGGTTATTGGTATTATTTGCTCTTTACTTTACTTACCATCTTACTTAATCTATGTTTGTGTAATACGGACCTAACCTTTAAATTTGGTATTAGCGGTTCTTTACTTTATTTACTATCTTACTTAATCTATGTTCGTGCGATACGGACCTAACCTTTAAATTGTTTATTGGTATTATTGGTTCTTTACTTTACTTGCTATCTTACTTAATCTATGTTCGTGCAATACGGACCTAACAAATAGATTATTGCTCTTTGTCTATTATCATTTCTCTTACATTTTTCTTACTTAATATTTGTAAATACGATACTGACTAAACATTATATATTGTTTATAGTGTTGATATTACTTTTACTCATACTATTTTACATAGCATATAGTGTGTTGCGATTTGAGGTAGCTTTGATTTAGATAGAGATCTAGGTAGATACTTTTTTTCGTTTTCTTTAATTGATGATAGTAAATATCTTATTTATCGACATCATTTTACTTCAAATTCTTAATTTTTTCAAGGCCATTTGGGTAATGATGATTTACTAAATGCTTGAACGTTACCACCACCTTAGGTGATAGCAATATATCTGAACCCAACTGTCATACATAATCCAAAAGAATAAAATTTAGACCCCTGGATCGAATCCCCGCTTGATTGGGCTCATCTAGGGTATGCGATACGTGTCATTCTTAACAGTAAATGGTTGTGTTGAGAAAAGACACGTCACATTTTGGCGCCCGAACAGGGACGGATATTCGAACAGACTCGACTGATTGTTTACATTACAGTGATCGTCACGTAAAAATAACCGATAAGAATTAAATATCTAGACTCATATTCTATTTTAGCCCTACCGTGTCTACATTTACACATCATGTTTCCATTGAGCTTTCTCCGAATCTGGAGGCTCTTATGCCTTCTGTTTCATTCCAATATACTGCCTACTGGTCGTTCGAAAACTACTGAACCTAAGAGTGAGGATAATAAGTCACACTCACAGACTGGAACTTTTACAGATGTTGCTATTACTAGCCCTCTTAAAGACGCAAATGTTGCTACCACAACGACTAAAACGTCTACTGCTCCATCAAGTCAAGTCCATTCCGGTACAATACCAAAAGTATTGCCCGTTACTACTGAATCATTAGCCTCAGGGAAACAAACCACGGTGAGGGGAAGTTCCGAAAAAGTTGGATGGATTTATAATCTGAAGAAGCCTGAGTTGATTGAAGAAATGTCAAAATATGGGTTACCAATCGAAGGAAATAGTGAAGATCTACGCTCTCGTTTTGTGACTTTCTTAAGGAGCCAAGGATTAGTTCGAACTCCCTCTACATATACAAAGAGTTTAGATAATACACTCTTAAGTGCTGAAAATACTGAGGTTCAGGGTACTTCAACTATTCCTGCTGCCTCTACTCTTAATACCAGAATGGAAGATTCATCCCAACTTGAACTTGCCAGTTTTCGAGAAATCTTGGGTCTTTCCCCGAGCGCTAGTGCAGAAACAGTAAAAAGAGTTTTAGTTAATTTAAAAAATATGTCTTCATCCGAAACCAATCATATTCAGCAAGAACCTTTACAACCGGCAAGCCAAAGTCCATTTACACTTTTAAATCCTAATACGGCCGTTACTTATTTAGCTCCCCGCGATCCTATATTTACCACTACGGTACCAATAGATAACGGAGTTCAAAGTAACGAGTTGCGGGATACTGCCCCCTTTAGCGCTAAAAATTCGGCCCATATATGCAATATTGCCAGGAAATGGAATCTGCATTACGAAGGAAATGGAGATCCAGTATCTTTCTTAGAGCGACTTAACGAGTTAATGGAATGTTACGATATATCCAAAGAAGAAATCTTAAGAGCTCTTCCCGAACTATTACGAGGAAAAGCCCTGTTGTGGTATAGAAACCATAGAAAATTTTGGGATAGTTTTGAGGATTTTCAGACTTCGTTTGAGATGCAATACTTACCCCCAGGTTACCGACGCAATCTTGAGGATGAAATCCGCCAGCGTACACAAGGAGAGGCTGAACCATTCCGTAGCTTTATTGTGGCTATAACCACACTAATTCGACGAAGAGGAGGATATAAACTAGAAGAAAAACTCGATCGTATTTATTGCATTATGAGACCAGAATATAAACTAATTATGAGAAGAGGGAATGTAAAGTCTATACAGGATATGATTAAAGAAGCCGAATATTACGAAAGCTATGAAAGAGAGCGTCTTCTTTACAAACCTCCACCTAACCCTGCACAAACACTGGTCCCAGAAACTGCGTACTATTCCACCAAAAATAAGCAGGTAAGCATGGAAGGAATGATACATCGCCAGTACAACCCCACTCCCAGGATATGGACAGATAATGGAAATCGGGGACACCAACAATTAAGGCAGTCGGTTAGACCCAATTTGGTTCAAACGGTGCAATATTCACAAGCGGCTACTTTACAAAACGATCAGAAACAGTACAGGCTCGACGAGGTAAAGTCAAATTCAGATCCAGGACCTACAGTGAACCCTCCTACCAGGAATATCCGAAGAGAGGCTGTTCCAATTTGCTGGAACTGCGAAGAAACTGGGCATAGATTCAGTGAGTGTACTAAACCTAAGAGGCTCCGCTGCTATAACTGCAAAACAGAAGGTATCAAAACAACAGATTGCCGATGTCATGCAGGAAACGCCTTGTGGATCCCAGACCAAGGAGGTCAGCTGAGATCCCGATATAATTTTCCAACGCGACCTCCAACGAGGAAAATCTCCTGTGCCGAAGAGTTACCACACTACTCGGGTAGTTTCGGACTTGGGAAGCTACATGATTGTCGACCGTATGTAACTGTTAACATTCTTGGAAAAACATATGAGGCTCTGATTGATACTGGTGCTATGGTTAGCATAGTAGGCGAAGATTTAGTAGATCATTTAAAATATAATTCTATAAAACCCCAAAATACAAACATACGTTTGCAAATGGCCAATGGTTTTAAAACCTATGTAAAACACTCGTATTTGGTTAACTTGGAGGTTAACGAAGCCCATATTGAGGCAAAAATCTTTTATGTTCCAAACCTTACTTCGTCCTTAGTATTGGGGATGGATATAATAAAGGAGTTAAATTTAGTTTATATAAACACACCGTCTTTAAAACGTGAAACGCAAAATGACGTCAATGATATCAATATAAACTTAATCGCAAACTTGAGGGCAGATGAACATAAACGGTTAGATTTATTTCTACATAAGGAATCAGACAAAGATTTATTGGCTATAATCGCAAATCCAAGAGACTGTCGATTTTCCTCTACTCAGCCTGAAACGTCCGAGCTCACAGTATGCTTCCCCGAAGGTCGTCAGACTGTAGTGACGGCATGGGACCCGATCCTTGAAGCCCCCAAAGAAGCCATCGACAATAATTATGAGGGAAACGAATCCTCGGACCTTTTCAAATCCTTTTCAAATCCACCTGATACTAAAGTTAAAAACGCAGTATCTACCTCCAATAGAACTGAGTGTCTTTCATGCTATGAAATGGATGAACTGAGGAAGGAAAATGGTCCAACGCCAAACACATCGCATCAAGATGTTAACATCCAAAAAGAAGCCGCCGCCGAGGATGACTTTGAGATGGTAAATGAATGCGATGTGACGTTGTCGAGAGCATCTTCTCCATGCCTTTCCATCATGGAAGATTCGGAATGGGTAGACAACGAACTAGGAATGGATTTCCAAGAAACGTCACTTAAGACAAACTTAAATTCCAGCACCAATTGCATTACCACAATACGAGACACTCCACAACCAATCCAACCACCACCACCGGAGAAAACTGAAGCCCCAGAAGAAATAAAGCACGTCCTGGATTGCTCGTTGAACGTCAGAAACGTGCAGGCTGCTTCAAACAAACAAAAAAGATATCGTCCAAAAAGGATTCGGATATTCAATCCGGACGGCACTTTTGTCCGAATAGATGTGCGAAAGTTGCCACCTGAATTACGCTGAATTGGTTATTCCATTAGCATATATTTAGCCACCAAGAAGGAAATGTTTTTATTTTTTTATAACCGAAGATTAATATTTTGTTTTATTTCGTTCAAGGCAACTAAACTTTCTGCAGTGAAGTGTGTCTCTTTATCAATTTGAAAACAGTTTATTTTTTTTCTAGTTTTAACAAGATTATTATAAAAGGTTAGCCATTTTAAGTTTCGTTTTCATTTCAAATTTATTACTACATTTATATACATTTATCAACATATGGTGTTCTTTTGAGTGTTCTTTTTATTGTTTTATATCATGTTTATTATAATTTAGTACCGTACACAATTTTGTTGTGTTCAGAAGAAAAGAATGTTAATTTGTCTATATTTTTAAGTAAATAATTCCTTTGTTTAATTTAGTTTCTACATCTTACTAATATAGTTTTACATTTAAAAATAGAAAATTATTAAATTGAACTAAGAAGATGTTTAATTTTGTTCGCTTTGTTCTCTTCCCGAAAGAAAGAGGGGGGTGTGAGGTACTAAAATGTACAGTGTATTTTTTTTATTATCTTGGGTCGTCCATTCAAGATTTATTGTGGGATTAGTTTTCCCGTCAACAATGCTTAACGGGATCGATAAAACAAGTTCGCCTCAGCTATCGTGCCACGACATGTTCGCCGCTTGACGGGTTGCGGCATGAACGATAAGTCGCGCATGCGCTCCAACGCAAACTCGTCAGACGGACCGGCCAGCAGAGGAGCGAGAGGTCAGTCTACACAATCCTATCACGACGATAAGACGTACTGCGCACCGAGATCTTAACCTCACTCCTGCCGACTTGTTCGTGAGATACGGACGTATCGATTACTTCTTGCTATTGGTAATATATTACTTCAATTACTATACTTATCTTAACTAACCTTTCATTAATATTCTGTATCGTTTTTATATGTTGTGCCACACGAAATTTATTTATAACGTATTATTCTTGGTATTCTTTTCCTTTACTTACTTTCTTACTTAATCTATATTCGTGCAATACGGACCTAACCTTTATATTATTTATTGGTATTATTGGTTCTTTACTTCACTTACTATCTTACTTAATCTATGTTCGTGCAATACGGACCTAACATTTAAATTGGTTATTGCTATTATTGGTTCT
Organism: Homalodisca vitripennis; assembly: GCF_021130785.1. NCBI lineage: Eukaryota > Metazoa > Arthropoda > Insecta > Hemiptera > Cicadellidae > Homalodisca > Homalodisca vitripennis. The sequence goes on along the minus strand of NC_060207.1, from coordinate 121,730,489 downwards.
TTACTTTACTTACTAAATTACTTAATCTATGTTCGTGCAATACGGACCTAACCTTTAAATTTGTTATTGGTTCTTTACTTTACTTACTATCTTACTTAATCTATGTTCGTGCAATACGGACCTAACCTTTAAATTTGGTATTATTAGTTCTTTACTTTACTTGCTATCTTACTTAATCTATGTTCGTGCAATACGGACCTAACCTTTAAAATGTTTATTGGTATTATTGGTTCTTTACTTTACTTACTATCTTACTTAATCTATGTTCGTGTAATACGGACCTAACCTTTAAATTTAAGATTAGTGGTTCTTTACTTTACTTACTATCTTACTTAATCTATGTTCGTGAAATACGGGCCTAACCTTTAAATTGGCTATTGGTATTATTGGCTCTTTACTTTACTTACTATCTTACTTAATCTATGTTCGTGCGATACGAACCTAAACTTTAAATTGTTTATTGGTTATTGGTTCTTTACTTTACTTGCTATCTTTTATAATCTATGTTCGTGCGATACGGACCTAACCTTTAAATTGATTTTTGGTTCTTTACTTTACTTACTATCTTATTTAATCTATGTTCGTGCAATACGAACCTAACCTTTAAATTGGTTATTGGTTATTGGTATTATTTGCTCTTTACTTTACTTACTATCTTACTTAATCTATGTTCGTGTAATACGGACCTAACCTTTAAATTGATTATTGGTTCTTTACTTTACTTGCTATCTTACCTAATCTTTGTTCGTGCAATACGGACCTAACCTTTAAATTGGTTATTGGTTATTGGTATTATTTGCTCTTTACTTTACTTACTATCTTACTTAATCTATGTTTGTGTAATACGGACCTAACCTTTAAATTTGGTATTAGCGGTTCTTTACTTTATTTACTATCTTACTTAATCTATGTTCGTGCGATACGGACCTAACCTTTAAATTGTTTATTGGTATTATTGGTTCTTTACTTTACTTGCTATCTTACTTAATCTATGTTCGTGCAATACGGACCTAACAAATAGATTATTGCTCTGGGTCTATTATTATTTCTCTTACACTTTTCTTACTTAATATTTGTAAATACGATACTGACTAAACATTATATATTGTTATTAGTGTTGATATTACTTTTACTCATACTATTTTACATAGCATACAGTGTGTTGCGATTTGAGGTAGCTTTGATTTAGATAGAGATCTAGGTAGATACTTTTTTTCGTTTTCTTTAATTGATGATAGTAAATATCTTATTTATCGACATCATTTTATTTCAAATTCTTAATTTTTTCAAGGCCAGTTGGGTAATGATGATTTACTAAATGCTTGAACGTTACCACCACCTTAGGTGATAGCAATATATCTGAACCCAACTGTCATACATAATCCAAAAGAATAAAATTTAGACCCCTGGATCGAATCCCCGCTTGATTGGGCTCATCTAGGGTATGCGATACGTGTCATTCTTAACAGTAAATGGTTGTGTTGAGAAAAGACACGTCACACGGCTTTCGATTTCTTGGTAAACGTACGCATGTAGAAAAATACTAAAGTATCTCGAGGATTGTCGTTAAAAAATTAACATTTTGTTTTGTTACAATAAGCAGAGTCATATTTATTTGTTAATAATCATACAAACTAGGGTAAAATACTTTCTTCTGTATTAAAATACAAAATTCTGTCCCCTGTGGATCATACATAAAATAGACGACACACGAGAATATTTAACAAAATTTATAAAATAATTAATCTGAAAATCTAAGTGAATCTTGAACTTTGACCTCTATAACTCAAATGTAACTAAGTTTACTTTATTGGTCACAAAATGTATCCACTCTCTATTTGATGTGACAGTGGAGACCATAGGGCCCACAAAGTAAAATATTCGTTATTCCCTAAAAGTATATTTATTGACCTTAATAAAAAACAAATTAATTTGACCAATCAGTATATATATATATATATATATATATATATATATATATATATATATATATATATATATATAGTATATATATATTATATATATATATATTTCTATGTGTGTGTGTTTTGTTTTTATACATATGTAACCTGTCTTTTTGGGAATTTCCCCACAAATTCTATCAAACCCATGTCTGGGATAATGGAGTTTACGAATGCTTTTTTATTTATTCTAAACACTAATAAATACAATGTATTTTTTTTAGAAATGTTCTGTACATAGAAATTTCATAAATATCTTAAGGTTTTTAAGAAATGTAACATTGTCATATTTTGATCCATATTACAATGAACTGGCAAACTATTTAGCATATTTATTTGAAGTTTATAAGAAAAAAAGTCTAATAAGATAGATTATTTAGTATAACATATTTTATTTTGTGTGCAATAATACTATAATAATGCGCAAAAATGTCTGGTACACAAAATAGTTATTTCATGGTAATAAATATAAAAAAGTTATTTCATATTTAATTATTGCACATTGTAGTTATTCTCATTCATCATAAACATACGCGTTAGTACAGAACCTCAAGTTACCAACGACAATAGTCCTAGCCACCTGATCTAGATTTACGCCTGTGGAGGAGGCAGGTTGACCTTACTTACGATACTGTCCTAGGATTTGCATGTAAAGTGACAGCCTAATTCCTACAATACTTCACACAATAATGGCTGATTTATTTTAACTATTAAAGCCCACACAACTATTTTATCTTACACTTGAACTGTTATGATTATAACATCAGGAAATATCCAAATGATCACATTTCAAGCTAACCAATCACTTATTCTTGTTTCGTCTGTAACACTTAGAGATAAAATGATAATACGTTTGTAATACTAAAGTTATTATTTATCAAATATCCTACTCAAGAAACAAAATTGTTAATTTTACTAAAATTTTATATATACCTAAGTATCCACAGAATGTGTGAACTGTCCTTTTTTCTATTATATTAAGTGAATAATACTTTCTAAATAGAATGAAATAAAAATAATAGTATTTACCGTTGAAATATTATTTTAGCTGGTACAAATCAATCGAATATTTAATTTTCACAACTAAGAAAATCATATATGTAGCTTATAAAGAAAATATTAATTTTATTTAAATACTTGTTGTATGTTTGTATGTGTATATACAAAATTTCATAAACTCTGATTACGAATTATGTTGAACACTGTTTTCAGTATATGGATTCTATTCTCTGTGACTAATCAGAGAATAGAACCAGTAAAAAATTGCTTTTGAAAAAGAATAATATTTGTATAATTTAATTTTAAATTTGTATTTATATGGTTAATATAAATTACTATATATATATATATATATATATATATATATATATATATATATATATATATGTATGTATATAAATACACACATTCATTTATTCAATTTTGTTTGAATTGATATTTTATAATTTAATACAAATCAATCTCTTATTTGAAAATTAAGTATTTAGTAATCAGGTGTAAACTCATACATCAGACAATAAACATGTTTTATTTTCAATTTACTGCGAGATTACTATCCATTCGCTAAAACTATTTTATCATTGAGACAGGAAATTTATCAATATCGATTATGAACTGTTTACAAATGTTTCATTACCATAATACCGAAATAAATATAAATATCAATTATATTGTTTAAACAACTCTACAAAAAACTATCATATTACAATTTTATAGGTATTAGTCTGTATCTCGAGAAAACGAATGAACTCTGTACATAAGATAGAAAGCAGTGTGTGAGAATAGGGAAAGTATACAGTGATTTTGAAACAGTTGAATGCGGTGTGCCTCAAGGTTCAGTTCTAGGTCCAATTCTTTTCCTTGTGTACATAAACGACCTATGTAATGGAGAATTAAATGGTAAATTGACAGCTTTTGCAGATGATACAGCACTGACGTATTCTGATTACAATTTGGAAGCTATTAGTAGACAAATGAATGATGATTTGAAAGTTTTAAATTTTTGGTTTAATAAAAATGCAATGCTCCTAAGTGACAAAACAAAATTCATGATATTTAACTTACGAGGTACAAGTAATTTTGAATATGATGTATACTACCATCACTTTACGTGCTCTGCGGATAACGTTTGTAATTGTAAAAAGATTGAAAAAGTGGACAGATACAAATACCTGGACTTACCATTGACTCAAATCTATCTTGGAAAGGTCATGTAAATTCACTGAAAAAAGAGTTTTCTAGAAGTTTGAGAAGCTTTTATATGTTGCGTGATGTATGTCCTCCAAGCTTGCTGCTGAATGTTTACCACGCTTTAATACACTCCAGACTAAGTTATGGGCTTGTATGCTGGGGAGGTACGTATATATCCACGCTTTATCCTCTCATTACATTTCAAAAATCCTTTATCCGTATTATTACCAAATCAAATAAAACCAATCATTCCTGGCCACTATTTTTAATTTTAAAAATACTCCCTTTGCGAAATCTTTACATATATAAGGTATTAAAACTATTTTTCATAAGAAGCTCAAACCCGGCCCTCACACGTAATATTAGATATAATTTCAGAAGTTTGCTTGTTCCGGTTCCAAAGCCTAATCTAACTGTTTTCAAACATTTTTTTACATTTAATGCTCCAAGATTGTTTAATCTTATTTCCTTTAAATTAGATCATTTAGCACCATTAAATAGTTTTTTTAAAAAGTTTAAAAATGTTTTTATTTTCATTGGATAATTGTGAGTGCCTCCTGAAAATTGTTGAATGAAGTAATGAATAATGTGTACATTTTAATTCGTTTTATCATCTTTTATAATTCCAATTAGTCTTTTAATTTTTTTACGTCCATGACTTGTTTTTATAGATTTTGTATGGTTTTCTTGTTAATATATTATTATGTAGCGGTTTTCATTCCTTCTTTGAGTATAGTTTTATTATGTTATTTTAATCTGATGTGCATCCTCCATCGGGCTTTTGCCTATTGGATGCTCTATTTTATTTCACAATTATCGAGTTGTATTTTTTAAGTTCTTTTGATTGTTAAGTTTACTTTTAGTTTGTTTGAAGATTATATTATTATTTGATTATTTTTAAGTTTGTAAATATTTCAAGATCAATGGTTTTATATTCTTTGTTGCTTTTGTTTTGTATAAATATATTGTAAAGTTTGTAAATACTGTGAAATAAAATATTTTTGAAATGAAAAAAATGAAATATAATACTATCATATATATAACAATATCACAAGCTAAGGCCTATTGTTGCTGGTGTGATAAAGGATTGTATCACAATTTCAGAGCCTAGCGATAAAGTACACAACCTTCGTGATTACCTTATTTCCTCTTCACTATTTCAGCATTGGTATATTATACTGTATACTCCTTGAAAATAAATTTTACTTTTTCGGTACAAATAATAATTTTAGAACATGAATTATTCTTAATGTTTTTAAGGAAAATTAGGTTCCGTAGATAGAAGGATGACGTATTTTGGTTTTATACATGATACAATATGTTTACCTAATTAAAGTGGATTAAAATAAAATTTGTTGTATTTAATATATTTTCTACTACTTAAAAAAATTAACCTTTTATAAAACTCCCAACAAGACACAGATAGGTTTCTGTTTGAAATGTTATCTGACTGATTTTATTGAAATATGTCTGTACTGAACCACCTAGTTACTAAACAATGAAGAAACCTTCTGCATACAGACGTCTACTTTGGTCCATTACAATTTACTTAAGATATTTCGAATGCCATATTTTAATTTGCATTGTTCCTTAAGCCACTGTAAAAATGCCACATCACAATATCAAGAAAGACAACAAGTAGCGAGCACCTTATGTACTGTATAAACCGCAAAAAAATCCACCGCTTTGTTTATTAATGTTGATATCTTAAAAGTGTACTAATACAGCTTTTAATGCTTTAAAGGGTTTTTAATTTGTCACTGGCGCAATGGGTGTGTGGGTGTCACAAAGATACTAACTTTGTCTATGCCACATGCATTACCCTACTGACAAAGCACTGTACAGTCAATGTTTGTTTTTATTGAGTTAAAAGTATATATTTAATTATACCTTTTCAGTTTTTCATACGGGAATGAATACTTAATGGCCACAGTTTAATACAGTTAAGTTCGAAATAAAAGATATTGTTACTTTCAAGACTATAATGTAAATTTAAGTTTCACAATTTGAGCAAATATTTTTTAAACTACCTCTTAATAAGAAACTTTTTCGGAGTTAAAAAGAATGGTTAATAAATTAATCTGAATAATTGGTCCAGCCGTTTTCAAGCATTGCGCTTAGTAACACAGTCAGTGTTTTATATTTATTTCTAACATAGACTTTTGTACATTAATTATATTCAGACACAAAGATAACTTGATCTTGTGGTTTTAATCTTGTGCTCTTATTGTTTCAACCGGGATGGTCTACCGACTTGTGTTGTGGAATCATTTCATGTTTGATGTGTTCTCTTTGTGTTGTAATTTGACTTATTTAAATATTTTTAGTAAAGGTAAAACCAGTTTGACCTCATGTACTATGTATATATATATATATATATATATATATATATATATTTATTTATTCATACTATAAGGTTTAAACTAGTATTTAGCGTACAAAACATCAACGTGTATTTTGCCTTACATTTTATTAAGCTACTTGGAACTTTATTTATCAATATTTGAGCACGTATTCCTCTTGAAAAATGTTTGAATGTAAATTGAAACCAATTTTGTATAAAAGGTAATGTAATCCAATTAATAGCAAGAAACAAGAATTAATTGGATTTGCTTTGAAACCTGAAGCGGTACGACAAGACGACACGCCATTCAGTATCGGTGATCGGACTCGTGGCGGAGATTGCTTTTCTCAAAATGTAATATCGAGTAATATTCCTCTCTGTAGCATTAGATAGATAACCTATAGATTACCTCTTGTCACATATCATATCTCCCAATGTTAAAATAATACAGAAGCTTGAGATATACAGATGAAGAAATCAATATTTTGACAAATTTACAAATACAACGAAACTATGTGAATCCTATAGTATGTGTGTATATATATATATGATTGGTCTTCCGATCATATGTTAGTTTGGTTATTTAAACACATATGTGAAAGAAACGGCCAAATGCAAAATAATTGAATCGTAAAAAGTGAGGGCTCTGTGGTGTAATGGTAGCACATTCACCCGGCAAGTGAGAGATCCGGGTTCGAGTCCCGGCGGAGCAAGTACTTTTTGTGATTCAATGTTTATTGAATTAAATTAAATTCGGCTATTGACATTTATACAAATTTAATGAATATATATATATATATAAAACTAGATATTAAATGCAATGCTCAAGTACGGGTTTTTTTCTGCCTGAATTGACACAGTCTAATACTGTCTAATACACAGTGCATTTTGTAGATTAGACACTAGGAATAACTGATTAAATATTACACAAGTTTTTATTTAAAGCAGTTCGATTATCTACATTTTTATTACTAAAACTACTTCAACTAGTATTCACAAAGTGTTTTATATAATAAATTATTTCGGCAAAATAAGTGGCAACGTTGTTTTGGGGTAGTTCTAATTAAAGTGTTAATGATTTTATTTATTTTTTTTATTTATTGCGGCACACAAAATGTACTAAAACAACTTCAAATTTTTATTATCAAATAATAAAGTAGAAACAATGCTTAATAAGGAATATGATTTTATTAGTTTTTAATTTAATTAATACAAACTATTGGAAAAAATACAATACCCAAAAAATACAGTGTACACTAAGTAAATGGTGACATATTATTTAAATAGATCTTTTATTTATATTCGTAGCAGAATATTTATTTTATATTTATCACTCAATTCAAATCAGATACACCTGTGGATTTAAAATGTCCAGTTTAAAAAGCGCGATTAACTGTTTTTATGAAATATAATCTTTCAAAGTGAAATGTACTAATAATAATTTCTGGAATCTCTCTGTGCTCTTTATTTTCTAAGTCGTTTCTGTTGTAAAGAAATAATTAAAAATAGTTCTCAGAGCACAGATGTTATCTTTTGACTTTCCACCGTTTTAATAAGTGCTGTTATTTTTTTTTATAATATACTTACAGTACATTAAGCTATATAATGTGTGAAATGTGACTCCTTCAACCTATAAATTATCTGCTTTAGATCAAGTTTTCAAAGTTCAAGTTGTCAAAGTATCATTGCGTACTTCTGCCACATTATTTACAAAACAAGGCAAAAAACCATACATAAGTCTCAGTATTCTAGAACTCAGCGTAAAAGTTGAGCATGATTCTGTTCTTGTAGAGAACGAGTATCGTTAATTTGCTGCGTTTATCAGGAAGGCGGGGAGCGTATGTATGTAAGTGACATTTGAGTAATCTCTGTAAAACCGCAACCCCATACTCACCATTTATCTCCCAGTCCCCTTTGCTTTTTCATTTTAATTTGACCACACAAAACTTTTACACATAAATGATATTTTAATACGTTTTTTATTTCCTCCAAAATTCCATTAGTAGATTTTAGTTATTAAGCAATGTTATGTATTATTGTAAGGTTAGTTATAATAATATAAGCAAAATTAATTTTGATCATTCGTATACTAAAAATGTATATTCAATAATCGTCAAATATGCCACAATGCCTATATATAACTGTATAATATTATTTATAAGTAACATTAATATATAAGTTATATAAAATGTAATATGATAAAAAACAATACATATAAATATAAATGCCCTTAAAAATTAATTTTAATGGCATTTATTTTATATTTATTGTTTTTATATATATATATTGTTTTTATATATATATATATATATATATATATATATATATGAATGCCATCAGTGTTCCGGTTTTTGGAGAATCATATCTAAAAACTATGAGATATACTTTATTTTTAAATAATAACCATTATTTATGCATTTTACTTAATATACTGACATAAATTATCCAAATGAAATTTACATTATAAACGGTATACCAATTAGAAAATATGAGATTGGTCCAAAGATACTTTTTGTTATCATCTATGGCAGAAACATTGCGTATTTATTTCAGACTTACTGACAAGTAGTATTATACAGTCCTATTTAACAACATTATACACGTTAAAACAATGTACGCGTTTTAATGAACTGATTGTGTCACAGTTTTTATGGTACCAAATAAAATAAAGTATATATTAGTTTCTAACAAATTGTAAACATACATGGTTCGCTTATATTAGTTCGCTTTATATAAGGCCACACTATACATAATTATGTATTATAAAACCTTACCATTAGATAATTTGTTAAGATAATAATTATTTCAGAAATTCATTAGTTAAAAAATTAAACCAGTTTTAGCCTTTACTAAGCATTGAGATATGTTTCATTTCCATTGCACAAAATGTGGTTTCCTTTCCGTGATGAAAATTTTAGACAACATAGCCAATAGGCCACCAGGAGCAGGAATCTACAGCCACTCTGCCATAACGTTAGGCAACACTTCCTTTAGAGTATTCTATCGTATATATCTTCCTTCCTTGGAAACTGATAGTTTTATATGCCCAAAGTTTTACACTTTCTCAAATTTGGATGTATTCTCAGGTTATTGTTGAACATGGACGTTAAATTTACTCCATTTTCATATTTTTAAATTAGAATTTTTACCATTGCAAAAATGTATAGTAAAACGGCTATATTATGAAAATGAAATATCAATAAATTATAAATAAAATGAAACAGATATATTCAGCACAAATACGCTCGTCCATTTTATATACTAATATCTTTTAAATGTAGCTTTTACTCATCTATCACACTAAATAAATTATTTTTGAACCCAACACCTATAAATATAAACATCGTAAGAGTACATCACACCTTGTGTCGCATAACAGGTTCCTTGCATGCAACTAATGTGGTTGCCTGAGGTTTTGCGGGAGGTTGCCTGCAAAATTTCAATCATATAGAAAATAAATGTTTACATCCCCCGGCCGACAAACCATGAACTGTGTCTGCTTCCTTAGTGATATACTTCAATGACACACAGATTAAATTTAATAAATGGATATTCATCAAATTAGAATGCATTGATGGAGATGAAGTTTCACGCTAACTTAAAATGAACAGATAAAACCGTTCTAGAGATATCGGGCCACATAATACATTCACATTTTTTCCACAGTTAAGTTGCATACATACACAAGTTAGGTTTCATAGCAGTTACTTCATAGGTTGACGTGCACTATCGTCGAACTCAGTGTTGTTCATGCAAACTTATAAAGCTTTTGTTTCATTTTTTCAAGGTACTCGGACGAGGAGAGACAGACAGACAGACAGAAAAAAATTAGTTCAGCCTCAAGTGATAGGCTTCGCTAACACTCAGCCCAATTATCTCCCATACCAAAAGAACTCTCTGAGGCCATTTTATTTCACCCTCACTACTAACTTACGTTACCCTTGCAGAGAGAGGCTGACAGATAGACCAGTGTAATCAAATCAGATCTTATCGTTAAATTCCTTAGTGACTTCTTTAAAACATGTTTACCAAAGTAACTGATAGTATTTTTTAAAAACCGTTTATAGGTTCCACTTTGATTAAAACTAAATTAACAAAAATTGATCCTAAGAGAGACATTCGAGAAATATCAGAGGTACTTATAAAAACCAGTTTCCCTCTCAGCCTTCAAAGCCTCATTTTAAAACTTAAACCTAGAAATGGATCAGGATTTGAATATCTTAAGAAAATATCACTTATCTCAGTATTGTTTGGAATGCTTTTTAAATATTATATGCTCATGGTGTTTGCTGTTTCTTGATAAAGAAACTACATGCGAGGCCTTAGGTAACTGCTATTATACATAAATAAGATAATGGTATCCTCAAATTATTATATAAATTAGAATAACTAATTATTGTGTTTATATAAAAAATAGTTGAAAGAACAAACTGTAAATGGTCTCTCCGATTTGTAAGTTATAAATCATAAGCAAATACGCAGTAAAAAAATGTATTTTAGCATGTGAGTGCTAGAGAATGTTGAGTTACATTAGTTTGCTGTAGCTGAAGTATAAGAGATAGTTTACAATGAGAATTTTCGTTAAGTGTCGCATCCGAGGAACGCAATAACTAGTGTTGGTCTCCGCACAATGCAATAACATTCCACGCATATTGCGTAGTAACTTGTTGATGGCACATGCTATCTATATATCAGAACATACGTTTTACATTACGTTCTCTCTTTACGTTATGTCCACAGTCATATTTCGTCGCAGCAACTACAAAACATATCGAAGATGATAAGACTACTTTATCATAGGCAATTTAATTTAACTTTTCTGTTTCTAGTGAACTGCTGGCCACTATCGTGTTGTATTATAAGTCACGTGTATTATATAAGAAGACGCTTAGTGTGTATTACTAAATTTAAATAACTGTAAATGCCCTCATACATTTATAAAATAATGTAACCATATAAATCTATTCCTTATTTACTAATAATAAAGATTTATTACAAAAAATAAATATTCGTTCTTAATTTATTCTTTCCTTTACAGAATTTCATATAGACACACCGTATATTTGACTACATTTCAAAATTTTAAAATGGGTTCTATTTATGTGCCAATAATACCCATCCACCAAATCTTTATAAGCAAGAGTGAGTATAATCGTCACTAATAAGAAATACATTTCTTAATGTTAAGATTTATTTTATGCTTTTCTATAACACGGAAATATGTATTTGCTTATTTAGTTAGAAATTATCGTCAAAAGATACTAAAGGGTTAGAACATTTCGTGATTTTAATTTGTATTGTTGTAAAAACGTTTAGCAAAACCAGGTATACAAGTATATAACGAACCTAACCAATCAAGGTGATGCTGTATTTTAATTTTAGAGATAGTAAATGACCAAATATAAAGAATAGAATAGACACAAATGCTAGAGGATGTTCAATTACTTCAAATTTTATTTAATACGTTTAGCCTAATGATCACAAAAATATGATATATTACTGGAACACCATTGTTATTTTCTCACAGTTTGTTCATAATAGCCATCGTTGAGAACATACTTTATTGTCCTATGTATCTATACTATAGGACTTGGTTAAAAAATAATACCTGCGTCATATAAACAAAACTATCAATACAACTGTTTATAGTGTTTTGTATAAGATACCTATCCAAATGTGCAACCATTGTTGCAAGATTAAAACCCCAAAGGGTACGCACATTTACATAAAAAAAACATAAAATAAAATCTTACAAAATATATGATGTTAAATTATCTGAAATAAATAACAACAGAAAAATATTACTTTAGTTTTTAATACTTATTCTTTTATTAGATAGGGGACAGGATTAAATACTATAAATGATTACATTATATTAAATAATCAACTGCAGTACAAATGGTTTCTACACGGACATATTTAGAAATAAACATGTAAGTATAATGTAAACGTGGAAAACCAGGAAACAAATGGAGTAATTTGAAAGTATGTAATGAATATTTTCCAGTTCAATGATTAAACCAGTTTTACTCCTTAAAATGTATCAAACCAAAAGATAAAATTATCCGTGAGCTTACAAATACATTTAACAGATGTTGTTTGGTGCTTAAATGATCACAAATATCTACTGTAAATATATAATCTCGTAACCAAAACTTATGCAAACACGACAAGAACACAGTGGCAAACACCCTTTTTACTCTCCGTTCGTTCTCATTGCTGCTTAGGGGGAGCTAAACTATCATGTGGCGCATAATTCAAGTTGCGTTAGTGTGATAAGTGCTGTTATTCTTTCAGTACAAGTTACAGCTGAGGATCTTTTATTACAAGAACTAAGAAATTACGAATGACAGATGGTGGTAAAATAAAAAGAAAAATCTTATTAAATAATTAAACTGGGGGGGGGGGGTGGGGGGGGGGGGGGGTGGGGGGGGGGGGGGGTGGGGGGGGGGGGGGGTGGGGGGGGGGGGGGGTGGGGGGGGGGGGGGGTGGGGGGAGAAAGCTTGAACCATGCGTCTGTTTACATCAAACGATGGTGTTTTGGCTTTTTGCTGTATTCTAGCCGAAGTATCAAACCGACAGCTATAGGCACATTCACTGCAATATATTTTAAAAGTAATGGCAAACCCATTTACATTTAGTGTCTCCAAAACTACACTACCAACAGATAAACAATCAGGACAGGGAAATGTGCATATAAATGCTGTTAGCTGATCTTTATCAACTAATAAGTATGTAGTTGCATTTTCATCAACATCAATATTATCATTATAGCTATGATTATAGAGCAAAATCCAGTTTTTTTCCTGCTTGTTCCTCATCAACACTAGTTTTACCTTGATTTGATGGTAATGTTTTCAGAAAACAGTTTCTGTGGTTGTTTGGCCTAAAGCTGGGTTTAGGTTAGGTTCCTGTTCATTTGTAGATTTCCACCGTTCCATAATACTCTTCCTATTTTTTCTGGCTCATCACAAGCCTTTTCTTACTTTTCCTACCCATTGTAACACAAGTAGATAATGTTTCACTAATAAAAACTATTATAAAAAACCTCTCAAAACACATCTGGATTACATTGACATCTACTGAAGAACTACTGACATCATTTATTTATTTATTTTATTTATTTATTTATTTATTTATTTTCAACGGTTCCACCATTTTTACAAAAGTAATTCAACAAATCAAGTACTTAGCAATCAAGATGACAAATCATAATCAATATACACAGTCTTATGTAAGCTCTAACTTGAACAACATAGGCAATAACAGAGTGATATACTATAAATATAAATAACAAAAACAAACAATAAAATAACAAAGGAATAATAACAATACAGTAACCAGCAACGATAAATAAATAGTTGACCAATAACATTAATAAAATTTAGAAACTCAACAATATACTATCAATAATTAATACAATCGTAGCTGTTAGTTACTGTAAGTGGATCTGTTTAAGCATGTGCTAGGTGTTTACATTTAATAATTTGTTTTTCAGGGTGTATCTTGAATCGTGAAAAAAGTCGATGTGCGCTGCCTCGCTACCCAGTTTTAGAAGTCTGCATATTCCATGGTTTGATGCATAATATGTGGGCCTAAATCTTCTGCAGAAAAGTGTCTTAGAGCGGGTACCTCTTGGTATAGAGAAGTCTATATCCGACACTAGATGAGGGCAGTCGAGGAAGCCGTTCACCAGCCTGTACAGGAATAAGAATATCAATATATTTTCTTCTTTCCTGGAGAGGGTTGCAGTCCATATAGCATCTCAATCTCAGCGACGGGGGTTGCAAGATAATTATATCCCAGTTTGACTCCAAGAAGTCTTAAGCAACGCACCTGTACTCTGTTCAGCAGCACAATGTGGCCTGCTTGATATGGAGGACCAAACAACGGAACAGTACTCCAACAAAGGACGCACAAGAGTCTTATAGAGGATAGCCAATGTAGAGGGGGATCTGAAGTCTTTGCAAGTTCGGGCAAATAAACCCAAGCATAGAAGAGGCCTTATTTGTAACATGCATTATGTGTTCGTAAGGGCTTAGGGAGGGTGTCATAATAACTCCGAGGGTCCCTGACTCTGTCTACTATCTTAAGAGGGGAATCCATTTAGAGAATAGGTCAAAGGGCCTGGCTTGTGTTGCTCCGAGTGTAGCTGATGACAAGACACTTGGCTATATTAAGCTCCATAGCAATTTACTCTGCACCAGTTACTTATCCTGTTCAAGGGAATGTTGGAGTTCCTCTTGGTCATGAGGAGATGTAACCCTTGCTGAAAACCTTAATATCATCAGCAAAACAGAAGAAACTTCGATGATATTGCACTAGAAATATCATTGATAAACAGGTAAAAAGCAGTGGGCCCAGATGAGATCCCTGTGGTACACCTGAGGGGACAGAGAATGGCAAGGGACGTACCTCCATCGTACTTGACTATAAGAGTACGTTCCCGCAAATAGCTACTCATCCAACGAAGCAGAGGTCCCCAAATGCCATAGCCTTCAAGCTTTGATATAAAGTAGACTGTGATTAATCTTATCAAATGCTTTGCTTAAAATCTAGATATATGCAATCTACCTGTGAGGAATTTTGCAAAAAGCTGACATTATATATTCCTGAAACATCAGTAGATTGGTTGTGGTAGAGCGGCCCTTCAAGAAGCCATGTTGCTCCAAACAGATGCGACTCTTGAGTTGAGAATATATATTGTTCAAGATGATACTTTCAAACACCCTTAGCGAGAGCAGACTGTATCACAATGGGTCTATAGTCTCTTATGTTCCCTCTATCCTCCAGACTTAAATATTGGGATTACATAGCTCTGCTTCAAGTTTGATGGAAAGACTCCAGAAGCAAGTAGAGGCCTGAAGAGAATTGTTAAATGAACTGCAAGTATTGGAGCACACTGTTTTAGAACTCGTGGTGGTATATCATCCGGCCCAGCACTCTTTCTGGCATCCAGTGATTCGAGGGTCTGTTGGACATCCAAGGTTGTTATTGAACAGCTGGATAATGTTTGGTTCCAACCATAATCAAATCTAGGAATAGGAACTGTAGTATCACTAAATACTGAAGAAAAATACCGAGCAAACAAATCACACTTGCTAGTAGGGATCAGTAGCTTCCTTTTTGTCTAAAGTCATGCTGTGTCGGAACGTTAGGGAGAACTTTTAAGGCTACCCAACAATGAGACCAAAAGGACTTAATATTCTCTAGGAATACTATTTTCAACCTTACCGATGTATTCTGAATAGCACGCGTGGGTGAGGTCTCTGCACTCCCTTCTAGTTCTCCGAAAATTATCATAATCAATGTGCGCCCTTGTATGCTTGTAGACTTTATGTAACTGTTTCTTCCTGATAACCAGCAGTTTCAATTTTTTAGAGAACCAGGAGGGGAATCTAGCTCCACCAACTCTTTTGAGTGGAGTATTGACCCTAACTAAAGAGGCCAGGTAGTCGCTGAAGTTTGTGAAAGGCCCGCTCAGGATCCGCCAACTCACTTGATGCAGGGTAGCTTAGAACCTGCAGCCCATTGAAAACAGCATCGACATCACACCTTCGAAAAGTTAAGCACCCGTTTCTGGCTTTCAGTCGTGGAAGGCTGCAACACTTCAAATTCAAAAGACAAAGCAGGATGGTGTCTATCTTCCTCCAACAGTACATCAGGCGCATGCACAACTTCAGATGTCTCAATTGAAGAGAGTATCAGATCAAGGACATACATCTCGGTAGTTGGTTATATAATTTAACTGTCTCAGGCTATATGCACCAATAAGTTCAAGCAGACAACGGGAAAGAGTTTGACACAGAAGTAATGTCGGGCCCGCGTCCATTTTGTGTCAGGGCTGATTAAAGTCTCCCATTATTATGACATCTGCAGGTTCCACCCAGGGAATTATAGACCTCATCCATAGCATCTCTAAAATCCGAATACTTAATGGTTGGCTGGATTAGGAGGTATATAGACATTTCCCAGAAGTACTGAGGAAGGTGGGAAACTTACACAAGATAAATATACATTCAATGTCATTGACATTGGTGGGAATCCTTGGTGCAAGAAATACAATTTCGTACGGCTATGAGAACTCCACCACCACCCGACTTGTCACTAGTAAGTGATGACCTATCACACCTGAAGATATGGAACCCCGTAAGATTAAGCTCAGCATCGTGTATATCAGGTGATAGATTGGTTTCGACCAGCGATATAATATCATAGGGTGAAGTATTTATTCCTTGCGTTAATGAGTTCATTTTACTCCTCAGACCGTTGACATTTTGAAAATAACAGGAAATAAACAATGGGGAACCGTTGTGCCTTACTAGTTTTTTAAATTCTTAACAATTTGTGGGACATTATTTATGTACTTTATAGTCAGGTTTTGTTTCGCCGCGGGATTTCCTCTTTTCATTTGTTTACACTTTGTTATTATAGGCTATTTTTGAAACAGGTGACTCATAGACCTCAAAGTAAACAAAGCCAAGTATATAATATAATAAAAATGGAATACTATAACAAGATGCAACTGCATAGGAGGAATGGAGTAAACACTGCACTAGCCTACATTTTGCATCCGCGCGGTGAGGCTTGTAATTCTTTAGAATAACGCCAATTACACATGAAATAAACAAGTATTCGACTTTTTTATTATATTTTTCTTGTTTATAACTAAATAAAGTAACATTTTATTAAAAAAAATTTGTAAAAAAATATTTTTTTTACCATTTCAAGGGTGCTGAATCCCCTTAAGTATTTATTTGTAAATCCAGAACAAATAATGTGAAATAAGTGAAGAATATTTGTTTAAACATATATATATAAAGGCTATATTATAGCCTATTGACTTACCTTTTAAATTTATTTTGTCGAAATATGTTGCAACAAATCAACTCGTGTAATCTGTTGGAGCTATATTTGTAAACGAGATAATAAATCAAATGTGAAATGAGGTTTACAACTCTTACAAACTCTGTAATGATCAAATCTGGGACCAATACATTTCACATATCAACATAACCTAGATGCAGGTAACAAGTGAAACGAAAGAATGGGTCACGACGGCGACGTCACAAACATAATTGTTCGTTTAGCCACTCACATAAATTAACACTTTTTAACTTTTTTTGCAATATTTCCCCTACATCAAGTGCCCCCCTCCAACGTTCTTGTTTAATAAAAATGTTAACCAATAGGAGGTTTTTTTTTTCTTCTTTTAGCCTGTTGGCTGCCCTTTATAGACTTATAACGCGGCCACGTAGTACACTTGTTATAATTTCATTCTAATTATTTAATGTTATTGTGGCGCTATGCGATACTACCAAGTAGAGACTGGCTCCTGGCTCATAGCGCCACAGAATTAGCCGAGTGCTCACAGCGCCAACACAACCGAATAAATAATCGCATCCATGCTAGTATGAGCTGTGGCACTGTGAGGCCGCACATATAAGTGCTTTTACTAAGTAATATAAGGACTTCGATTCTAAAGATTGCGTGTGAAGCCGCGGGTAACAGCTAGTTCCTAATACAATGACGTTTAATACATGTTACCAAGGTTTGGTACTTTTTTTATTAAAACATCAAAATTGGTTACATTAGATGAAAAAAGTACAAGAACGGCGGCATCTATGCTTAATGCCAACTAACTCAGCCTGTAACCTGGTGTAGACAGGATAACAACTAGAAGTGTTACTATTCCCAGTATATGTCGACAGTATTCCCAAGTACAGTCATTGTCCACCTGGTTTCAGGCCGAGTTAGTTTTTACACTGCTAGGTGACGCCTTAGTAGTTGTATATTTTTTTAAGGTGATTAGTAATTAGAATTAAAATTTAATGTTAATTATCTTTTTTAAGTAAATTAAAAACATTATATAACATTTATAGAAAAAAAATACATTGTGCATATTAGAAAAATATATTAAAAATAATCCCGCTTGCATATTAAACAGGAATATGTTTATATTATTCGTTCTAATTTCAATTGTCCATTAAGATCAAAATTCTCTTTTCCAGCAATGTGTTGTACTTAGAAGCTGTTTACAGGACAAGCTACTATATGAAAATTAATATTCAATGATATGTTAATTAGCTCTAAGACTCTCCATGTTTATATTTATTATTCACAAATCATGTTTATATCTGTTAATAATGAAAAATATATCAAATAATTAATGTTTATAAAACAAATTATGTAACATTTCATTATTTTAGATATCGTCTGTACTGCTAGTTCGGTTCTTGTCAAATAGATAGAAGTAGACGAGTTAGTTTAGACTTCAACCGCTAGGTGACTCTAGTAGTTTATATTTCTTTTGGATTGAATCATTATTAGTATTTTTTAATGTTAAATTAAAACATTTCTTTTAAAAATAAATTGAGAATAAAATATAAAAACTTGATTCAAAAGTGTTATTCTTTATATAGTAGAAAATAAATTAAAACATAACCAAGTAGTAAAACAAATTATTGAAGATCCCGTCCGCAGATTTAATATTAGTGTGCTTATATAGTTATTCATCAATACTGATAAGAGTAGACCCACAGGTTTAGGCCTATATTATTTGGAAGCTGCATTCAGACATTTTAACTTCAATGTTGAATTGCAGCTCATTACGATGTAAGTTTTAGTAGACAGATGTTAATTAGGTAGGTTATCTGTTTTAAATAATCATGTAAAATGCAATACCATTGAGGTATTAATTTATTATTAACTAAGCCTATGTACAACAAGAACAAGTCATTTATTCCTAAAACCTATAACATTTAGTTTTAAAACTCAAAACTCATAAATTATTTGCTGCTTAAAATACAAAGTATGCCCTCAATATTAAGTTTATGTTTTACTATTCAGCAACAGGTAAGTTTAATAACTTACTGTATTGTTCAATGTAAAATTTTAGTCCTAAAATGCCAAAATATAAGTCATTGGCATAAGAAAGTATATTTAGAATCTCATAAAAATCTAATTGAGAACTGTAAATGTGTTCATGTATACATACAGTGTGTTCATGTATACATACAGTAACACGCATCTGGTACAGAACTCCAGATACCTTATCTACATTGAGGCCAGTTTCTGAACCCTCAGCTTACTCATTGAATTGAATTAAGTGTTGTGTGGTTCGAGTGCGTCTATATAATAAAAATGCAGGAATTATCCCCTTATTTTACAGGTCAAAATCATTAAGAAATATTAAAAGGAGTTTCTGTAGTTAAAGGTTGTAGATTTAATTATTAATGGTGAAATGTAACTGTTTAATGAAAATCGCTTGTATGAAATTCATTCCGTACACTGTTAAAATTTTCTTTAAAAAGTTTAATTGACTGCAAATATGTTTAATGTTTTTAACTTTCTAGATAGGTGCTAATATTATAGGTTATAGTTTTATTTACAATTTTACAGTCTATTTTAAATAGTTTGAAATAGGGATTGATCAGGATGTTGTTTAGTACCTAAGTTTATTCTGTTGTATCATTTATGAAATTGTATTATTTATTATGTATGAAGATAGGTGGAAGAGAGAAATTCTTGGCAACTTTTGGTAAAGATGTTTATATGTTGGATTAATAATATTGCCAGCAGACTATACCACTTATGTGTATATTTGACTTTGCTGATGCATTTTTGTAAGATGGCAATAAACATATATTATTATATGGATTACAACTCGCACACGAATTTATCCCCCAATTCGAACATTCATCAACCATTGTTCTACCCTGTTTGATTAGTTGCTTTCAAAGATTAATCAGCTTGGATTTCTTCAGGTAGGTGTAGACTTCAGAGATCAATCCTACGACAGCTAAAGATGAATAACTTTGGTTGTTCGAGCTCAAAGCGGAATGTGAATGGAATATGAATTCCATCATCACTTCAACCACATTGACCACACTACCCTCTAAAAGTATTGGACTATTTACAACCTATTTAACCTACTTTAATTATGATATGAAAATAAATACTAATATAAATAAAAAAATGAAACATTTTTATAGCGAATTTAAAAATAACAAGTCATTTTGTCCTGATCATCAACTACATAATTTGTAGTGATTCCAAATGTTTATTATAGGAACAATCAATGTCCAGGTATAATTACTGATGACAATTAACGCTAAACCCTCATTGTTCTTATTTATTATTTACACATTATGTTTATATGTATAAATAATAAAGAATATAATCATTAACTAATATGTATAAAAGAATTATGACATTTCATTATGTTAGATATCGGCTGGACTGCTAGTTCGGTTCTTATCTACCAGGTGGAGTGTCGAGTAAGTTTAGACTTAACCTGCTAGATGGCGCATTAGTAGTTTTTAGGAGTGATTAACTATTAGAATTTAAATGTAAAATGATTTCTTTTTTGTTTTTACAAATTAAAAAATAGTATACAATTACATTTCACAGAGTATACATTGTGTATAAAATAAAATAAATTAGAAAAAAGGCTAAAAATAAAACATTATTAGAATGGTCCGCTTCCAGATTAAACTGTAGGAAGTTTATATACATATTTTCTTCTTTGCAACTGTACGGGTTCTTAAGGAAAATCATATTTTGTACGATATACATTATTTGGAAGCTGCATTCAGTCATTTTATCTAAATGTTGAATTGCAGCTTATTACGATGAAAAGATTTGAGTTTAAGAATGTCAGTTTGTTTTGTTATCTTTTTAAATTAGTCAAATAGCCATACCATTGAGGGATTAATTTATTATTGACTATGACTATGTATGATAACTTATAATTTGAAAACCTGTGGTTTTAACACACATACCTTGTATATTGTTTGCTGTTAACAAATTTTTAGATGAATTACTCAGACATTTGCTTACCTTGCAATACAGTTTTATGCATTAACTTATTATTGACTATGACAAGTACTGTAATTATTGTGATTTAAAAATCCGTGTTGTTATATTGTCAAAATACGAAAAAGGTGTTTAAATGGATTTTTTAACAGAAACTATATTTTATTCGACCAATGTAATATTATAATTACTGTTTAACCTACAGAAACAAAAACGACTTTCAAAATAAATTACTGACTAATAAACTTTGTTGAAAATGTTGAAAAAAAACTAATAAAGCAGTGTTGAAAATAACATCTACAGTTGTGCTTTATAACTGATATCTCTTATTTCTCATCCCAATGCAGGTTTGATATTTTCATTAAGAAATAGGGAATTTAAAGTACACAGATAATTTTACTATAGCCTGTGATTCATGTGTTTTGTACTATACTTGTAAATGGTTATATTATATAGTTATTTAGATGATTTACAAAATTGCTAACTAATAATAAAGTTCTAATAGAAACACAATAAATAACATGATTAGTTTGTCCATGATATTTAAATTTGTTCGTAGACTAAGGACCCGTTGCGGTTGCAACTGCAGGATTGGCAGGAACATTTACGTTGGTGTCGAACTGTCAACTGGCAACCACCCAAGATTAAGGTGAACGTGTTTGTACAGATCCAATTTGTAGTTCGGAGATTTTGTGATCATGAAAATTGCCAATAACAGTATTTTGGTTTTCGCACATTTCCGTGACCAGTTTGCGAAGTATTTGAAACAGTTTCTTTAAAAAGTGTAACCGTAGATTAAACTACTCTTCATATTTCAAGCCTCAGCACAATATCTACAAAGGTTTTGTGATTATTAGGTTACATATTTACAAAACTGTTCAAAACTAATGTTCTAAATGGTTATTATTCAAGAATTAATTATTTTTGTTATTACCAAATTCTAGTTTGTGAATATAAAATTAATACGTTTTTCTGACATGTACCTTTCTATGTTAATAATGTAGGAATTGGTTTTAAATTAAATTCTGTTGGCCAGTTCTGATACTATACTGTAATTTTAAACAACTATAATGAAATTTGGTAGTTTAGATAGGCTAATCAGGAATATCAATAGAGGTTATCCAGATATAAAATTGAAAGTTTTAGTAAAATACACTTTTAACTGAAATTCATAAATATTAAGTGTGCAGCGATTGATCAGTTAATTTTTTGTTTATAAATAAATTGTTTTTTATCTTGGCATGTTTTAAATTGGATCCAGCAGAATGCGCTACGATCGCAGTTTCAAATGTTTTTCTATTTTTATTTTAGGTTTTCCCGACAGTTTGTGCTGCTATCAAATTTGTGTGTTGTTTTGTATCATCGAGTAATTATTGTTTGAGTGTTAATTGTAAAATTAATTTAATAGAGAATCACATGTGTCAATAACTATTGTTAATAATGTAGGAATTGGTTTTAAATTAAATTCTGTTGGCCAGTTCTGATACTATACTGTAATTTTAAATAACTATAATGAAAGTCAGTAGTTTAGATAGGCTAATCAGAAATATCAATAATTCGATTGAGGTGGTGGCTGCTTATTATACTTCTGCCTTTAAATAACTATAATTTGGATTGTCATTTTAGTAGTTTAGATAGGCTATTCAGATACATCAATAATTTGATTGTGATGGTGGCCACTTATTGTACTTCAGACCTATAGGGAATACTTATTTAGTATTTTAGATACCGTAGTCTACGTTGTTATACATTTTTATCTAGAAGTTACTTAATTAAAATTACATATTCAATAAGTTACTCATATTCATTGTGTACTATTATACAGAATTTTATTTTTACAGAAAAATGCCACGTCTTCGTGGAAGAGGACGAATAGTTATTCAATCATGTGATTTATATGCTACTTACAGTAATTTGAACTTATGTGACCAAACTGTTAAACAATAGTTATTCACACATAGAAACACAACCTTTTGATTTGTATGCTACTTAGGTTATGCGACCAATACACTCACTTCGTTTAATAAATTTTCAAAATTAGTTCAATAACTTCAATAAATAACTATAGTTTTTTTATGTACTTCAAACATCTTTGATCTCTATTAATGTAATATTACAATTAGCACTCACACAATAATTACACGATGTTACAAAACAACACACATATCTGATAGCAGCACAAACTGTCAGGAAAACCTGGAATTAAAATAGAAAACATTTGAAACTGTGATCCTAGCGCATTCTGCTGGATACAATGTAAAACATTCCAAGATGGTCCACCCATTTAGGAGGAGTTCAGCTCCATACACACGCACACAAGAAATATAAATATAAAGTTAATGGAATTCGGTAGTTTGATAGGCTAATTAGAAATATCAATAATTTGATTGCGATGTTGGCCGCTTATTTTAATTCAGCCTATTTGAATAACTATAATCTAATTCAGTTCGTCATTTTAGTAGTTTAGATAGGCTATTCAGAAATATCTATAATTCGATTGTGATGGTGGCCACTTATTATACTTCAGCCCTATACGGAGTACTTATTTAGTATTTTAGATAAATTAAATTCTGTTGGCCAGTTCCGATACTATACTGTAATTTTAAATAACTATAATGAAATTCAGTAGTTTAGATAGACTATTCAGAAATATCAATAATTCGATTGTAATGGTGGCCGCTTATTATACTTCAGCCTTTACATAACTATAATCTAATTCGGATAGTAGTTCTACAGTATAGGTTATTCAGAAATATCAATAATTCGATTTTGATGGAGGTTACTTATTATACTTCAGCCCTATCGGAAAATCATCTACTTTGTTTGTGTATACTCCTGAAGGATTAACAAAAAATATTGTACTGTAAATTGAAAAAATATACCTGTTATAATAGTTTGTTTCAACTTTTTTACCTTCAGATCAAGTAAGTTTTCATTTAAAACATCCTCTACATTTCACATCACTCATGTTATACTCACACACTATCGGTTGGTCGAAGTGTGATTAAATGTACATGTGATGAAGTTAGATATTGTAATAACTTTTTAATAGACATTTTTATCAAAACAGCTCAGATTGTTACAGATTAATCAAAGTTTAAAATTTTCGAATTAAAGACGTGTGTAGTACAGGACAACGTCTGTCGGGTCTGCTAGTATATATATATATATATATATATATATATATATATATATATATATATATATATATTTTAATTTATATTTTCCAAAAATCAGCATTTTAATATTTAAGGAACATTTGCAATGCAATCTTTACACACCATTTTTTTCAATTGCCAAATACCTAAAACTGTTCTGTGATCCTGAAATTGCATTCAGGCGTAGGTATGCAAAATACATAATCATTAAAAGTTACATTTTTAATATGCACTAATAAAAATACCATTACTAAAAAAACTCTATATCCGGCATGTAAAAAACCTATATTGATTAGTGCATGTATTTTTTTAGAAATATTCCTAGCATTAACATGATAGGAGTTTCGTGTGAGATTTGAATTTATGAACAACGTCTTTGTTCCAAACGCCTACATTCATCTGGTTAAAACGTGCTGTTGATTTTCTAATCAATAAATCGCTTCAACAAATGCACTCTCTTTCTCTTAAAGTGATGGCACGAACAATTTATGAATCAACCATGAGAACATGAGTATATTGTATTATGGTTGACCTGTCCGAAATATTTGACAAACATATGCCTAAAACTTAATGACGAGGAAAAATGTGACCAAGTGGCTTAAGTCCAAAGGCCATGATATATCAGTTTTATTTTTACTTCTTTATACTGTAAAATCTCTGTCAACATCTGCTTTGTTTTTAATAATAAATAGATTGAAAGTTAGGTAGGTGGACATTAATGAGCCCAGGTAAGTTTGCTTCTCAGTTAGCAAAGTTTTACGTTTCTTAACCAAGAGTTACGTTCTCCAAAACTTTAAACATTTTTTTAACCTTTTCTTTTTTATATAAATTCTGTACAAAGTTTATATAAAGGACATATTAACAGTGCTACATTTGCTTTCAAAGACAAACCTTAAATCTATATTTCCTAAGAATCACTCACTGACTGATTTAAGAAGCTTTGTATCTTAAAAATAAACATTTATTATATTTATACAAAATATTTCAGATGCTTTTTTGAAGCATTATTACATTAGCCACAAATATTTTTCCAACCCTAATTCAAAATGTGCATATTTTTTTCGATAGAAAATTTGTTATAAAGTGTTTTGAGTACCATAGCCAAAAGCTAAATTTTGTTATTGTCTATATAGTGTTTTTTCCTTTTTTTATTCTTCAGATTACAAGTATTAGAGTTAAAAAAACTGTTGTAAGGAAAATAAAACACCCTCAAAATTAGCAAACATGTGTGATATTGGTAGACCGCGTATCGTGAAACAGCTTTATCTGATATCACTTGCAAAATGGAAGACATTCAGTCATAAATAGAAGAAACTAATACATTCCCGCCACTCAAAAGAGTAACAATAGCCGACAACACCTGGCCTAGCCAATTACTTTATCATGGTTCAACTTCATCTATGCTCATTGATTTATAGATATTTATTTTATATTATTTAACAAAAGTATTAAAACCCCTAAACAATGGTATACAGAAAATCAAAATGGGACATAAACCACAAAATTATCAAAATATTTGATTGGTATATTGATAAAAAAGTTATGAGTATCGCCATGACTTATATGTCACGTAACGAGCTCCAGTAAGTTTCAAGTCAAAAGTTTATTTAATTTTCGAGAAGGAAAGCAGACAATCGCACACGCAAACTAATTCTTAACAGCCCCAAGGCAAACAGCGTACTGAATGATAGGCTTCAATGACGCTCAGACAAAGTCAAAGTCAATGAATAAAAATGCACTATCATTGAAATCATTCTTATATATTTATAAATGAAACTGTATTCCAAATTTATTGTCTACGGAATGAAATGTTTTCACATATGCAGAAATCTGTGAAATGTATACAGTTACCATTCCAAAAAAATTCATTCACTCTTTTTTTTTCATTAAGATGGAATTCGTGATAGCAGTGTTTTACATTTTTTTTAAACCTATACGCCAAGTTACTAAGTGGTGATGTACGTGGTTATAGTTGCCAAATAAAAATTTCTTAAAAATAAATATTGGCTGATTATTCGCTCAATAACTTAGGAGAGGGAGGCCAAAGGGTGACTTCCAGAAATAAAAAAATAGCATTTATATCCGGTTTTTAACGCTTTTCTTACAAAGAAATCAGTTGTACATAATCAAATTATTTGCTAAATATATGCCTATATTCCCAAAGTTTTTCGTAGGTAGTTTTTTATTGCTTACTTTTATATCTAAATATTGCAGATCCAACAAAATCTATAAAAAAATCTGTATTATATTTATGAAACAATGCGCTTTTTTAATTTAATTTAATAAAATTGAGTTACTACTAGTTATAATATACTGTGTATTTTTAAATATTTTTCACGGAATATATCTCTTTTTGTAGTACAAATCTAAAAACAAACATAGACTATTTCATAGTTTTAAGAAATCCACATAAATATAAAATTGTAGAAATGAAATGTCAAATTCAAATACAATTTTTAATCAGCAATTGTTATCACTTTATCACGTAGTAGCTATTGTTTGATATATTTTAGTAAGTAGAATTAGTCTACAATATACATGTAGAGTAAAAAACATTGCGATGTTATTGGTATTTAAATAATTGATTTAACTTCAACATTTTAAGAATACAAAAATTAATCTCATTTATTATTTATCCTAAATAGAAACACGATCATTTTACAAAATATATGTGTAGAACTCTTAACAAGAATGTTGATTTTAGCTCCAGTTCACTTTTCTGGAATCTGACACTCTCACCGACCTGACTCCTGGTATCTGGAGTTATGTTCGTCTGAAGAGAAACAAAATGTCGACGACGAGTAAGCTAACTCTACTGTTAGAGTGTTCTTTTCTGTTCATTGAGCTGACAACATTAAACACACTCTCCTCTCTACTGATTCAAATTAGGAAAATCTTTCTTAAGGACTAACTAAAAATAGAGTTTTAGACTTTTACACCATTGTTTATTTGAGTCCTATAACAGTAACAATTAATTAATATTAAGTATTAAACGCTGAAAACATTATATCCAACAACGTTTAGCTTCACAAGTTATACGGTATATAAATAATTTTAATATACAAATTTAAAATGAATAAGATAAAATATTCTAGCTTCAAACCTTATATGTATTGTGAGTTGCTAGGCTGCATGTAGGCTACAAGGCTGCATACTAGTCTACTAATTATAATACTTTATCGAAAGCTAAATGATTGTACTTAGCGTGTACAAGTATATTATATTGCGTCGCTATAATTACTTTAAGTAGTAATTAATAATTTTTTACCACAATAGTAAAAGATATCATACCAAATTTTAAGTTTTCTTACAAAGAATACTACACGTTTATAAAAACATTAAGGATATACTTTTCTCCTTGGTAAACACTTCTGTTAAATGGCCTCCTTAACGAAATTAATTATTTAAGTTTGAATTTAATCCAAGACTGCAGATAGCTATTTTCTCTGCATTTTTCCAGACTTACATTTGGCAATTTTTCCTGCTATGCATCACGTTCCACTAACCGATGTAATATTGGATGTAAAAGCGTCCTCAAGTGTTTGTGAGCCTACAGTTAACTGAAAGTATTTCATGCTGTGACTTTAAAATGTGTTATTCTTTCAAACGAATAATTTTCATTGTTTCAATTAAACTTACTCATTAACATGGAGTACATGAAACCTATCAAGAAATGGACTGGAAAACGTAATTTTTGTTTTTCCGCTCGATATCTCAAAAATAATTGACTAATTGTTTTTGTGGATTAAACTTGCTTTGTACATAGGTAACAGCGAGTTTGATTTTATGTATGACTCCATGGAATTTGGCAACCAGTATGGACCTGCCGTCTTCAAAATTTCTAGGAATACATCTTGATTGATGGATTGGAAGGAGCATATCAATAATTTTTGCTACAATGTTATTATGCATGTATGTTTTAAGGTCCTTAGCAAAATACTGTCCGAGTCAAGTACTGAGTATGGCGTATTATTGCCTAATTTACCCCCATTTGTCCTACGGAATGGTCCTGTGGGTGGCGTGCGAAAACTCTCAGTTTCAGAGAGAATAACCTCAAAAAAGCTATTTAAATAACCGAAAAATAAAGTTCAGAGAGTCATGCAGGCAAGCTTTCAAGTAATTGCAGCTGTTGACTCTCTCGTGTATCTAGTTTTTGGAAGCCACTTTTTTGTATGCATAAATGTACCTTAACCAGACACCGTGACATACAAGCATGAAACGCGAGGTAGAGAAAAGTACCAAACTAAGAGACTCAAAACGATGGTTTTTGAACACCTGCCCTCGCATTAACGGAATGTCAGTAAAACATGTTCAAATGTTCAAACGTGCCTTAAACGTCTTTTGGTGTCAAAAGCATTTTATAATGCAGTGAACTTTTGGTATTTTACAGAAAAACTAATTAGACGACTGATTTTGCTGCTGTTTAAAGTAGGTTGCATTGGCGAATAATTAAGGTAGCGTGATTGTAAAACTGTATTTGTGAATGAGAATTATGTGGTATGAATGTAAGGAATTTAAAACTAAAATTGATGACATTTGCTGTAAAATGTACAATTATAGCTGCAATAAAACTTATTTCATTATCTTTCTAACGTCATTGTGTTTCTTCTAATTTTGCCTGCTGCGGTTTTTTATTGTTGCTATTTGTTTAAGTTTCTTAACTGGTTACTTTCTAATATCGGTAGCCAAAACGGCCTTAATTCAACAGACATTTGACTTAGCGACTGATATTCTAATTGTCTGTCTGAAATTAAAAACAAAGTTTAATTCACTTTTAAAACAAAGTGTACCTATTAAGTTGGCTTCATCACACTTAATTTGGTAGTTTTAAGACCGGCAGTGTTAGGCAATTTAAAAAATATGTTCTTTAGCTTTCTCATTGATTTGTGCGCTTGCGTACCTTGTATCTTAAAATTTTTTGACAGCCAAAGAAGAGAAAATGTTTCATCACTCTAAATGTCGTTTATTAATTTATTTAATAATAATAATTCCGTAATGAATTAAGTATCAAAACATTCAGAGATCCTGTTACATTGACCAAGTAGCAGTTTTTATCCATGGATCATCTGCATTAATTCAATCTTGTATACAAAATACACATCAGTTCCAATTGTAGCGTAAACCGTACCTAAACCACGCACCATTGAGGTTGCAGTGGGCCGTGTATATGCAGATCAAGACCGCTGTGTTCAGGCCATATAATCCTAACGTAGGGAAAGGCTTGTACTGTGCTTTATTTTGAGATGTGTTGTACATATAGATCTACCAGAGTTAGAAACAAAACAATGAGGAAAACCAATTTTCGTAGATTTTACGTAAATTGTTCATGAGCTGTATACAATTTGATTTAATTTTTTAAATTGGTTTGATAAGTATTTCAAAGAGAAAACGATACAGTAAACATAAACATATATATAATTCATTTATACGACTAAATACATAAAACCATTTTATGCTGATGTCTACTAAACCTACAGGTAACCTTTAGAATGATGGAGATTCTGTATCGTTCATGATGTCAACGCAGAGTAAACAAAGTATTAATCAGAGCATACCTGTGAAGATGAATGATGTGTAATTTTTTATAACGTTACCAGTACACGTGATGAAGTTATATTATTGGATTGGTTGGTTTTATAAAAAGCCTAATATTTTAGCTCAACTTGCAAAGTCGTCTTCGTAGTAAGCTACACAAAAAGTAAGACTTTGGGCTGTAAATGTTTATATAGGATATCTTTATATATTCATGAAGAGTACTAGCTATGCTGGAACCCATTAGTCTCCTTATTTTAAAAACACGTGTGCCGGAAACGTAAGGTACAAAATATTGAAATCACAAAACGTAGAGTTCTGTTGCATAGTTGTAAGATAAACGATATATTAGATATTTTATAGGTTAATGTAGTTTCTATTGAGTTGCATGATTTCGTAGATCAAAATTAACTCAATTTCTGATTTTTTATCCATTTGTGTATATAATGCTCAACGAAAGGTACAGTTAATTATTGAAGACTTAATTGAAAAATGTATCTATGTATTTTTAACCGTGACGATTTCTGTTACAATGGAATTGAACTGAATATCACACAGAATATTCAAAATAGCACGACTAAATATCTTGCCATGTATCTTTGGAACAAAGCGCTAGTCTTTTGGGCACATAACATTGACGATGTTTTTAACCCAGTCGAGACATAAGCAGAAAATGTCAATACTGTGACTTTAATGTATTCTATTTTGGTATTCATTGATGTGTCATTTACATGCAAACTTATTAAAAGACTGTATTTTTTGTGCTCTATAGAACCCTCACCATAGTCTAGACTCATAGAAAAAAACCAACCGCCGGCGATTTATAGGTCATTTGTTTGATTATTATGGAGGTAAAAAAATAATGTAAATAATTCAGACCACTTACATATAAACGTGTGTAATTATCTAGTACAATTTTTCGGCGCGACTTTAAACAGCTTCACAAATATTTAAAAAAATCATAATACTAATTAGGCACATGAAATGCACAGCGTTGCATGTAAATTAATTGACCAAAGGTATGGTAAAGATCGGTATATTCGGTTCTGGAGCATAAATAGTTTCCTTTTTTATTTCAGCTGCCGAGGTTCTTTATAATCCTAGACCAACATCAAACCCAAACTAATATTATATAAGTTTCGACGCTGTTGGTAAGAAAGGATACGTCCGCTGTAGATATAGCATGTAAATATTTCATATACACAGTACAAATTGATCCGTAAAACCTTAAAAATTATATTTAGATTTCAAATTTTTAGTGATATCACTCAATAAAAATTTAATATAAATAATATCTTATTGAGGAATATTTCAGTATTTAACTTTAATCTAAAATCGTAGATGAAAAGTTATGCATATTTGAAGTCTGCAGACGAAATATTTTTCGAGATATCTTTCCCCTTAATCCATTCACATGTGTATTTATTAATAAGGGTTTCATAGTAGTGTTTAAATAGTAAAACAATACAAGTCACTAAAAGATGATATTGTAGTGTTAGTGGAGTTAGGCTACATGTTTTATTATATCACATATTAAAATCTCATATGTTTGTAATAAATTTGTTTCTTCTGCTATTTTCTAGTTGCCATTACGGTTTTCCATAATACTAATGTAAAGATATTCACTATCGAATTGAGAATGCCTATCTCTTTAAGCATGGTGTAGTAGATTCTGAAAAACGCTAATATGAAAATTATTTCGACTTGATTTTATAACAGTTTCATACAATGGTTTCATGTAACATTTTTACTATATGGACAAATTTTCATTACGTTTAAGTAAATTTACTGACTGAGCTCTGCAAAGCTTATCACTATATATCAATCATCATCATCGTCAGACGTTTCCGTTCTCACAGGGTCGTCGTACACAGCCTCCTCCACTTTAGTCTATCGTTCCAGGTCTCCTCTTCATCCACCTGTATTTTCTGTAGTCCCCTTCTCTCTATGTCTTTCCACACTGGTCCTCCCATCTTCCTCTCGGTCTTCCTCTTGGTCTTCTTCCTCCTTCCTCCTTCTCCAGTGCTATTCTAGGCATTCTATTATCTCCCATCCTCTTCACATGCCCCATCCACTGTATTCTTCTTCCTTCCATTGTCTCTTGCAGTGAAACTACCTTCAATCTTTCTCTAGTTATTTCGTTCCTTATTCTATCTCTTCTTGTAGTCTTCTCTATCCCTCTTAAAAATCTCATTTCTGCAGCTTGCAATCTGCTTAAATCATTTTTAGTCCATGTCCACGTCTCTGCTCCATATAATAAAATTGGTTGGAAATAAGATTTATACATCAATACTTTTGATTCTTTCCCAATGTTCCAAAACTCCACACAATCTTCTTTACCATATTGAAAAACTTTCCACTCTTCCATATTCTGTTTCCTATCTCTTCTCTTATTGTGCCCCTATCTGTTATGATACTTCCTAAATAACAGAATTCCTTCACCTTTTCAAGTTATTTTCCTTCAACTAACACGTCTTTGTTATTTCCATCCCTTCTCTCTACTTTCATTACTTTACATTTTTGTATGTTTCATCTCTAAACCATATTTCTTTCGCCACTTTTTGCCCATTTGTTTAACTCTCGTTCTAACTCTTCTTCCCTATTTTCCCATATCATTATGTCATCCGCATATGCTATTGTTCTTAAGTTCTTCTGCTCCTCTGTTTCCTTGTACTTCTAGAATAATTTCATCCATTATAAAATATTGAAAAGGAAAGGTGACAATATGCTTCCCTGCCTTACTCCTCTCTCTGTTTTAAAAGTATCTGTATATTTTTCTTCAATTCTTACCCTGTTTTTACATATGCCGTACAGGTTCTTTATTCTTTCTACTATTCCCTCACGCAATCCTCTCTTTCTCATACTCTCCCATATCCTTTCTCTCAGTACCTTATCATATGCCTTCTGTAGGTCTATAAACGCTACCATTGTATCTTTTCCGTATTCCCACCTCTTTTCTAAACACTTGTCTCATCACAAAAATAGCATCCACCGTTGACCTACCTTTCCTAAAACCAACATTGCTCCTCTCTTCCTGTTTCTTCCAGTACTGGTCTAATTTTCTGCAACAGTATTTTTTCATAAATTTTTTGTGTATGGCACAACAAAGTTATTCCCCTGTAATTCTCGCATTTTTGCTTATTGCCTTTCTTAAAAATATCGGCACTATTATTCCCATTTTCCAGTCTTCTGGTATCTTCTTTTCCTTCCAAATCACTCTCATCACTCTGTACAACCATTGAATTCCCAATGGGCCCGCCGCCTTTATCATCTCAGCCGTCAGCTCGTCTATTCCCGCAGATTTCCCCTCTTTCATCTCTTTAAACCGCTTTTTTCCAATTCGCACATACTAAAATCCTCTTCATCTTCTGTCTCCTCTGTCATATCTCTTCTTTCCTCTTCATTTTCTGTTCCTTCCAGTAGTTCCTTAAAATACTCTTTCCACGTCTTCAAAACCTCTTTCTCCTCCCATTTGATTTCCCCTGAAACATCCACCACCTTAGTTCAACATTTCTTTAGGTTTCGTCTTGTTCCTTTATCACCCCCATAAAAAATCTTCTTATTTCCTTTGAAGTTTGATTTCAGTTTTTCTTCAAAATCCTTCCATGTCCTCTCCTTTGCCTCCTTCATCATCTTTGCTGATGCCCTTGCAAGTCTCTTCCATTTATCCCTCTTTTCCATTGGACCTATCCTTAAACCATTCTCGCCAAGCTACTATTTTTGTTTTTAACTGCTTCAGCAATTCTTTCATTCCACCAAGGGGTCTCTTTATCCCTTCTTTTACCTGAAGTTCGTCCACATGTTTCTTCTGCAGCTTTGGACTATAGCATTCTTGAAATTTGTCCATTCCTCCTCTCCTGTTTTGACCTCCCCCTTGGGTATCGTTCCTCTAATGTTATTTACAAACTCCTCTCTATCTTTCGTATCTTTTAACTTCCATGTCTTGATTCTTGTTAGTCTTTTGCATGTATCCTTTCCCAAACCTCATTCTTTGAAAATCAGCTACCACCAGCCTGTGATCTCCTCCCATACTTTCACTGGGTATAACTTTTACATCTGCCATGTATGGCTGCAGGCATTTCCTCACTAATATATAATCTATTAAACTTGGCTGTTCACCATTCCAATTGTATCTTGTGTATTTGTGGCTATCCCTTTTCTTGTTCCAGGTGTTCCCTATCACTATATCATTCCTTAAACAAAAATCCAGTAAATTTTCTCCTTCTAAATTCCTTGTTCCTACTCCATAACATCCCATTACCTCTTCATATCCTTGTCTAAACTTACCCACTTGTGCGTTAAAATCCCCAATTATTATTGTTCTCTCTTCTTTTACTTGTCTTTCCAGATCCTCTTCAAACTCTCTCTTCTCATCGTCCGTGCATCCTGTTTGTGGTGCGTATACCTGTATTATGTCCATTATCTCCCCCTCCATTCTGACCGTAACCTTAATAATTCTTTCACTTACCACATCCACTTTCATCACTCTTCTTGTCATCTTTTTGTCCATGACTATAGCTACTCCATTTCTTCTTCCAATTTCTCCTCCAGACCACCAAATCCTGTATCCCTGTCCCACTTCTCTACTTCCACTACCTTTCCACTTTGTTTCACTATATATATCTTATATATATCACAGTCTGTCTATCTGAATGTCTGTCGGGAAGATATCTCGAGAACGAAACGACCTGTACAATTGACATTTTGAAGAAGATTAATTTCCTTATAGCAACACTAAGAATGATTTTCATTTGCAACCACGACGATAGCTTTAAAATCACAGAAAATGAATTCAAAAATTATGAATCATGAAAATTTGAGTGAAATATTATTGTAAAATACGGCACTCCCAATGTGGAAGTTACATTAAGTTATGTATTCCAAAGTTGTTTGCAATTTGATACTTTTTGAAATTTAATTTAAATTCCAAACTTTTAATTGAGAATAAGGGCTATATTGGAGTTCATGCACATTAACTTCAAAATATAACTAAATGTTCATAAAAGTGGAGTTTCAGATTTTGTTGAAAGTTCGTGAGTAGGCTGTTCAAGTTTGCTGCATATTTTTTCAATATTGATATTAATTTTAGAAGTAGCAGAGCAGGGAAATTTCGGGCTATTTCATTTTTAAATCTATGAAAGCAGTAGTATAGTCTTTGTCACTATATTTACTTCTACTAATAAATTAATAACGCAGAAAAGTAGTTGTGAATCTAATATAAAAAGTTACGGCTGTAATCAATAAAAATCAGAAAACTTTGGTATACATAGTAATAATGTTGTAGATTTGCTCAGCTGTTAATTTTATAGAAATACGTAGTAAAATAATTTATGTGGTTACTTAGTTTCAGAAGCTTTCTTACACTACTCATGATGTAATAACAATAACTTATTTTAACTGCAATCTATCGAATAAATTAAATCATTAAGAAACATTTCTAAACTGACTTTTACTCAAGTAGTTACATATAACTGAAATTATATTTTATTTAAGAAGACACATCAGTAAATCAGCAAGTCCATGTTAATGTGAAGGTGAATTAAAAACAAGGAAATTAACAACAGAAAGGTTTTAACCTAATTCTGCCGAAAATGCCCTGAGAATACTGATGAGGAGCTATTTGCATCAATCACAACCTCTCCCACTTTCCTGGTTAAATAAAAGCTTTGGTTTGTTTAAAGTGACAAAGCTCTTGCCTATTTGAATTATACTTCACGGGTTTTAGTAGTCAATGTCTGTACTATTGTTGCTACTAAACCCATGCGGTATATCATAATAAACTGTTAGTGAAATATGTATAGATAATTTAATATGGGGTCCTAGGAACACTAGTGTTTAAAACTGTCAAAATAATTATTTTGAATTTGTACCTAAAATATTGGAGTGTACCTTATGTGCATTACAAGCTTGCATACCTTTTTGTCAAAATAAAATGTTTTATAGTTATTTTTTTATAAATATAATTGAGGAAATTAAAGAGCAGCAGCCTGCAGATATAATAAGGTATAGTAAGAACACACAACACGGTCTGTGCTAGTGGTTAGAACATGAAATGCGGTGTGACTATCAGATTCTTATATTATATAAAATGCATTCGGTTTAAGCGCATGGTAGGTTTAAGTGGATGTAATATGTATTCTACCATTGAGTAGCAAAGTTTGGTTAACATCGTAAACATTTAAGAAAGAAGGACCAGGGTATTCCTCCCCCAGTGAAGAGGTGTCGGGGTTAAAACGAACGTTGTAATAAAACGAAAAATCACAACAGTTTATCTTCAATATACAATGTTTTTCATTAAGAATTATCGGCTTAAGCTTTTTTTTAGCACAGTTGGATGTGTTGGAAACTATATTATTATATCCTATTCTTCATTGCTCATCAGAGAGTTCCATTTGTTGTGTGGATCAAATATACAAAATAATTATCGTACTTGTATCATCGTTATTATGGTATTATCGTCTGTCCATTGTGCTGCGTTCGTAACCATTAGCTGGCCTTTATGTTTAATTACAGCATTATTCATAAATAATTTTTATTTTTTAACCGTGCACTTTACAGGCTATGGACTTTATGAGCTAAATACAATCAAAGATAATGTATTAGCCCATAATTCCATCCTCTGTAAAGCCGACGCTAATATACGATTTAGAACATTCGCCATCGTTATATTATGCTAGATCCCAATAATATGATAAATGAGAGAGTGCATTCGTTTTTTTTTTTACGCATAAACTACTAAACCGATTATTCTGAAATTTTTCATGGACATTCTTATGGTTTCTCTAATGAATATAGGTCTATTGTTATTTCGAAAAACCTTCCGAGATACGCCTCACGGGTCTTTAAAACATAGAAAAAATTCCATCATGGTCCCTAAAGCTGTGTAATATTAATTGTCTCTCAAATGTAATGAACTGTTATTATGTGTAAATATTCTTTATTATTTTCAATTTGTTTACATTTATAGTAAGTTATCTGTCTACAAAGTAACCATAATTTATTATCACACCGTTCTAGATTTCAGCGATTAGGTAAGTACTAACCTACCTTAAAATTCCTAAAACATATGAAGGGCAGAATTTAAATCCAAAGACTCCCTTTCATGCTAGATGAAAATTTTATGAACTGTTCTTTTGAACTAATGAACCAATATCAGCTTTAAATGTGCTAAGATATTAAAAAATACTTTTAGTATAAATTTATGGACTGATATAAAACCTATATTAGTTCTCTTTTGACAGAAGCGGGCATGTTTTATCTATGATATACATTTTCTTGATCGTGAACATCAAATATGGAATAAATACATTAAGAACAAAGTAAATTACAATGGTCATAATTCATTTTTTGAAGTATTTTCTTGATCGTGGAAACAAAGAAAACTCTACATTGGTGTCGGTAAAATAATCCACTCGAACCATCAGTGGTAAAAAAACGTGTAACGCTTACTAAATTGCGTGTAATGCAACGGGTAATTGCTAGCAGTGCAGACATAAGAGATAATGTAGTCTAACTTTGAATATACATTTAAAGGCTGTTATGAAACCTATCTAAGTTGTCTTTGAACAAAAGTAGGTTTCTCAGAGCTGTGTATGCATACATATTTTCTTCATCGGGAGTAAAGCATAATCAGCTTTGGAACAAATATACCATGACCGGAGTAAATTTAAATGACCATAAATGTATACTTTTTAACATGTTTTCTAGATCATGGGGAAAAAATCAAATTCAATATTGGCATCTGAAATAAATTTCACTCGAGCCAGAAGTGCTCATACAGGTTAAGTGCTCAAATCCTACTAAATTGCGTGCGAAGCCGCTGGTAACTGCTAGAAAAAGTATAACATATGTTTAAAAAAGTGTAGATTTGTAACATATAAAGATGGAAAATATAAAAAGTCTATAGTAGGACTTTCAAATCATTCATCGTAAATTACATATTTTAAACAAAAAAATTTAATATTACAGTGGAACCTCGATAAGTCGGATTAATCGGGACCGCGGCCGATCCGGGTTAACGAAAGTCCGGGTTAGCCGGAGAATTAGGTAAAAATAAAATACGGTATACTTTTAGATAAACTCCATTATAATTGTAAAAACATCAAACATATGCACATTTAATTATTATTAATCCTTACAGTACATTTAGAACTGTTCATTTCCTGGTAAAAAAACTCAGTCAGCTTTGGTTGTGCCAATGTCGTCTGCCGCTTGCGTGCTGTGCGATCCCGCAGTCTCTTCAACATGAGCAATTCAGCCGGCGATGTTTCTGCCTGCCGCTCGAAATATACCATTAGTTCGTTTAGTTTGGTCACTGCATCTCCATGACCTCCGGAACGAGGTAGGAGCGGTACTGGATGGCCTGGCGTGGCGGTAGCGTGGGAGAGGATTTGGGGAAATACGCGTCTGTTATTGTTACCGAGAATCCGGGACAATGACCGCCACTCGACCGCCGTGTGCCATGAGTCACACACTCACTGTCTTACAGTCCCATCAAATACTGATGCAACATAGATTCACGGATACTATACCACTCAAAAATATTACGTTTTTATTATTGAAATGTTTGTCTGATTTTTTAATTTTTTTAT
Organism: Homalodisca vitripennis; assembly: GCF_021130785.1. Classification (NCBI taxonomy): domain Eukaryota; kingdom Metazoa; phylum Arthropoda; class Insecta; order Hemiptera; family Cicadellidae; genus Homalodisca; species Homalodisca vitripennis. The sequence goes on along the minus strand of NC_060207.1, from coordinate 121,691,896 downwards.
TGAAAATCGGTCCGGGTTAGCCGGACTTCCGGGTTAACGGGGGCCGACTATCGGGGTTGTACTGTATTGGGAAGGATGCGTAGATGAGGTCTGATTTAGGACTCCTTTGTCGAGCGGTATATTTCGAGCGGCAGGCAGAAAACATCGCCGGCTGAATTGCTCATGTTGAAGAGACTGCGGGATCGCACAGCACGCAAGCGGCAGACGACATTGGCACAACCAAAGCTGACTGAGTTTTTTACCAGGAAATGAACAGTTCTAAATGTACTGTAAGGATTAATAATAATTAAATGTGCATATGTTTGATGTTTTTACAATTATAATGGAGTTTATCTAAAAGTATACCGTATTTTATTTTTACCTAATTCTCCGGCTAACCCGGATCGGCCGCGGTCCCGATTAATCCGACTTATCGAGGTTCCACTGTATATAAAATTGCACACTTAAACGTGATTAAAAACATAGACAATTCTGGAAAATAATTACAGTGCATAAACTCATTTAATGACTAAAATTAAGAATATTGATGTTAAACCATACGAAACATTGGTTTCTCTTGCTATAGTAAATGTATGTATGTTTTGTAAGAGAACTTCTGACAATCGTATCGAATCAAGCTAAGGTCTCAGAGCTCCTGCCTGAAGCAGCCGATGAATCGATAGTCTAACTTACAGAAATATTGAAATAAAATGTTACATCCTATGCCAAATTATATCATTAACAAGACGTTCTAGGTATGGGTTCACCTCTATATGAAATTATGTACAACATCCATGTAAACACTACTGGAACAAAATATATTATGTCCGATGAAAATACTCTTACCTATAGAGCCAAATTTCTAAAATTGTGTGTAATCTAATTACAGAGTATATTATTTATTTGATAGCTGCTTGTTTGCGTGCAGGAGTTTCTATGTGATGTTGAAAGAGAGTGATGCAGTCAACATAACTTAGGTGACAGTATTTGTAGTGCAGCCTCTCTCTTAATTTATTTTTCTCATTGTCTTTTAAACAGGATACAGAAACCGTAAGATCATTTTATCTTGGATATAAACATGAAGGTATTAAACATCCTTAATTTAAGCTGTTTTTGTAGATCATACTCCATTTATTTACCGGCGTTATTTGTATCTATTTCTTATTTTAAATCTTAAATGTTTCTTTACAAATCTACCCACATCATATTATACATATCAAATCAAGCTTTACAGCCCCGACCTAACTAATGCCTTCCATTATTACTAATTACGCTATCTACTGCCATAATTAAACAACTATAGTTTCCTACAAAACCACCAGAAGCGCCTTTAACAGCTTATCAAGTCCAATCGGCGATTACCTTTCCGCTATGCATGTACATAGCACGCGTAATTACCGCTCACGTACTTACCAAAGTTTTTGTAATATTTTTCTTCTATCTTCAACTTTTTAAACAATTAATTACAACACGAGTGTTTTAAGTCATCGCCACATCAACCTGATCTACAGAGAAAAGGTACACCCTCCGCCACTTCCAGTCTCAACAAAGGTTAGTAATACACACGCCAAAATATTCGTTTAAAATTATTTTACATTTCTTTGATACAGTCCGCTCCTCTTAGAGACTTCATATATTTAATACTCAAAATAATATTTTCAAATAATATTTCGGTTTATGGTAAAACTGCTGTGTTTAATTGCTTATATTTGTTACTGTCATAATTTTATTTTCACTTTCTGTTGATAAAGTGCTTGTTTATGTCAATATTAATATATATTTTAATAAATAAATATCTTCAATCGGTTGTTTTATTGCACTAAACCAAACCTAAGCTCTATACTAATATCTCTAATAGGTCTAGAAAACGTATTTTAAACCTTAAGAATCATATTTGTAGGAAAATTGATTATCAGTTAAAAATCTACCGGGCCTAGAAATGTATGATAGTATTACAGTACTTACGTAACATATAGTTAATAGAAGTGGTTTTTATATTTTATTTTCAAATGTTTGCTTACCTTCTTTTGACATATATTTTATTATTAGTTGGCCTCTTTAACTGAGGAGTGTTTATGAAGGTTTATGAACACCTTCTTTTTATGATATCATATGGAGTATGTTTTATGAGTGACGCGTTCAATTTAGTTTTTAATCGTAATATAAACAATGTAGTCTTTTAAATTTAATAAAACATATATTCAATTAACCGGCAAAAATCACAATTGAATAAAATTATTTTAAATAGTCTAATTCGACATTACACACTTAAATTAATACAGAGCACAAAAGCGCATTAGCGTCTTTGTTAGGGATTCCATCTTGATCCGCATTTCATAATCCGCTTTCTATAGATAATTTCTGAATTTCATAAAATAAACGTTAGCTCCTTTGAAATCAGACGTTGATATTATGAACACCATTTCAACTCAGTAGCAAAAATCACAAATCTGTTTACGATACCTGGAAGACTCTTACATGAGAGGAAATGGTCATTAATTATGAAAGTTATTTACACGCATCGAAATATGAGAGAGTCTTTCTGATTCGTACAGAAGTCATGAGTAACGAATGTTATTTCATACTTTAGTTGGATGGAAGTGGATAAATCTCTTCTTCATAACAATCGCAATAATAAACACTCTTTTAAATGTTGTTGTAAGAAATAATACCACTGAAAAATGTAATTTTCAGGCATTAAAAGTAACAATTAAAACATTGTTAACATAGCTGCCGTTCATAACTGTTTCCTCGCACATAAGGAAAGCGTATCCGAAACATGGAATTAACTGCTCTAAAATTGAATTTGCTTTATTTTGCTTTAGTGAAACGCAGATATTGAAACGCAATTCATTTGTACAGTATTTTGTAAAAGTATGAATATATTTATCAATCGGTCCTTATTGCATGCTTCATTTTCCTGGTTATAAAAAATAACATACAGGATAAAAATCTGTTTACCAATAAATCTAATAAAGAATTTAATAATAAACTTTTCACTAAACTAATTAAATCCATTTGATAATAAATATATAGTTCCAACGTGATATAGTGTTGTTACCTTTAAGTAACATAGTTTTGACAATCGCTTAAAACATTTTTCATTTACTCAACTTAGTTTTATGAAGTATAAGGATAGTTGGCTTCTACTACCAGACCAACATTATGATGTAATAATTTAATATATTACTACAAACTTCGTTAAGGTAACAGAAATATTTTATAATTGTAGGATTTTATGTTAGTTACTCGTATTTACTGTATTTAAGATTGGTGCAAATGTTAGCATAATTTTTTTTTCAAAGTGGTATAATTTATTTTCCAGCCTCCATTCCTGTATTTAATCTACATTATTATCCCAAAAACCTAAAACCAACCGTTGTGTCAGTTAAGTAAATATCTTACCATGGCCGGGAGAGAACACATATCACATTCAAGTAACTGCCTCTGTTATAGTTATGTCACTTAATTATTCATATTGCTCAGTTTAATTAACGATATTGTATCTCGTTGGCTTGTATAGATAGTATTTAATTTAAAGGTCTACACCAATCGCTTCATATTTTACGGAGGAGGGTTATAGAAGGCAGTATTCTTATTTATTCTATATCGTTTTGGCTCAGTGTTTTATTAGTGAAACCTATCACTTGAGGAGCTGGAAGAACTACATTGATGTCTGTCAGTGTGTCCATCTGTTTCGTAACACGATATGTCAATCTGACATATATAATTCACTTTTTTTATACAGCTTCATTCCTATATAAGCAACATTCAGTTCGATGATGGTAAACGTCACCCCATGAGAAGTGGTTGAGCGTTACCGAACACTTTTAAATTGGTCTTCTGGATACCCATGACGGTACCGAGAAAATCACACAATAAATAACTTGTGAAGAATCTGTAATCCAATAGAAACAAACAAATTGAGCCTAATAAAATAAAGTAAACTAAAAAGTAGAAAAATGAGAAAAGTATAAATTGAAATGTAAATTTGAAATTTTGCATACAACATCATTGAATACTGTTAAGTGACACGTTCGTGGCATACTTCTACCTTGTACTTTTATTAATGCACATGAAGATATTCTATATACAATTGCAAAATTAATGACTTACGTACTAAAATTCCTGATTTTATACGAGTTTTGGTGTAAATAATCCAACTGTAACACAACTTTTAAACTTAAATTCATGTATGATGTACTAACGATTATAAAGTTATGTTTAAGCTACGATTTTGTAGAGTAGGGGATTCTGACTGAATAATCAACTATACGAATCTAAATTACATACACTGTGACATTACTTCCAAGTATAACGATGCGACGACTTGCACGGACTCGCTTGTCACTGCATCCACCCCTAACATCTCAGGTTTATGTCCCTGTATTACGATTAGATGGAAGTAAGAAAAGCAAGTTTTAGTGTTTATAAAATTAGTAAAATTGCCTCTTTGATGGAATACCTCATTATGACAAGGTAGGAATATGTCACACCACGAGTCACGTAACAGATTTCACTGAAGTTACTTGCAAAACATAAACTGTGTCAGCCTCTTGATTGAAATATAGCTTTCAATGACTTTCAGCCTAATTCTATAGCACGCAACATCACAAAACCCATTTTTGTCAATATATAAATGAAGTTTCATGAATAATCTAAAGTAAAAATATCAGTTTGTTTTCGAGATATTGTGCAGACAGAAATCATATTCTTTCAGCTCGACGTGTGGCTTCACTATTTTATGCAGCCAATTGTCGTCGGTTTTATTTCACCTAAATATTCCACTGCTCAAATCATATCTTCACACTGACCATTATATATCTAATTTATGACATTCTTCAACTTTTAAAATTTCTTAGGTACTGATAACAGCGTTTAGCTGCTTTGGTGACTCGCTTGAAGTTTGTCAATCGATCACGTGGCCTGCCTTGATTGGTTCTCTAAGTACTTTTTTGAATTTTATTCTAGGAGATGGTAGTTTCACCCAGGTGTAATAAAAGTTTAATAACTTAAATAATTTAGTTGTTAATTTACTAGTTGGGTGTGTGTGTAAGAGATAAACTAGAAGTTGACCAGTATATTTATGACTGTCGGGTTGGACAATTGTTTCTATAAAGAAACAAACGAAAAAAACCTAACTGTTTGGTTGGGAAACGCAAAAACTAACGTTTGTTTAATTAACTGACTTCCTTGGCTTGACTCTGCCTCCGGTTGTGCTTAGTGAAAATAAAAGTTACTTTAATAGAAAAGTACTCAGGAAATTGTCTCTTCTTTTATGCGTAAAACAGATGACATCAAAACAGAGATGAATTCGTTACACTACTTTTATGAACATTTAATGGCAATATGTTTAGGGGGTCACTTAGCGTAAAGCTTATACATATATATATAAAAAATCTTATATATATATCTTATATATATAAAAATCTTGAGTCACGATGTATGTTGCCAATAAACTCCAAAACGACTGAACCAATTTCAATCAAATTTCACATGTATCCGTAATTAAGTCTAACTTAGAAGATAGGATAGTTATTATCTGAATTATTCGCTTATGTCGTGAATATAAACGAATTAAAATGTATTAATAAATGTTTATTAAGCAAGTGTTTATTTACTATTTAGTTTTTATGAAGTGCTCATAGATGGCGGTTTAATTCATTTATCGATCAAATTCTTCAATATTGTTTGACATCTAAGTTGCAAATACACCCAATAGATAGCGCTGTGTTCTGTTTTTTTAGAATATTATTTCTACAACTTTATTCCACGTAATATTTATTTATATTCACGACATAATCGTACTTATTTTAATTGTTTGTGACTGATATTATTATAATTATTCTGTGTATTATGTTACAATATTATTATCATTGTTAACAGATAAATTTTTGTACTACTTTTATTAGAGAATTATTAAAGTCTTGGCGCCAAATTCGAATCAAAGTCTCAAAATCTGGCGATCAAATTCTATCGAGTCGCCATCTCTGATTAGAATGTCCAAAGCTTTAGTATCTCATTCGCTCTCGAGATCTGCTCTGAATCTAAATAAAGCTCTCTCTCGAACCTTCGAGAGTCACTATTTCGAACAATCGATCAATCGATTCTTCTCGAAGCATGCGCACTAGAACGTTCGGGAAATTCAAGGCCCAGATATAAATACTGGCGTCGAGTGTCAACTGCAGTTCAGTTCCTTTTTAAACGAGTAAATACTATCTCCCGGAAAGATACTTATTTTTGATTTTTAATCAGATAATTGTTAATTAATACATTCATTAATTTCGATCTAATTTATTAATTTATTTCAATTATAAATATTTTCAGTTTTCAGAATAATGCCGCGGAGAAGAAATCTAACCTCAACAATCCGTGTAGCAGAAAGGTACGACTCCAGCGCGCTCGGCGAGCTCGAGAATCAGAAGAAGAAACTGCAGCAAGAATGCAGCTCAACGAATTAGAACAGCAAAAATTCGTAGTCAAGAATCTCAAGAACAGCGTAATAAACGTCTGCGACAAAATGTATTAAGGGCAAGAACTGCGCGACAACAGAATATAGCCAGATTTAGAGAACTCGAAAGAACGAGGCAACAAACCAGTCGTGTATTAACACGTGCATCATTCTTTCGCCTTGCGTTTGAGTATGAACCAGACATTTAATTACTCGCACATTCTAAAAATTACAATTGGTGCGATGGATAAAATATGTCAATATGCCACGCGTTAAAATTTCGAAATGAAACAACTGGAATGTGTTGTGCATCAGGAAAAATTGTACTGCCACTTCTTCCTACTCCACCAGAACCTTTGAAATCACTTCTTGCTGGCGAATCAGACGATTCGAAATTATTTTTATGTAAGACACGTAAATTTAATTCTTGCTTTCAAATGACATCTTTTGGTGCAACTAAGATTTGCGATTTAACATCTGATGGGACGTAATTTTGAAACGACATTCAAAATCCAAGGCCAAGTGTATCATAAGATTGGGTCCACTAATGCCGATGCCTGATGAGGATTCAAAGTTTCTTCAAATTTATTTTATGGGCAGTTGTGAGGATCGTGTGACAACTAGGTGCCTGCATAATTTCATAGAAGAAGCACAAGAAAGAGCAATTGTGGAATCGTTGGAAAGTTTTTTTCGAAAATTATAATCATCTTATTCAGCTATTTAAAAGGGTATCACCACAATTAATAAGTGACAATTGTCAAATTGTCATCAAAGCCGATAAAGTACCATCCGGGGAACATGCTGGCAGGTTTCAACGCGCCAACTGTAGATGAAGTTGCTATTATTATGGTTGGTGATCCATCTAACAACAGAGACATTAGAATTACACGTCGAGATAGAATTGTTAGTGTAATTTCGGATATACATCGTTCATATGACGCACTTTCAGTATCCTTTGATATTCTGGCAAGGGCAAGATGAATATCACATCAACATCAAACAGCGTGATCCAGTCACTGGTAATGAAACAAATAAAAAAGTTAGTTCAATGAAACTACTATGCGCACCGATTGATGATTAGATTTAATCAAGACAATTATATCTTACGATATCGTCAGCTGTACCATCAATACGTTGTAGATATGTACGCTAAGATCGAAAGTGAACGTTTACGATTCATTAGATTCAATCAAGCTAAATTACGATCAGAGGAATACATCCATTTACGAGATGCTATTATCGGAAACGTCGACGAAACTTAAGCATCAATGATATTGGAACTGTATTTATTTTACCTTCAAGCTACATAGGCAGTCCACCGGAATATGCAAGAATACATGCAAGATGCTATGACTTACGTAACGTCATTATGGTCGACCTGATTTGTTCATTACATTTACGTGTAACCCAAATTGGGAAGAAATAAAAACTTTGTTATTATCAGGTCAACATTCAATACATCGCCATGATATCGTTGCACGTGTATTTAAACAAAAATTGAAATCTATGATTGATTTAATCGTTAAATATTCTATTTTTGGTAAATACGTGTTGCTGGCTGTATTCTATTGAGTGGCAAAAGAGAGGTTTACCTCATGCCTCACATTTTTGATTGGCTTGAAAATAAAATTCGTCCAGAAGAAATAGATCAAATAATTTCTGCTGAAATTCCGGATTCATCAACTGACCCAGAGTTGTTTTGAGGTTGTTACCAGTCAGATGATCCATGGACCATGTGGTACTTTTAACATGACGTCGCCATGCATGGAGAATGGAAAATGTAAGAAACGTTTCCCAAAACCATTTACGAATGATACTATTACGGATATCGATGGTTATCCATTGTATCGCCGTAGAGACACTAACCATGGTGGCCGTACATTTAATATGCAAGTGTCAAATTCTACAAATCAAGTTGAAAATTGATAATCGGTGGGTAGTTCCATACTCACCACTGCTTTCCAAAACGTATAAGGCTCATATTAATGTCGAGTTTTGTAGTTCCGTGAAATCCATTAAGTTACATTTGCAAATACGTTAATAAAGGAAAGTGATCTGGCCGTATTCGAAGTACAAAATATTAACCGAAATGACGAAATAACACGATACCAAATGGGGAGATATATTAGTAGTAACGAGGCTATCTGGCATATTTTTAGTTTTCCCATACACGAAAGAGATCCTCCTGTTCAGCATCTTGCAGTACATCTCGAAAATGGTCAGCGAGTATATTTTTCTGAAAAACATATTGTCCAAAAAGAAACTTCAGCCACCAAAGACGACTTTAACTGAATTTTTTACTTTGTGTCAAAAATCTGATGTGTTTGGCCAATTCGCAAAAACATTATTGTATACCGAAGTTCCATGCTATTTTACGTGGAATAATGTAAGCAAAAAATGGGAACCACGTAAAAAAGGAACACCACATCCATCAATCCCAGGTTTTATTTAAAGCCAAGACATTGGACGGGCTTTACACTGTACATCCCAAACAACGTGGATGTTTCTTTTTGCGTTTTGTTGTTGGTAAATGTTCCTGGACCAACATCTTTTGAATTTTTGCGCACAGTTAATGGTCGCGTGTTCAATACATATCAAGATGCATGTTGTGAATTGAAATTATTGGAGGCAGACAATCATTGGGACTTGACACTTGCTGATGCAGCGTTAACATCCACACCCAATAGTATGCGTCAACTATTTGCAATAATCTTGACGACATGTTATCCAACACATTCATTGACTTTATGGGAGAAATATAAAAATTATATGACTGAAGACATCCTGTATCGAGCCAAACAAACAAATCAATGTCCAAATCTAGATTTCACACCAGAGATGTATAATGAAGCATTAGTGTTGATTGAAGATTTATGTATTTTAATTGCAAATTTTACCACTTAGTCATTATGGTATGCCAGCACCTAATCGTCCGGCCACTGACTTACTTAACACTTGATTTGCAACGAGAAACACATTACAATGAAATTGATTTAGCTTCAATTATTGCGAATAATGAGCCATCATTGACAACTGAACAAGAAAATATTATAATCGAATTATAAGAACTTTTGATGCTAAACAAGGTGGATTTTTTTTCTTAGATGCACCAGGTGGAACCGGGAAGACATTTTTAATATCATTAATCCTTGCAAAGATACGGTCGCAACAAAAAATTGCATTGCCAATTGCATCGTCAGGCATTGCTGCCACATTACTAGATGGTGGACGAACAGCACATTCAGCATTGAAGTTGCCATTAGACATTCACAACAAACCAAATGCAGTGTTGTAACATTAAAAAAAAAAGTGGAATGGCTTCAGTGTTGCAAAAGTGTGCAATTATAATTTGGGATGAGTGTACAATGGCCCATAAGCATTCACTTGAAGCATTGGATAGAAGTATGAAAGATTTGAAAGGCAACGATACACTTTTCGGTGGTTACTGTTTTACTATTGTCTGGTGACTTCCGACAGACATTACCAGTTATTCCTCATTCTACTTTTGCCGACGAAATTAACGCATGTCTAAAAACAATCGTTTTTATGGCGAAACGTCGAGACTCTTCGATTGACCGTGAATATGCGAGTACAAATGCAAAATGATCCATTGGCACAAGTATTTTCTAAGCAATTGCTGGATATTGGAAACGGTAAAGTTGAACTGTATCAAGATACTCAGTATATCAAACTACCAGATAATTTCTGCACTGTTGTTGAGAACGAAAAGTGAACTAATTGAGAGTGTCTTCCCGGATATATTAAATAATTATTTAGATCATGATTGGCTCTGTAATCGTGCTATTTTAGCAGCAAGAAACGTTGATGTCGACAAAATTAACTTCCAGATACAACAATTATTACCCAGTGATTTTTGATGCCTTTTAAATCAATCGATACAGTTGTTGACGAAACGAAGCCTTAAACTTTCCCACCGAATTTTTAAATTCTCTGGATTTACCAGAATGCCACCACACAATCTGCAATTAAAAATTGGGTTCACCAATTATTCTTCTCCGTAACTTAAACCCGCCTAAATTATGCAACGGTACACGTTTAGTTATCAAGAGGATCACTGGAAAATATTCTTGAAGCAACAATTTTGACTGGAAAGTTTAAAGGCGAAATCGTCCTGTTGCCGCGAATTCCATTAATAGCGTCAGAATGTTCAATACCATTCAAAAGGCTTCAATTTCCCATTCGTTTAGCATTTGCGATGAACCATAAACAAATCGCAAGGTCAAACAATATTGACTTGCGGTTTAGATTTAGAAAATACGTGTTTTTGTCATGGACAACTGTATGTGGCCTGTTCACGTGTGGGAAAGTCGTCAAATTTGTTTGTATTAGCAAAAGACAGATTAACCAAGAATATTGTGCACAAATTAGTATTGAGATAATTGTCAATTTTAATAATTTAAGAAAAAAACTTTAAATCAAAACACTTGTTCAAAATCAATGTTATCTACCTCATTTATAGATTTAGATTTAAATTATTCTCAGCTTTATTAGTGAATAATAATTTTAATTGTATTTAGATAATGAGTAAAATATTAATTTAATCTATAGTTACTGAGCCACAGCAAACGCGTGGCCGGGTCAGCTAGTATATATATGTGTGTGTGTGTGTGTGTGTGTGTGTGGTGTGTGTGTGTGTGTGTGTGTGTGTGTGTGTGTATAATATGTATACATTAAATTGTGTGTATATATATATATATATATATATATATATATATATATACATTGAATCGGAAAAAGTAAGCGGTTTGTGGTGTAATGGTAGCACATTCACCCGGCAAGTGAGAGATCCGGGTTCGACTCCCGGCGGAGCAAGTACTTTTTACGATTCAATGTTTATTGAAATTATATATATACAGGGTGAGTGGCTCTTGGTGTGACAAAATTTTTTGGGTTATAATGCAATGTAAATGTGATTACTTTTTTTAAATCTTCAATTCCTTGTTTTATAAGGCAGTTTTATAAAACATAAAAATTAAATACAGTTGTTATTAAATCGTGTTAATCTTTTTGTAGCTTGCATGTTTTTTAATATTTAAACCGATAAAAGTAAGTAACCGAATACTTAACTATGGTCATATGGCATACCATTTTAAAGCCTATTAAATGGCAAAGTTTTTAATATCACTTGACACATTCTTGTGTACAGGGTGTGGTAAAAAGATGGGGTTCAATGATATTTCAGTTTTTCTGAAACTTAGCAACTTTGCCATTTAAATCGACCTGAAGCTTAATTTTCTTTTCTTACCGTTTGAACCGTTAACTTTTTCAAATCGAAAATTTAACGGAGAATCTAAAAATTGTGTAGTTTGCTCACATATGTCTATATGTTGCTGATAAATATCAGATTTGCGTAAAAAACACGGGTTTTTTAGAAAAACTGAAAATAATTCATTTCAGACCTAATTTTTGGAGTTAAACTTTTTTATAACCGCCATTGTATCAGAATTACATTTCTTTATAACCCAAAAAGTTTTGTCACACCAAGAGAGCCACTCACTCTGTATATATATATATATATATATATATATATATATATATATATATATATATATATATATATGCAGTTTGTATGTGTATACTTGTGTGTGTGTGTGTGTGTGTGTGTGTGTGTGTGTGTGTGTGTGTGTGTGTGTGTGTGTGTGTGTGTGTGTGTGTGTGTGTGTGTGTTCTTCTCACAAACGGCAAAACGGCTAAGGGTAATTTAATGGGTTTTTAATAATTATTATAATAACTTCTTTTTATACTGATAGAACTAGATAAAATTATAACATTGGATTATATGCCTGAACAAAATTATATACTTTATATCATATTCAGGCACAATAGAAACATCTATCTTACTTTATTTTGATTTATTAAATCTGTGCTAAAATTTAAAACGGAATATTTCATTTTCATGACTTTTTAGCAGTGACCTTCTCGTAAATGCAAATTATCAAGAAAATATTGTACACATAATTGGGAATCCATCCGAGTGTAATAATTATTTTTATTTGATCACTTTTTATTTATCAGAATTTCTGTATGTGTGTGTTTGGATTTAAATATCTCGGCAGTTTGACAGTGTGTGATTTAAGTAAATATGAATGTGAGTCGCTTTTGAGACCGTCCGTAAGACTATTTATTGCAACTATAAACATATATGAATACCGGTTTAAGTACATTAGGCTTTAAATATATTTTTAAAACAATACTATAAGATGAGGCTAATACTCGACTGATGTCTCCAAATTTTTGTTTTTATTAATTGTGTGTCCAATAATAATAAGAATATTTTGATAAATCAAATATGTTAATATTTGGAGAATACATTAAAAAGTACTTATTTACTTAGATATAACGAAGCCTGGAAATCAAGATGCTGGAAAATTAAATGTATTTCTGCCTGTCTCTCTATCTGTTTATACGATATCTAAAAGAATTTTCCTATAGACTTGGAATATTACATAAACATCCACTTCTATATAGCCAAACATTATTTTTATTTTTTTATATTTGTTTTATATACAATTCAACATGATGGCAACGAAATAATCGAGTATTTCTTTTAATTAAATACACTCATATGAAATTTTAATGTGTTACGTAATAATAAATGTAGCCTAACTACCTGTATGCTATCTAAATCAATATTATATCTCTAGACTTAAAAGTTTGTGTGAAACTTATAAATAGAATAGAAATTTTGTGACTCAGTATGTTGGTAAAATTTCTCTTTTGCCTACCGGAAATGTTAAAATTACTTTTTTGTTTCATTGTTTGTCAGCAGGACATCCCAAGAATGAAATGACCTGTACACTTTAAATTTTATATGCACCGTCAATGAACTATGTTATGTGACTCGTGTTGTGGCGTACTACCATCTAGTTAATAATATGAAATACGGGGAATACTCCCTGATATCCACATCATCTAAAATATTATGTTTCACTGCAGCTAAATTCTATATACAGTTATTGTTGGAAATAATGAAAGCAATTCATGTTATCAAAATCTTTTGAATTATTTAATGTATCTCGATGCACCTTAATACCACTGGTTTTGATAAACACCGCCTTTTAATAAATAATGACATTACGCGTTAACAAGTGAAACGAAAACTGTACAAAGTTTTTGGTCGTATCAAGGCTAGCCTGTGGCAAAAACTGAGCCGGAGGGACAGTATAGACGGAACTGCCATATAGGTACCGACAACCAACCCCGTTCCACATGGCTTGTTATCATTAAGCCATTATAAAACGCCATCCACAATAAATTTATTTGTACAGTTTCATTTATAAATGTATGCATTTCATTTACACATTTTTAAAATTGTGTTTAGGGTGTTGTGAGATTTTTAGAACTACTTACTTAATGAACATTGATATTTAGTGCGAGTTATGGAGACTTTACAACAATAATTTATTGATCCGCCCTAGTGTATTGCATAACTCTATACCCTAATGAGTGATTCTGGCTTGTTAAATATTAATGTATATTGTTACTTTCTGAGTGACTCTGTATTTTTCTTGCCTAGATATTGAAGTCTCCTAAATTCTCAGATCTCATGATTAATTAACTTACCAAATTTATTTTAACCTATTGTATTACGTTATCAAAACTTTGTTATGGATATGACATTCCTGTAGTAATTTTTTTAGAAACTATCTTTTACACATTATATTACGCTTTATTGTAATTTTATTTTCCCTTTTTCACTTTAAATTTCGCCTGAACTTGCCTGAAGAGCACAACTTTATCGATTACTTCTAACCCGTTCCAAACATATTGCGAATCGGCTGTCAACTGAAAGTTCAATAATTTGAATAGCATTTGTAGCTCCTAACGGTGCAGCAACTTGGTAGAGCTGACGGAATACACAACGAAGACACGAACTGATTTACGCTAATGGAACAAAGGGAGCGTTTCTCTTTGTTGTTCTTCAAATTGTTGCTGACTTAAATGAACTATAAATTTTAAAACATTTGTATCATTGAGATTGGAATACGGAAGATTATCTGACAGAAAGAATATTAGAAACGTGTACAGTGAACAATGATTTAAATAATTAAATGTTGGTAAAAGTAAACAAGCTGTTTGAATCTGACGCAGTCCTTTTGTTTAGGAAGAAAGACATGTTATTCTTTACGTCCTGCGAGATGTCACACCCATTGTTCACTTGAGCGCAGATACGGAAACAAAAGAACGACTTTATAAACGAAATTTAATGACATTGTTTTATGAAATTCCGGAACATTAACTTGCCTTTTCTTATTTACTGAAAATACCGTTATGTTGGTAACGTCTCTAGCAAAAGTTAACGATCTTTCAAAACTATTTCCAGCTAACAGATATGATAACGAGTTAAACGATTTGAGCCTCTACTACATTTTTCAAAGTGTTATTGTAACTGATATTTTATGTTGCAAAATGTGTAACCATGGGATACCCCAGGGTAGTAATCTTTGTCTAGTGGTATTTAATATTTATATAAACAATATATTCTACATTCCTGGGGAGGCAAAAATGTGTGAATTTGCAGATGACATTCTCCTTGAAACATCTCAAAATAATTTGAATATCATAGACAATATGGTGCAAGATACTTATACCAGTAAATTATGATATGATTATACTTGTACTATAAAAATAAATATAAGAAATAAAAGTGTTTCAAATCAACTAGCCATAAAATATTATGATAGTACATATTAATAAATAACGAAAATGAATACAAATAGGTGGTAGTGATAAATATAGTATTTTTTTTAATCTCATTTAAGCCACAGCGCCAGCATGTCGGTTTCGAAGTGCACTGGTTTTTTTTTTTATTAAAGTACGAAGTACATGATTGGACGTCCCCGGGATTTGAACCCATGATCTCTCGGTTAGAGAGCCGAGACTATAACCATTAATCTACGGAGGAGGACATAAATATAGTAAGTCATTATGAGTGTTCGAGCGTAAAAATAGACACTTATGATGTAATGCGATGGTATTATCTGGTATGTTTGAAATGTAAGTAGGCATAGCCCACGTATATCTGGTACATATTTTTCTGTTTTCATGGGTGTTCACGTTTCGTGTATGTATGAGAAGTTTTGGTTCGAATTAATTTTATTTCAGACACAATATTTAAGTTTATATTTTTATTCACTACGTCAAGAAAGCGTATATTTCCGGTATAAGGCATAGAGTGAAAAATCCTAAAGTCCATTTGTCTCCTACAATAGGTGCCAACTCTCTTCACGTTATGCCAAAGTGTTATCGAGATAAAGTGCGGATAAACCTACGCTGGTATGCATTCACACTTAACTACACGGACTGTCCAAACCGTTTTGATTTACTAACAATATTTATGATTAGTTTAACTAAGTTTTATTTGGTAATTACCTGAAAGGTATATTTTCTTAGCCATCCCGCTCGCTGTTTTGTTGTTATTCTCCGCACAGTATTCATTCTTGGTACAGTGCAATTTATGCTCTTTAAGTTAAATCATCCTAATTATTTTGAGTAATTTAGGAATTGAATACATTTTCATGAGACCTGTGCTTCATCATCTCCGAACCCCGTGTTATTCTACCGTAGCTTTATTCCCCAGAACTAAGCACATTTACGAGCTCTGGGTGCACTATTAATTAAGCACTCTATCCACATATTGTCGTCAGTCACCGTTAACAATTAGAACTCACATTACTTGTCTCATTAACCTCTTAATATTGGATCCAATGCATCAGATTTTCCAAGCCTCAGATTCCTCCAGCCTCAAAGATTCCCAATGTTAGGGTATCTCTAGCTCTATGTTATAAGTTCACCCGACTTTGGGGTTCCCTGGGTTTTAGATATGTACATAAAAAGAATCCTTCACCAAGAACACAATGCTTCAGCTTGGTATATGTATAGTTCCTACATTAGCTGCTGAGTATCCGTTTAACAAGAATGTTTGATGAACATTTATATCGTCAAGTTTTTGACGTTTAGCAGACTATATACCTTAGATCTCCGAATTTAAAACTAGATTAATAAGCTTCTCATAAACCCACTCACGTAGTAACTAAACCCCGACAACATATTCAATAATAAATATATTTGTGAAAATATGTGAAATACGCATATTCAGTTTCTTGATTCACGTTTAATCGATCATGTAGTCTCTAGTTTTCGGAATAAATTTGAAAGGTACTAGTTAAGGTGTTTGTTATAAACAGGATCCTTAATATCTATTTTAAGGGACAGTATAACGGTTAATATATAATATATAATTAATAATAATATAATAAATAAATTGATCCATTGATATTTCCATACTCGAAAGAAGAATGCTGTGTTAGAAATTGCCACTATCCCAGGATTTATATATAAATAACGAACGATACTTTAAAGCATTGTAAAACCACATTCGTTAAAAGTGTATAAAACAAATCGGTAATCCTACTAAATACAATAGTGGCGACTGTGCGTGGTCAACTGTAGAATCTGTTTGATGTCACGTCACGTGAAGTGAGTCGGAAACATTTAAAAGAGAGGATAAATAATTAAACTAAACAGAATTATGTGAATTTAAATTAGAATTAATAATATTAGAACCCAAAAGTGCAATGACCGATGTTGAAATAAGTTCTAGCGTTAGTGCAAAGTTTATTGGATTAAAAGCTAAACATTTTTTAAATGCAAATATAGCGTTAAATCCCCTCAAAGGAAATTCAATTTCATGAATTACCTATGTTTTTTTTTACTTTTTAGGCCATGTTGGTACACACGCTACTGTTCACTCATGCTGGAAATTACCTCGCCCACATTTCCCAGACTCTTTCATTCTGGTGATATTGGTAGGCACTTGAAAACTGAATGACGTGTGAGGTGAGTACTGGTACCCAGATAGTTGCTTGCAGAGTTACCTAAGTCTGGCTCAGTGTAAGCGCGGGCCATACCCGCCCCCCATCTACTGAACATAAGAGGAGGCTTAGAGGCTACCATCTATATATACCCATGTAAAAAATTAAAATTACTCCTAAATCGATTGGAAAGCCTTCTACCCACCTATACAATATGAACAATATTATTATATAATAGAAGTATTATCTAAATAGTAAGGTGCTTTTATACGTGAAAATTGGCAATAACCGTTCATAAGCTATAAGCATGATACCTGTAAAGGCGGATAAATACAAATACAAAGTTGTTATTTTATTCAGTTATATTCACCCAAAAATCCCTTTCAGGTGTGGTTGGAGAAAAGGCCAAGACTTACAGAGCAGGTAATGAAAAAGCATCTTGAATCTTGTTACAAATTCAAATCCGATAAATGTTTATCTAATTTAATGTACATCATACAAAAATTAATGAATACTAACTCTACATAACGATGTTTTCTTAGAAGTAAGCGTAACCAGCCACGCAACGCGAGCCTTACAGTCCAATTTTCGTAGTTCAAGTTGAATTTTTATTTCCTTTAGAATTATGTTGTCAACTTTTAGGAAATAATAACACGCTTGGCTAGCGGGCGCTGATTCACAACCTAATTACAGGACGACGCTGCGGCTGTGGATTGATTGCGCTCGTTCACCCAGAAACACCTTTGAGCCTGTCACAGCTAGATTACATTACATCATTTTTTGACAATTTGCGAGTGAAAAGAGCGTATCTTATTTCATTATCTTCTGCTGTGGTTAATTGTTTTTAAATGTATCATAAAATATATGTGTTTCGTGTACACCATCGTAAAATGACTTAAGGAAACAGTTGGGTTTGTATTAAACCGTATAAAGGTTAGCCAATATAATCGTTATCACTGAAAGTTTTCTAAAACCAAAATTTAAAATATGTCAACATATGTAATAACATATTTCCACACCACCCATAGACGTATTATATAGAGTAACACTGAGAGGCCTTTGCATGACCACACCACCCATAGACGTATTATATAGAGTAACACTGAAAGGCCTTTGAATTTGTATCTCTTTCCTCTGTATTCGGTAAAAACGTTCTGCCGAATCCGTTTGCTGACCAGTAAACGTTGATATCATGTGCACAGGTTTGCTGTCCAACCATATTGCTACTGTAATGATGTTAAGTAGGAACACTTTATGCTCCACGGCCTATATTGGCTAGGTCTTTTACGCTGCCGAGGTGTTGGTCAGCCCCTCGAAAGTGGTTTGCTTGAGAAGTGTAACAAAAATGTCCTTCCTTTTTAATTCTTGCAGCAAGGTAACTGTCGTGAATAAACTGTCCATAAACCATTTGTGATATTGTCTTCTAATCCACTGCAGATCCTAATAATGACATTCGGTGTTGCCCCTAAGACTGAAGTCTGAGAATTCTTGGGGGCTCCTTGATATAATTGAACTTCAGAGACGTAGCCGTCTGCACTTGCCAAACCCCAGGCTTTGAGTCTCCATTTTTTTAGTTTATTTACTGTTTGGCCTTACTGCGACCTTTGAAAGGAATGATCATCTCATCAAAAGTGACGGTTTTTGTAGGAGTCACAACTTGGGAAAATACAGCACCTAGTTCCGAAAACACAGGACGTATTTTGATAAAAATTCCTTATTGTCTTCGGGGATCGTGTAGTTATCAATGAAGTGTATATATTTTTTTATTTCCTCAAAGCTCTTGTGAGTCACAGCATGAGCTACTATGGGCAGCCTAATAAGGGGGTTTGAACTCCAATACATTCTATAACTTGGGTATAAGAACATTGTAATCACCATATTTCTGGGGTATATACTTGGAATAAAACCTTCTGTCAGGCCTGTTCTCAACTGCTCCTTGTTTTGCCAACTATTTTAGCCAACATTAGAGACCACAATTGTCACGAATGAGCCCTTGCACGAATGATGATATCAATATTTGAAATAATTAAATAATTTAATGGCCTCGAGCGTGTCAATGTCCCAAAAGAGGTTAAATCTTATAAAAATAAGGCAATTTGATCGTTATTGCTGAAAGCCTACTCTAAATAATGACCAGCGTTGAAATACTAATGAAAAAATCGGCATATTTCGTAGGCTCACAACGCATATATCTCTCAAGTCCATCGAAATGCAGGGCGAACTGCTGATAGCATCTCTCGATAGAATAACAAGACATTTGTTCCGCCACTAGTGGAACACATCTGGGACACCTTTCTATGGACGTTACATTGATTCTAAATATTCCTTCTTTGCAGATATTGGGATTTCTCAAATTGCAAAATTCATATATGGTTTAAAAAGTTTTGTACTTCATGGAAGAATTTCAGGTGCTTAGATTTTGAAGTACGGAATAAATCACCACCTTTATTTATTAAATAAATTACCCAGAAATACGTGATACGTTCTCTTACAAAACAATATATCTTATAATGTAGTAACAAACGTTAGGTTATGTTCCCATTTGTCTCTTAACACTTCATGTTCTTAACCATTAAACACAAAACAAATATAAAAAACAATTTGGTAATATAAATAAACTACCGGTAAATTTGGTAGTTATAAAATCAAGGAAATAAAAAGTTAATACATAATTTTAATTTAAGAATATTAAATTTCATATCCGATACATCGAAATATTAAAGTCAGCGCCAAGTTTATATCATATCTGATACTTAACAGGTCTATTCCAGAGGAAAAATGTTCTATGTTACATCAAAAAGCCATTGAAAGCAAAATGACGATATAACGCCGCATTTAAAACAGGTTTAAAAGAATATATTAGTATATTTGGAACATTGTCTTATGAATTTAGTGCTGACGGCGAGAATTGAATTACTTCGCTGCCAAGGCAGGTTGAACACTTGTATTTATGATTCATACTTTCTTGGAGAGTACAACTTACCCACACATTGCAGGTAAGTAATAATATAATAATATTTATTAACATACTGCTAATACAGTGTACATATCAATATTTTTCAACTATAAAATTCGTAATTGTTATGACGTAAATTACAAAACCACACAATTTTTCTTTTTTTGGTTATAAAACATTACACATCTTCTTTAGCAGGGCTGGAATAAGGCTAAAATATATAATAGAAACTTTCTGGATTAAATATAAATACTAAACTATATAACATTCGAATTACTTTTCTAATATATGTGTTTTTTACAAATTGGAGTTACATTAATAAGTTGTGACATATCGGGTTAGAATAAATATTTACTTAAAATAATAAAAATTTTCCCCTAATTTTAATAACGTACTAAAATATTACAGGGTTTTGAAGTTGCACAGTGGGACAGACGATCAGAAAATATGGCATAAATCTAAATATTGATAATTTTTTGTAAAACTTGCACGAACATTTGTTGTAAGTGGGTTTCAAGTTTGCTAATTTCCAAAAAAAATTAAAATTTAAGTTAGCGGTCTCAATTTAGAGGCTTCTGAAAAATTACAGTGGTTTATTTTAATTTTAGATTTGATATATAATAATTGCTTTAAAATATACAAAATAGTTTTTATTATTATTATTAATGATAACTATTATAATACCGCTGTGCACAGCAAGAAGAAACAGACTCGTCACCATGCACAAGCCTCTGTGGCCCACGTGGGACTAATTTATACATATTACGTGTACTATATTTGTTTGTAAATTTGGAAATAAATTTTATTTGAATTTATATTTTGATTTCTACTAGTTTAGTTTCTATATGTTTCGCCCACAAATTTGAAATTCTACTTCTCGTAAGTATTCCTGTGAACTGGAGATATCAAACAGTGCGCAATATGTCACTTATTTTATATTTGAAAGTTTTCAGATTTGAACCCGAACCTCCAGTTTTTCCATACATTGTTCCTTAAATTTGATGAATACATTTTACATACTTTTCTTGTATGTGATTTAGTGTTACACTTTGATTCTTTCTTATAGCTCCAATAGTTTTTCTAATACACGTTTAGGGCGCCTTAATAGTATGTCAGCTCGTTTATATAGTCTTTATTTTTATGTTCAAATGAAACACACGACGTCAGAGGAAACCTGCTGCCTATGGTATTGTTATCTGTAACTGCGATAATGTTAATTACATAAGTTATTATGTTATTCAAAATAGAGAAAGATAAAAGGGTCCTGTCGTCGAAACGTATATTGTGTGCAAATTTCTGTGGTAAATAATATTATAAATTATTTATCTTTATATTATATAGCCCATTTACATGACTACTATTCGGTCTGTATACGAACAATAGCCCAATCTTGTTTACATCTAATTATAAATCAATAAACTCACTGAAATAATACAACCTAAAGGGTTTTTAAACGGATTATTAAATGTGTTTCACTTAACGATAATGACAATCATCGTGAACAATGCTAATTACCTGATATTGTTAAACTAATGTTGGTGGCTTAATATCTCTGATATTATTGTATTTACAAAATACTACTTGTAATGCAGCGGTGTTACAAAACCGAACTGGCTGTATTGATTAATGATTAACGTATGAATATCAAATAGAGGTAACTATGATAAGGGATTTTTCAAACTTCAATACAGCTAGGAAAGTTTTCACAGTTCCCTCCCACAATCCAAAGTGGGAATGCTCATTGTCTTTATAAAGTAGTATATAGTTTAAAAATATTAATAGGAACACATGTTTATTTTAGTTATGTTCAGATATTAGCCTTAGTCTACTCTCGCTGCGGTACGCTGTGATCTGTTATGTCGCAGTGTAACAAACATCCGCCTGAGTTATGTCGTCAGCAACATGACGCATAATTTAATTAGTGCACCGAGTAATGAACGGTTACACGCTGCATGAATCCTATCCTAACAGCGGTTTGTTTAGAACTGGCGTTCTTTTCTTTTCAAAGATTTTCATCTCGTAAATTAACGATCGATCGATCAATTGCGTTCAGAAAAATTCTAGTGCATTCTTCCAGTTCAACATTGTAAAATACGATGTAAAGGCTGTTGACTGTATATTTTGCAGTTACATTGGTAACATTTCAAACAAGGAGGTTCAATTCAAGGCGAAGCCATTTATTCCTACTTTTGGGTCACACACAAAGAAGATGAGAGGCTGAACACCAGAGAGGGCGATACTTTAAGGTTTAGAACATACTAATTACAAAACAATCCGTGTTTATTCAACATGTTTAGTGATGGATTCCGTGTACCTAAGAGGATTATCCAAAACTAAATATTTTTTGCACAATACTGCATAAATCTAGATACCTACTTCTTATACAAGAAGGAATGTTATTTTAAATTGTAGGGTTAATCTTTCATGAAGTTCCTAACTTTTTTTGGGAGAAATATAATAAACGTTCAGATACCTACGATCTCTATAGTGATGTATCTCTGTACAGTGAGGGGTCAGTATAAAAGGTGGACAGTACTATTAAACAACTCAAGCACAGCTTGTCGTGTAGTCTAACCAAGTACATGTGACTCGAGCAAACCAAGCATTCTATTGTTGGACATAACACGATCTCGTACATAGCAACAAGGTGTACCGGGTCTAAACTCAGCACATACCAGTGTCTACAATTGATTTTCTTTATATTAGATTACCTTTTAGCACACAAATCATTAAACAAAAGTGCTACTTGCATGTACAGATCATATCCTTTCAAAATAAATTTTTAATAAATTTTAAATCTTTTATTTGAATTAAAGTTAAATTTTCAATTAAACGTTTACGCTAAGTGTTGAAAGTTAGTAATCTTAACCAACATACGACAAGTCCTTCATTAGCAATTACAATATATCTTTTTAGCTAAGTACCATATGTTCGAATGAATCGTTCTAGTTCTTCTACATACCCAGTTTATAGATGACCTATTTTGTTTTACAATCTCCTTTGTAACTTTGTTTTATTGTTCAAAAAGTGAGCATTTGCAATTACTTACATCCATGCACATTATACCAATTCATAACATTCTTTAACAAAAGTGTTTCACTGATCACTTGAAGTTTTGTACTTCAACAATAATATTAAATTTAATATCACTAATTTTAGCCTTGTTACTGAAACACACAGTTTAATTTTGTTTTCTGTAAAATATTCAAATATTAATCAATTAAACGTGATTTGGTTGTTGGCTTACTTACACACATAATTTTCATTCTAATTTATTTTTGTTTTTTTATGAGACATACTATGCAGTGGCACTGATATGAAATATCAAAACTTTGTCTTCTAAGAATTTGCATAGGGCAAACTTGGTCAAACCAAAACACCATTTCGTTTGACTGGGGCTGAATAGATAGGCAGACAAAACAAATAATCAGTTGGATACTGTTGCTGTCATTAGCGAGTGCTCTGGCCTCATCTGGCAAACTAACCATGAAGTAGCCTATTCAATACATTAGCGTGATACGGGTCCATTAATTTATCTAGCACATTTCCGACTTATAGTATTTTTTAGTTAAATTGATCTCGCAGACCTGTTTGAGACATTGATTTAATTATTATTATTAATTGTTATTAATGGCAATAGCCGAATTTAATTTAATTTAAATTAAATTATAATATAAATATACAATTTTTTTATTTTTTTTTCAAATATTAAATATAAAATGGAAAATATAAAATTTGCCATTTATACAAGTTTAATTAGTGTAAATAAAAGTCGTTTGATAAAACGTTAATGTTAAAGTTATCGTTAAAGTTCGTTAATGATAAAACGAATTCTCTCAGATAAGAATCTTATAATAAAATTGTTTAACTGACATAAGCATCTCAGGGTTTTAAGAATATATTATAAGTAGAATTTGCATTTTTTTGTAACACTTTGTATTATTTATGTCTTTAACACATTATTCTTCACTGCAAAGACTATTTATTTAATAAAATAGACGGAAACACTCCTTTAAACCAGATAAATAAAAACACATGTATTCTGAAATATTAACTAAAAAATATCGGAATGAGGGACTAACATGTAAAATTGCTGATTCCTTGTATAACCTACAAAGTAAACATATTAACCAAAACAATAATTACATTTCAATTAGAATTTTACTATTACTAATTGAAAAAAAACTTAAACTTTTGATTATGTGATCATAAGCTTTTGCACTAGATAAAATATGTAAAAAAGTAATAAAATGATACCTCTGTGAGTTTAGAGAATAACAATATATGTTCCTAGAGGAAAGGGGCAAAGACGGTAAGAGGAGTTTGAATGTACGTAATGTGATTGCCTGACCCTCCTACCTATACCCTCCAACACACGTGGTGCGAATTCCAGCCCAAAGAGAAAGGGTCAATGTTAACCGTACTGATTACCGAACGAGTCAAGGTGGAGAGTGTCTTCGAACTCAATGGTCGAACTCGAGGGTCAATGTTAGCTCCTTTCCAATCGAGTTCCTTCTTCTTTGCATTATTATAATGTTTTGTTTTTAGTTCCGTCCACAATTAAATTTACAGATTATTATTTTTGAGACGATTAAAGACTGTGATTACATGACCTACCAAAGGCGTCTGCCAAATATTAATAAGAAGTACTATTCCTGCAAAATTACTACTATAACTCGTATAACTACTACTAGTATGGTTTACTTGTATAACTATTTTTAACGTACGATAAAACCTTATATATTTCATGAAAGAGAGTTCTGTTCTTCTGAGGCCTTTCTGGTTAGCTGGTTAACTTTATAGAATCTTCTCCTGGACGTTACTGATGAAAAAATCCGATTTCTGTCTGTCAGTACGCACAATACAGTTGAGCCGTCGAATGCGTTAGTCTATAGGGTTAACATTTGGTCCAAACACTACATGTACCATCTCTTATCGGTATTGAACATAGTAAACATCAGTTCATCGGGAGTTCCGATTTCTGTCTGTCAGTACGCACAATACAGTTGAGCCGTCGAATGCGTTAGTCTATAGGGTTAACATTTGGTCCAAACACTACATGTACCATCTCTTATCGGTATTGAACATAGTAAACATCAGTTCATCGGGAGTTCCGATTTCTGTCTGTCAGTACGCACAATACAGTTGAGCCGTCGAATGCGTTAGTCTATAGGGTTAACATTTGGTCCACACACTACATGTACCATCTCTTACCGGTATTGAACATAGTAAACATCAGTTCATCGGGAGTTCCGATTTCTGTCTGTCAGTACGCACAATACAGTTGAGCCGTCGAATGCGTTAGTCTATAGGGTTAACATTTGGTCCACACACTACATGTACCATCTCTTATCGGTATTGAACATAGTAAACATCAGTTCATCGGGAGTTCCGATTTCTGTCTGTCAGTACGCACAATACAGTTGAGCCGTCGAATGCGTTAGTCTATAGGGTTAACATTTGGTCCACACACTACATGTACCATCTCTTATCGGTATTGAACATAGTAAACATCAGTTCATCGGGAGTTCCGATTTCTGCCAAGGAACTGTCTCTGATTGTATTGGGCTCATAGGGTAATCATTGACATTTGTCAGGACATTTATGCACATGTAATGAAGTTACTTAGTTAGATGTGTTACTTTACTACAAACATTATAGTTTTTGAATTTAACTGCAATATCATCTTTGTAATAAGTTAACGTTAAACTGCTTTTTATTGTGTTCTGTTTGGTTGACTGGAATTACTGATACTATTACTTATTAATACAATACTTTTTTGGAGAGATAAAAGAATTATAAGATAACTTCCTTTTTATGACCATTCATTTTAAGTTATTGATAAAGCCAAATAGCAGTGAAATTAAATTAACCTAATCCAATTCTGAGTATAATTGGTATTACACTTTTACCTTTACTCAAACAGGTTATCCATTTCAGATACTGGATGAAGAAATAAGTTTTATTCGTGTCATTTATTTTTTCAAATTACCTTCAGTTTAAAGTATTATCAATGGGTCATAGATTTAAGAATATTTCAGATTTGCAACCTGTTCCCATTTCGATGTAGAGGGTATTTTCTTTTTAGTTCACAGCCATGCAATAGGAGTTGCAACCATCCAAAATGGCTCACCAATCATCTTCAGTTTTTCTATGATTTTCTACTTGATTAAACTTTTCCTGAAGTTTATTTTATGTACCTTTTTTATTTTACATTTAAGTTGTAAAAACAAACAATTCCGAATAAATAAGCAGGTATAAAAACTAAATTGTGATATTTTTTAATCCAGATGTAACTGCATATACCTATACCAAATTATTATATACTTTTATGGTATATTATATGACATATTCTTTATATACCAGTTCAAGTATTTTCAGTTATCAAAATAAAACAATTCAACTGCTTTTTAGGAAAGTATGAATGGGTACTATTTTAACAACTATTCTTATAACTTGCACTATGCCTAATCGCCAAGTTGTATTTTAAAATTTATTAGTTCATTAAAAGACTACCGTAAAAAGGAAAGTAATTAAAACTGTAAGCACAAATACCATATATGGAACGATACGTAATATGCGAATTAATACAAAGATAAAGCATTATTAATGCAATAATATTATTAAGCAATACGCAATAGTGTGATTTAAAATAATCATGTCAATTATTGCCTAAGGGAATACTTTGATTAACCATAAACATCATTGAGGATAAAAATGATCAACTACTGTAGTAGCATTATTCTATAGCAGTAGTGTCTGCACTTCAGACAGCAATAATTACTATACTTTCATTACTGCAATAAGCACACGTTGAATATGGTTACTGAATAACCGTGCAGGACAGACCATATCCATGACTGTGGTCTGTTTATAATTGTAAACTAAGACCATTACTCTTTATCTTAATACTAATAATATTATGAATTCGAAAGTACATTTTTTGTTTGTTAGTTTTACTTTCACACGTAGACTATTCAACAGATTGTAATGATATTTAAAACGGACATTATTAAGATGCGTGGTATAAATATAGACATAATATTTTAACTAAAATTCCATTGGGATATGTTGGACTGGTGTTAAAAACATTTGTTGTGTATAAAGAACAAACACGTAAACAGTGCAATTTGTTAAATTACTTCTAACTGTACATTTTAGTAATAATTAACTATTACTCATAAAAACATAGCTACTGTCATAAACCCATCTTAGTTGCCTTTTGAAAGCAGTAGACTGCTCTGTTCTATAATATATATATATATATATATATATATATATATATATATATTATTGTTAAAATTGTTTACGTTTAGAAAGTGTGTTATCAGGTGTTTCTTCTTTTGTTTCTTTCTTTAATTTAGTGTACGTTTATACAGTGTACTTGAGAAATTTGCAATTACAACGAAATATTTTATAGTAAATAATTGTAGTTTTCTTTTTAAACTGCTCTAAGAGAATATATATATATATATATATATATATATACATAAATATATATGTATGTATAAATAAATATTCTTGATCCGAAAACTAGGCAAAATCAACTATGGAACATAGCATACTAAAAACGAAGTAAATAATTTTATAAAATTGCTCCAGATGAACACTTTTTACGTATTTTAATGATCGTTTTAACAAAGCAAACTCAAAATTTATGTCAGAATTATAATACACTCGAAAAAAAATATGCTCATACAAGTGCAATGACATTGTGTTTGCAAAGCTGTGGGTAACTGGTATTTTTTATCATAAACAGATTAGTGTATGTAATTATGTGTAACAAAATTTATTTAACGTTTATAATTTATCTGTGTTAAATATGAGTTATATATAGATACATACAGAAGAATAAAGAAATATATATTTATATATTCTTGTATCCTATTGTATGTTCCGATCTGTAAAAATATTGAGCTATTGAACAGTATCTAAAACTTCAGATTATATTAACATCAGGAGATAGTACATGTGACACGAGGCAATGTATAGGTTGTCTAACCAATCAAACCTAATGCTACAGAGAGGAATATTACTCGATATTACATTCTGAGAGAAGCAATCTCCGCCACGAGTCCGATCACCGATACTGAGGGCGTGTCGTCTTGTCGTACCGCTTTAGGTTTCATCGCAAATCCAATTAATTCTTGTTCCCTTAAATTAATTGGATTATATTACCTTTTATATAAAATATATTTTAATTTTTATAAAACTGCACCAAAAATTATATTTAGTCAAATATGAAGATATAAAGGTCGACTTGTCTTTACAAGATGTAGGACTAAACACACATTGATATCCTGTACGTTAAATACTTGTTCACTGCTTATAGTATAAATTTAACTATAGGATATAATATAGTACATAAGGAAACTGGCATTAACTTCACTAAAAGTTTTCAAATAATACAAATACAACACAAAGTGAACACATAAAACATGAAATGATTCGACAACACAAGCAGGCAGACCCATCCGGCAAACAGTTATGGCACACGCAAAATACCACAAGAGCATGTCTCTGTATCTGAATATAATTATTTTACAAATGTTTATGTCATAAATAAAAATAAACGCCAACTTATTACTAAGTGCAATATCCGAGAATGGCCACACCAGTTATTCAGCCATATGTTTAAGTTGAAGGAATAATTCAATTCCTAGAATAGGTTATTATGAAAAGTTAAAATTTAAAAATATTTCCGGAATATTGTTTTTTTTTTTGTGAGTGAAAACTAGAATAGCCCTAATATCCGTGTAACAGAATCTTATAAATTAATTGTCGTTAAACAGCTGTTTACACTTTCAGCGGTATTTCCTAAAATATTCTGTAAAAAGTTTAGTTTACATTATAGACTGAAAATAACATCTATTATTTCTAACTTATCTGTAATCACTGTAGACAAAAAATTACGTATATCAAAATAAAAACTGAGAAGTTTAACCTAAAACGTTTTTTTTAGTTAATTTAAAAATATATTGAATATACAGTGCTTTATCAGTAAGGTAATGTAGGTGATAGACAAAGTGTGTAAATTTTACAAAAAAATTCTGCCAATGAGTAAATTTAAACAATTTTATGCATGGGAAGCTTTACTTAAATAGTGTTAACAAATAAAAATTCTATTATAAACGACTATTTGAAGTGTTGCATGAACCTGTTATAATGTTTAATCGGGTAGGGATAGTTTACAATACTATATAACCCTAAGACAGCGGAAGTCGAGAGAGGTAAATCCAGGGTTCGAAAGGGAGAGGTAGTTTCTAAGTTCAGCTCAGACCCGAATTAATGTAAAAACAAAAGCCGAAGCAAATACAGCACCGATAATCAACGGATCAACAGGCTTTCATCATCGCCGAGTGGGAAACGAAAGGAAATAAAGAGAAGGCGTCAGCATTTGCTTCGGGATGACTGTTCTTATACCTACAAGTTACGTAACACGACAGTTGCTAGTTCAACTCAAGCTCGAAAATAAGGAAAGCTGGTGCTAACGTAGGTCAAGCGAACCAGCGGCCTCGAAAAAAAACGATAAACTAGATATAATTAATTAACATTTAGTCCTAAATGCGAACACTACTTCGCTCGAAATCGCGCCTAGCTCGACTTGAGCTCGAAACTAAGGAACGCTGGTACCAATGTATATCAAGCAACCCAGCGGCCTCGAAAAGAAAACCGTAAACTAAATAAAAGCTAAATTAAATTACATCCATCCCGAAGCTTTGGATTGCTGGTGCCAACGTACGTCAAGCAACCCAGAGGCATCGTAAAGAAACGTTAAACTAGATATAATTAATTAACATTTAGTCCTATTCGCACTGATTTATTTTCTTGTTATATTTTATATCAAAAATAATATTCTATTAGCAGCTTAGGTACGTAATCTCATTTACTGATCGTATCGTTAGTGACTAGGAAAGAGCAGGCAAAAACATGTTTTGGCAGGCAAAATGAATACCTACTACCTCTAGTACTTACTTGCACCTTACCGCGTCGCAGGGCGGTGACTCCGACTGAGACCGAGTTCGCCAGGCACAGTGTACTTACATACAGTAATACCTGAGCCGTCCGCTGTAAGGCGTTTCAGCCCTTGAAGCGATTTCCAGCGGACTTATCCTGAAACTCCGCGTCTTACCCGGTCGAGCCGGACCCCACCAGCTGACGTCTTCTGCGCTAAAATTGTGTAATTGTAGGTAGAAGAAATAAAGATCATAACATGTTATTTAACTAAAAAATGTCTTTCTTTCAAAATAAAAAACTTATCCTTATTTGAGACACTGTAAAAAATGACATGTTAAGGATTCTCCACTATTCTCCTTATACCGGAGATATTTGACTTTGAAAAAAGTGGGCTTCTCGTACTTACATATATGTATATATATATATATATATATATATATATATATATATATATATATATATATATATATATACAGGGTGTCAATTAAGTCTGGAACCTCTTTTTAAATTTTTAAAACCACAATATAAAAAAATACCAAAGTTCACACGTGCTTACTGGTGATAGTAACGCACATATCTGCCCAATTACCGACCAGATAATCCCTTTAGGGGACGGTCCACAAGGAGTCAGACAAAATTCTTAAATAGCAGCATAGGTCAAGTTTGGCATATCAAATTAAAGGTCGTACTTAGCAGAGTACAATTCCGCAAACCGGACTTAAAAAGGTGGGTTCATTCAGTAGTTATAGCTATTTGAATTTTAAAACAATTGAACAATGTAAATTATTAAGTATTACAAGTAAACACCAATTTTTAAGTACCTGTGATCAAAGTAAGTGTTCAAAATGTTCCCCTACCATCGTCTGGCAATGTCCTAGGCGGTTGTAAAAGCCATCCACTGCATTTTGAAGGTAGTCACGAGGAATATCTTGGGCTTCTTGGACTATGAGATTTCTTAGGTGCGCCAAATCTCGAGGCTTAGTACGATAAACTTTATCTTTGAGATATCCCCAAAGAAAAAAATCCAGCGGAGATAAATCAGGGGACCGAGCAGGCCACTATACTGCACCACGTCTTCCAAATCCATCTGTGAAGGAATATTGTATCCAAGTATTCTCTAAACAAGGAGAGCAAAGTGTGGTGGCGCGCCATCTTGTTGGAAATAAATTCTTTGAAATTGTCGACCAAGAGCAGCTTGTAGTGCAGGAATTATCTCATTTTGGAGCATTGCTATATACGAGTCACCATTTAAATTACCATTGATAAATAATGGGCCCATAATTTGATTTCCTATAATACCTGCCCAAACGTTAAGTTTCTGTGGATGCTGTGTTTGACTCAGTCTGCCACTTTCACATTCTAACAGTAGTTGTGTTATTGGTAATAATTATTGATTCCTGGCTTCGATTACTACATTGTCAGATGATGGGAGGGGAACATTTTGAACACTTACTTTGATCACAGGTACTTAAAAATTGGTGTTTACATGTAATACTTAATAATTTACATTGTTAAATTGTTTTAGAATTCAAATAGCTATAACTACTAAATGAATCCACCTTTTGAAGTCCAATTTGCGGCATTGTACTTTGCTAAGTAAGACCTTTAATTTGATACCAAACTTGACCTATGCTGCTATTTAAGGATTTTGTCTGACTCCTTGTGGACCGTCCCCCAAAGGGATTATCTGGTCGGTAATTGGGCAGATGTGTGCGTTACTATCACCAGTGAAACTTTTGTTATTTCTTTCTATTATGGTTCAAAAATTAAAAAAGAGGTTCCAGACTTAATTGACACCCTGTATATATATATATATATATATATATATATATATATATATATATATATATATATATACATACATATATATATATATATATTTATTTATTTATTTGTATTTATTTATTTATATATGTATGTATGTATACTTGATCTGGTAAACAAAGAAACCCAACTATGGAATGGGAAATACTTAAGACTAGAAGTAAATTACAATGGGCCGAACTAGAAGCCTATACGCCCCAGTCATATTTTTATATTGATATAAACTTACAGGAGGTATTGGATTCACTATCAATACGTTTCAATAAACGAGTCTTATCAAAATCAACGAAAGTCTAGCTGATACTTGTGGCGAGTTTACTAAAAGGTTTTGTCATGAACTAATATATTAAATGAAAAAATTAATTTTATTCAATTTAAGTTATAAAATTATTTCACAGATCAAGCGAAAACATTTATTCTGTCAGTCTACGACCCCCAAAGGTTTAAAAGATTTAAAATTATACATTTGCACACACTTATATTGCACTAATATACATGTTCGAATATTATGGTTTGTAAATACAACTTAAAATAAATATTATGTAAATATTATTTTCAGAGGGGTTCAGTATAATATTTTCCCAATACTAAAGTTACGATGAGGAAATAATGCAATAAAGCAGGTTGTATACTTACTTTATCATGAGATCAAGGATTTCTGCTACAATACTTCATCACAGCAGCACAATAGTGCGTAGTTTCAGTGATGTTGTTTGGTAACACAATTTTTTATTTCACGCCCCAGATTCTTGGTCTTCATACACGATAAATCTTTTGTACTTGAAATTTTTTTCATTTAAAGAAAACGCAAAAGTATATACAATGGTTTTAGGTACTAAAATAAATATTTCTTAATGCTTATTCCACTTACCCAATATTAATGATACAAAAAGAAAATATAATTATGAATTTTAAATTCAAAGTTTGGTCTTACAATAAAAATTATAATGGTAGAACGTAATCTGACTATGTAATTAGTTTAAAAAGTTGTTGGTTGAGTTCATATTTCATAACCCATAGAATCATAATACATTCTTGATTAATTCTAATACATTCCAAGCATATATTCAAGCTCGAGAAAATTACTATAGTGTCTTAGGTTTCAGGTGAACAAAGTATAGTTATAACATTAAAATAAATCTAATAGAATCTAAGTACTAAAATAAATTTATTTATTTATTTACCTCCTTATAATGAGTATATGTAAAAATTTAACCTTTAACATGTTAAAAATAGCAATTTTTATATAACCTGTAGGCCTACTATGTGAAAATTGCTATTATTTATTATATGAAACTATTAAGAACATTTGTTATTATCTGTGTGGAATACTTGATGTTAGGAGTAGTTTTTAAACCAGAAGATATATGTATTTGTTATAGTTATATGTTATACAACCATAACACTGTGTTATGAGGATTAGAATGTACCGTTTTCAAAAGGTGAGAAAAACCGTAAGGCATAAGGTTCAGCGTGTATGAAAGTTTATAATAAGTATTTGATAATAAACCCACTAAGTCCTGATAATGACAGAAATTGGTGTGTGCCAAAGAAACTCAAGCATAGACCTCAGCAAGGTTGAAGGTTATTGGAAGCAGACGCCACGTCTGCTCCAACCATGTCACTGCACGAAACCGCTTTTTCTGAATACAAAATACCATATTTGTAAAGTAACTTTCCTGTAACCAGCTGTTAAAAATGGCACTTGATGTAGCAGCGCGGGAGTTCACCTGCAAAAATATTAACCAGGATAACACCTGAGAATTGAGGAACAGTAGCCATTGTTTTACTTACTTTCGTCCTAAGTTATGTAACCAACAAATATTACCCTAAAAAAATAAAAAGTTATTGTTAAAGTCAAATATAAATGCATCAACAGAAAAAAATATCTTTGTAGTCCACGCTAATAGATCACATAATTACAGAAAAATCTGTGAGGTTGTGAGTAGTGGCACCATTTACGATTCTGGTATTACAGATCATAGAGGAGTAAAAATAACAGCCCATAATCTTGTATATTTCAGTATACATTGTAAAGTAAAGAAAAAAAAAATCTACTTAATAAGATGTAAAGAATTGCTACTCATAGCTTCATGGCAATAAGTTTTAACTAATGTGGTAAATGTTGATTGGGACAGTAGTAAGTTCATAAAAAGAGCGCAAAATATACAACGATTTATATCTTCTAGCATACCAAGTGATTATAACGAAAACGCTCACATAGTCAGTAAAACGAGTAACCAAGGTGAAATCGCCATGTGAAAAGAAATAGATTACTAAATTTACAAATTTAAAAAATAAATTTAAGAGAAACTATTGGCTTACAAGAACTGAGAATGACTGGAATGTGTATAGGTGTGCAAGAAATAGACTGAGAAAAATGTTTAGAGCAGCTAAACGGGATTTTTTAATTGGAAAGTTAACTGGTTATGAAGAGTCTAGAGAGTTTTGGATATTTTATACAAGGACATGTGGTGGATGGCACGAAGAGAGATAAACCTGACCAGGACTTTGGTATCGAATCAGTTAATAAGTTCTTTGTTAACATAGGTTCATACTATGACGCAAATGAGAATACTGAGCTTAAAAGTATAAAATAGAAATTAACTTTCAGAGGACGAATTAAAATCGCAATGGATAGCGAAAAGCAGTTGTCAAAAGCAGTTAGCAGTGATGGAATATCAATGAAAATATTGAAAGTCTTTAAGTCTTTGCACTCTAAGTGTATTAACACACTTAGTTAATGACTCGTTACGAACTGGTGAATTTCCAGTATCAAGGAAAATGGGTATTGTCCACCCATTACCATAAATTCTAAAGGCAACCGGCATTGAACAACTAAGACCTATCTATTTTTTTGCCTGCCATCTCGAAAATCCTTGAAAAGATTGCTGTACGTCAAATGACAGAGTATATGGAGAAATATTGTGTACTTCCAAAGCTACAACCGGGGTTCAAAAGTAACCACAGCACTTGTTCAGCCTTGACAAATATGTTTAGCGACCTATTTGAAGCAAAGGATAAGGGCAGGTGTAGCATACTCGTCATGCTTGATTACTCTTTGGATTTTAACTTTATAAAACCATTTATTGTTATTGTAAAACATGCACTACTTTGGGTATGGAGGCATAAAATATCTTATCTCGATAACAGGTTGCAGATGACTGAGGTCGGTGCTGGGGTGTCTTCGCCGCAGCTGAAAACTAGAGTCGTGTCTCAGGGCAGTGACAAGTCCTGTTCAAGCTCTGTAGAGCAGACCTGCCTGGCTGTGTCACTTAATGTGCTGCCCATACATATTCAGATCACTTACAATTGCATCTTTCTTATGAGCCTAATTTAGTGGGTGTTGCCATTTCGCAGATCAACTCCGATCTTGATAGTATAAAATTGTGGTCAGTCAGTCATGGCCTCAGGTTCAATATTAGTAATTGTTTATTGTTCCATATAGCAGCACCTCTTGTGCTGCAACTTGTAAGGGAGAATTCTGATTTTTTTTTTTTTTTTTGCGTTGGGGTATTGGGGGTGGATTCACAGATCCTCACACGTCAACCTGAGCTTATTGTGTGCCCCTTTGATGTTAGAGGGGTAAGCCTATCTTTGTGCCCTTAATTAGGCTAAGAAGCTTTTCCCCGATACTAGCATCTGGTTCGTCGCCTGGTTGTTTATCACCGAAAAGAGCCCTTCTACTTGCTCCCAGTCTCTCACAGTCCAGTATTATGGTGAGGCCTAGGTTGGCACAGGCCAGGATACCATAGATTTCGGCTTGAAATATGGAGCAGTTCCGTCCCAAACTGCCGCAAAGGGCAGTTCTAGGGGATTGACTAAACACTCCATATCCAGTTCCGCCCTTAATAAGCGAGCCATCCGTGTACCAGACAAAGCTCCTTCTTATTGTTGGGATGTTATCTTGCGATTTCCACTCATCTCTGGAGTAGAAGTCAACAGAGAATGGTTTATTGAATACGAACTCCGTTCTCAATATGTCTGAGACCATTTCGAGAATAGCGTTTGGGTTTACAGCTTCGGTGATGGTGCCGTGGCCCGTTTTAGACGTGCCATTTCTCCACAAGTCAGCAACCATCAGCCGATAAGCTGACTTACGCGCTTCAGTTTTTATATAGACATCAAGAGGTAGAAGTCCTAAAGCCACCTCAAGGGTCTCTGAGGGACTGCTCCTCCGGTTGCAAAGATTGTGCCAAGCCTTTGTAAGCTTTCGAGCTTGGCTTTAGCAGTTACCTGATTCACCTTTGTCCACCAGACTAATGAACCATAAGTGATTTGAGGCCTTACAACTGCTTTGTAAAGCCATAGTGCTATATGGGGTTTTATGCCCCATGAGATTCCTGCAAGTCTCCTGGACGTCATGAGCGCCCACTTTGCTTTGTGCAGGATATTGTTAAGATGATCATTCCACGCAAGCTTATGGTCTAGAGTCAGTCCTAAATATTTGACTGTCTTTGACCACTCAAGCTGTGTGGATGCGAGCTTCAGCCTGGAAAGAGACTCTAGGTTCTTTTTCCTAGTGAATGGTACAACTACTGTCTTAGAGGGATTTACTTTCAGTCCCTCTCCATGACACCAGTTGTGTACATGTTGAAGGTTGGTATTCATGATATCAACAACTACATTTGTATGTTTTTCCTTGTACCATAAGGACTATGTCGCCTGCATATCCTTGGACATAGATTCCATTGTTAGTAAGGTCCTCAAGTAGAACATCTACTACTAGATTCCACAGTAGAGGTGACAGGATGCCTCCTTGAGGGCATCCCCTTGTGGGTGCGATCACAAGCGATTCTTCATTGAGATCGGCCCTGATCCGTCTGGAGCACAGCATGGCTCGAGGCCACGTCGCTGTGCTCCAATTACCATCGCAGTGAATTTAGCATTGTCAAAAGCTCCTTCAATGTCTATGAAGGTGCACAATGCCAATTCCTTGGAGGACAGGCTATCCTGAATCCTACTGACTAGTTGGTGCAGTGCTGATTCACAGGATTTGCCTTGCTGGTATGCATGTTGGTTGCGATGAAGGGGAGTGTCTGAGAGAATTCTGATTAAGTTATGCTTTATGGCGATAGCCTGGAAGTAGCACGTACCGGTTCATATCCTTGCTACCTCACGCAGCTAAGTTGAATCTTATCAACAGTCTCATTGTTTCAGTGTTCTAATATTGTTACAATGCCTAAGGGAATAATATTCTGAAAGAGGACGCTGAGCGGATCCAGAAATGCAGAACACTGCATTGCGTTTTGCTTACAAATTTAAGTAAACGAGACAGGGTATCCGCTCATAGTATAGCAGCCAATTTCATGCCTGCGGAGGATGTGTGAATGGAACGCTGACGTAATGCATGATTCATACATCACCCTGACACTTGGGGAGCCGTAGTAGCTGTATGAGAGGCTCTTATTCCGGAAGCAAGGCACCTTGCGTGGCATCCGTTAAAGCAAAGGACTCGACTTCCCGAGAGTTACCCTTGAGCTCGGAATGAGGGGTTTTGGTTATTTCGCACCGGAATTTTTAACGCCCTCTCCTGTGACCTTAAGTCACTGCCTTTGTCTCGTTATAAAAACAAACTTAAGTAGTAGTTTTAGTGGAAATAAATAAATATGAGTTTTACTAAATATTGTGTTAAACATATTTTAGCAGTAATTAATGTATTATACATAAATAAATCTTTAGCTGTAATAATTTTAATAGTAACGTAGCTTTTACTGTCGCTGTTTAAAAAAACAACAGAATTTGTCTGAAACACGCTCGACATTAAAGGTACTATAATCTTTCAAACGTATGTAGGCATACATATTGTATTATTATAGTGTAAAGTTTAGAGCGTCATATTTTAACATGACTGTTATATCACGTTTTGCACGTCTAGGAGCATTTCTTGTTCAAAATAACTATATTTATAACGCAACAGTCGAGTTTACCTTGTTGCCTTGATCAGTAAAATATAAATAAAATATAAATTTTGTAAATATATATTGTTAAAAAAGCCTTTACTTCCATCTCTTGTCATATATGGAAGTTCTGAGATATGTCCACTGCCATACTTTAGTTTGTCTTGTAGTTCAGATGAAAAAAATATTTTTACATACGTATTACTGAGAATTTAACTACGGTCAAATAGTGTATATTTTAGGTTGGCTGAATTCATTCGAGTTGCAGTACTCGTTTTATTGCTTTGATAAAAAATATAGCTCTCGTAAGCATACCGCGGTCAAAAACCGCCGACTTTTTGTCTAAGATATTTCCACAGTAGAGTATTCCTTGATGACCTTATGAAGGAAAACATGTACATATATAGGATTTAGAAACGTTTCTAAAACCCAGAAAGTCTAAGTCAAAATTGGGTACGCTGTTCAGGGGGTCGGGGGAAGAGAGTCGGAATGGGTAAGACGAAGGGTCAGATAAAAAGCAGAGGCAATCTAAGCTGAGTTAATACTAACCGTCGGTATCATTACAGCCCAGGCAAAAAGTAGATTATGAGTAGGGTTATGCTAGGATTTCTCTAGCGAAAGGAATAAGGAGACAAAAGCGCTTGGATTACTCTAGCAAAAGAAATGAAGGTTCCGCTTGAATTTCTCTAGCGGAGGAAGCTACAAAGGCGCTTGGATTGCTCTAGCGCAGGGTGAGAGTTTTCACTGGGATTTCTGTAGTGGAGAAAAGAAGAAAGACGCTCGGATTGCTCTAACGCAGGAAGAACGTTTCCGCTGGGATATCGTTTGCGAAGAAAGACTAACTCTCGGATTGGCACTCGGATTGTCGGATTGTCTAGAGCAAGGCAATACGTTCCGCTGGGATTTCTCCAGAGGGAGAAGCAGAAAAAGGCAAATGAAGAGTGCTTGAATTGCTCTAGAGTAGTGTAATTTCTTATTCTGTAGACTCAAAGCCTGCTGGATCTTGGGAATGGGTGAACTGTACTTGTTGTCGACTTCTTAAATAGGAGAACCCCCAATATTGCCAGTCTGCTCATAAGCACCGTGGCGGTAGCATGACTTTCTGGAGATGATTCTAAGGAGCTCTCTTTACATTCTTTGAGGTCTCCCTGTTCGTATCTGTCAGAAAATGCGACGCTAGTTCTCCGGGCGATCAACCGGTATTCCTAAATACCGGGACGGAGTCTTTAGTGTATGTAGGTATAAAGAAAATGTGCCGACTTTCTATGACTTCCTACATGACGTTTGGAATGTAGGGGTAGGTGGATGTGTACAGGATGTTTTAACATTAGCGCAAGGTCGGGTGACGGAGGGGCAAGATTTGACGTGCTAGCATTATACCATGAAGATACGTTTGTGACATATCAAGCAATAACTGCTAGGCTAGCAATAACCTGTCATAAGCGAGGGGTTATCATACGCACTGTCACGTTTCATACTCACCATTATACTGAATTATGAACTTTTAAACAAACTAGAAATGGAACCTCAATTACTTTTTCTATTATACTTTTGAAATTTAAAAAGCATTTGTGAATAAATATTAGCTTGTTTGTCCTATATACATTCTTTTGGAATGTACATTACATAATTTCCACTCGAGTTATTAAATAGTTATATGGAAGGTATACTCAAAAGTGGCCGGAGTTCTCAGGACTAATAATGTATTGAACTTTTACCTCTTCATCATCAAAATGGGACTAAGAGAATATCAGGATAAAGGAAAATAGCTCTTAGTATAAAATAGTTACAAACTAAAATGTAAAACCTGATACGACAAAACATACGTAATTGCACATAGAATTATAAAAGAATAAACCAATAGAACGTAATGAAAGGGTTATCACATAAAAGGACTGCCCTTTGCACTTTTTTATCACAAAATGAATAGGTTCTTCTTTACAACGACGAGAATCCTATGAACCTGTGAGATTAAGGATATATTTTAGAATCATACATGCTAAAGTAATGCGTCAACTTTAAATCTAACGTTATATTGTCTATCCGTCCCACCAAGTTCCTGAACAAAACCTAAATTAGTACGCAGAAACTAATTTTAATAGTGAGGATTGCTTTTAATAAATGGTTTTGTGTCATTGACTTACTATATTAAGTGCTATGAAACATTAGTAATTAATAACGAAAATATATTTTTTCTATATTCTGTTGTGTAATAATTATAATACTTTGAAATTATTCTAAATAATTATCAATTTTCGTAAAGATATACTTGAGTCTGTAAGATTTAATGTAGTACAATGTAAAACACTGAATCTAATTCGTGTATAGGGATACACAAACAGACAAGTGCAGTGAATCTTTTCCGCAGTTTAAGTAAAATACCGCTCGGTAGAGTTTCGCACAGGGAGTAGTTTACCGTGAACGGCTCGCAGTCAAATAATGGTTGCTTCTACGGCCATGCACCTTCCAACTAAAATACTGGCAGAAATACTCGGTATCTATTACAAAAATAATATTTATATAACATGTAATTGTGTGAGTGTTAATAGAGGTTATTATGTACAAGATAAATGGGATCTTAAGGTTTTAATCTTAAGGATTGTTCGGTAGAAAGATGAACCCAAGAAAGTGAAACCACCCAATTTAAATGTTGAATCATAGAAATGAGGATTACACTAGATCATAAAAGCTACATAAAATGAATCAAACTTGTAGACAAAATCCTATGTATTTTACTATAAAATATATACATCGAGAATTTGAACTTACGTTATGTTGGAAATACATAAATTAAACAAACATAACCGTCATATTTTATAAAATAATTGAAATAAAAACAGTTTTATAATGGATTCATATTTTTTTTAATAGTAAGTTTAAGAATAAAAATCAAATATCAATGACAGAAAATAGTTATTATTATAATCAAGTGTTATATCACTTTTTGGTCTAGAGGTGGGAGTCTTACGTTAAATGCATTACAAAAAATTCGCTATTAGTATATAACAAACTACTGGGTTGGTATTTCTTTTAGTGTACTTAAAGAACAATTTATTTTTTCTCGGAACGTTCAAAGTGGTGTTACCGTCTGAAAAAATTTACAGACCCAACACATCCTATTAAAACGTGTTTAAACACATACAAAATAGAGAACTTTGATAACATTGCAGATCGACCACAAGTGCTTACATATACGTAACATTGTATTAGCATGCAATCTGCAAATCCAGCACAAACCAGCTCGTTAGTTAACCAAGTGAACCTACAATGATTGGCAACTGACAGCAGGGGTGACTACAGTGAGGCTTTGTCTGTAGTTTGCTGTAGTGTGTCCTCTTGTGCATAATATCTGCATAACTACGTATGAAACTCCATCAGTGATTATCATAATCATGAATATCTGGTATACAACGAAATGTCTAGGTCATCAATTTGATGGTATAATATGGTTGTATATTAATCTTACATTTTATTACTTCGTAATTATGACTGGATTAATGAGAGCGAGATCTTTCCTACAGGCAGTTCAATAAATAATGTTTATTTTTAAATTAGGGTAAAAGGAAACTAGAGGTTCCAGGTATATTCTTGGTTAGTACATCTTATTTTTTAATATCAACGTTTCGTTAAATATTTCTTCTTTTTTAGTTTATTTAGACTAAAATTGTGACAAATTTCCTTATTTTAAAAATTGGTATTGATGGGAGATATTGGAGAGTCAGTTGAAATTAGTGACTGAGATTTCATTAAATATTACCTTTTAACTGTATTAAAAACTCAATAGATTTAATATATTAAAACTGTGTGGTGTGTATTTGTATTGCATAGAGTAGTACTAAGGAAAAGTTGCATTAACAGACAAAGCCTTTTCAACTATGACTATTGCACAATGCTATAGCTGTACCATTGCGGTCATAAGTAAAATATTTGTAATCCTCGTGGAAAGACTGAGATCATATTTTTAGATATTTTTAGATCGGCTGAAAAGTTTTTGAGATTACCAAGTATAAATTGAAAAGAATATTAATTTTTCAAATTCCGTCAATTAAAAATTTGAAAAATGTTCGCATTTTCATACATCTTTAGAGATGCCTCTTCTAACTCAGTAAAATAAGCCAAAATAAGGATGCAACCTCGGAATGAAAGATAATAAGCTAAAAATTTGCATACGTTTTTATTTTGATGGTATAAAACTTACCTCAAAAGTCTCATATAATCACGTGTACGCGTCTTTAGATATTTAAGGTCAAAGTTCACGAAAATCAGCTTATTATCTTTCATTCCGAGGTTGCATCCTTATTTTACCGGACTATTCAAAAAAAATTCAGAGAGTACTTGTTAGAATCTGGAGGCATACTTATGTGTCTCCACGACTTTCTATTCCATTGTTCAAGTACAGACTTTGTCATAAGCTGATAAAAGATCTATACATTCTAAAGATGTTTAAGCTTCTCTTTAAGCACTTGAGAGTTGTGAACCGAAGATGCTGAATACAAGAATCTGGTAAAAAAATATTCAATTAGGTCTGGAGGAATATTGTTGTTTAGAATGTGCAATAGTAAGTAAGCTTATATCAGAGACTTAGGGTGGTACCTTTCTGATAACAGCAATACTGTTGCAATTCAATAACACCTGTTGCTACTATACTTTAACTTAAAGAACAGGTCAATAATAAGCCATTTTAATGAAAGTTTTGCTGTTTCATATTTATTTAGGCTATCACAGTACTTAATTGTAAAGGTCTATATAAACAAATTTGTTTACTCTATGTAAAAACAAGTTAAATATATAATTAACTTTTGTTTGCACCAAAATGTTCACTGTAAATAGTCCTTTAAATCTATATATCACATAATCCATGTTTATTAGAGGTATATCCTCGAAAAGTGTTTGATAAATATATATATATATATATATATATATATATATATATATATATTAGCATTTTTGAACAATATACGATTTCATATTCATTTTGAAACACTTAGCTCACAACTTCATTATTATTAATAACTACACCAGGAAAATCATTCATTTGTGATAATTGTGTATTCATCAACTCTATGGAAGTGGTCATTACTTTTCAATATTCCAATTGTGATGTGGTTTCAAGATACAGACGTTATATAGGTACCTAATACATAGATACATTTTCGTAGCATCTGTATAGTAGCATTCTTGAGCAATATACGATTTCATATTCATTTTCGTAATATGTTGATGAAATATTTATAAACAGTTCAAAATCAATGTCGATAATATATCTGTTTCAAGAATAACAATCTTACGTTTAAAAAAATTGATAGTATTCTAATAAAAAATTTAAAATCAATAAATTATATTTGTCTGCGATACGACTTTCTACATAATTTCTAGCGGCATCATTGGCAAACAAAATTTTGATTTATACTAAATTATAACATTGTTATTAAAATAATTGAGTAAGCATACACAAAAGTATAACAATATACGAAAGTTTTAAGTTATAATAAATGAAACATATTTGATTAAACAAAACACTGTTCTATTGGCTCTGTTCTCCGGTTAGTCGCGACAATGGATGGATACTGTAAATGGTGTTCAATAATAGTTGGTATTCAAAGGTAATTAAATGTTGTGTATTCATGTGTAAAAATATACAAATTAAAGAAGTTTCCGTTATGAGCTATATAAGTAAATTCATTAAGTAGTGAAAAAAGAGATTTGATTAATTTGCTTTACCCGCAATAATAATGCCACAATTAATACTATTATTTGAATTTAATCCCATTAAAAAACCGATTTAATCTCTTTGTGTAGTAGAATAATGACAGTACTCACAGCCTGCGGACACTTTAATTTTCAGGCACTTGTTTTTTGAGTAGATACATAGGCTTTAAACTGATTTGTGTTATATGTGTTGTATGTGTGAGAGTTACAGACGAAACAAGAGTAATGGATTGGTTAACTTAAAATATGTCAGTAGAATTGCTTGGTACGCAACATTTCTCTTCTCATGTGAGTCGATATGTTTGCAATCCGTCTCCTCTATGAATCTGTCGATACGTTGTAGTGTATGCTTTGCTATATATAACTTATTAGTTTGATTTCGACACACACACACACACACACACACACACTATATGTATTATATATATATATATTATATATATATATATATATATATAATATATATATATATATATATATATATATATGTATATAATTAGACAAATATTAATTAGAGATACTACTGGAAAGTAGTTATCAACAAAATATTTGAAATTAAACTCAGGAAAGTTATACGTATATTATCGGTTAGATTGTTTATGACCTTAGCTACACGGTGGAAAAATTAAATGG
The DNA here is from genome assembly GCF_021130785.1 of Homalodisca vitripennis. Classification (NCBI taxonomy): domain Eukaryota; kingdom Metazoa; phylum Arthropoda; class Insecta; order Hemiptera; family Cicadellidae; genus Homalodisca; species Homalodisca vitripennis. The sequence continues at coordinate 121,647,652 of NC_060207.1, read as the reverse complement.
GAAGTTATCGTCATAAAAAACCTAGCGTTATGGCTCTCAAAATACGAAGATCTTTATTAAACAGCTGACTTTGTTCAGCAACTCATTTCAATGTTCCATGCTATTTTGTTAATTCATCTGACTAATGTAATAGTGAAACTGCTGCAGATTTCCTACTCTGCACCAAAAAGTCAGCCCTTATTGTGTGCCGGTGTTCTAAGAGTTAGGCTGTCACTTTAGATGCAAATCCTAGGACAGAACCCTAAATAAGGTCAACCCGACTTCTCCAGGAGCGTGAATCTAGATTAGATGTCTCGGACTATTGTCTGTGATAACTCAAAGTTCTGTATAAACGTGTTTGTTTGATCAGATAATGACTAAGAATAACTAAAATGTGCTTTACAAAAATATAAAATAATTTTATGACTCATTCAATACGTGTGACCAACATTGAATGGTAAGTTAAATATGTATTTTAATGGAAAGCTTTAAGTTTACAAACGATAGAAGTCTATTTATATTAGCATTCAATATATAAACTCAAAAAAGTTTTGTGCCGAATGAATTCTGATGCTACTAAAACCGAGGAAGAGACATACATCTAAAATTATTATTCAAAATAGTTAGTTCTCTATGCAAGTGGGAATTCTATTTTGGATTTCATAGTACCAATAGTAAACTACTCACTAGCATGAATAGTAGTATAAGTAAATATTGAAAATTAAGTTGAATTCAGAAAACAGTTTAGCATCAGTTAAAAGAATCCTGACTTCACAAGTCAATTAAAAACTTTTATATTCATTATTTTATTAATGCTACTAAGATTAATACTATACATTGCATAGACTAACGATTTAATTGGCCTAGAAATTTTAATTCTTGAATTGTTTGCTATATTTATGTTATGAGGCTTAAAACTCTAGAAATACAAGTAATAAACCTTAAAATATGCCTCCCTTTTTTTCTTTCTGTAATAAGTTCAAATTACAAACTCCAACAACAATCATACTTTTTTCCTCTAGTAAATGAGACTGAGGTGATGTATAAAAACAATGTTTATACACAATAATTTATTACATTCTTTGTCTCCGTTACAAAAGGGTCTTTTAGGTTACTACTGCAAATGAGATTTGGTGCAGTTTCAATAAGTTAAAGTTTCAATACGGTTCAACAAATTGTACCGATTGTATTAAATAATAATTCTGGGGTAACTGGATTACCGGTGGAAGGAGTAGGCCCAGATGAATGATAAGGGCTGGACTGTACAAAAGAGGCTGCTATCGGCGAGGCGCGCATCGCAGATGGCAATGTTTGATAACGAAATTGAGAGGTGGGGTGAGGTAGACGTACCTTACCTTCATCTCAGTTAATCGGAAGTGATTGTAACGAGTAGAGTTGATGCTTAGAGTAAATCTGTTTTGCTAATCGTCATCAAACCTGCGGGTAAGTGAACTTTTTAACTGGAGTCCAGTCAGTATACATTCTTAGTTATTTTGGAATAAATTTGGGGAAAGAAATATTGTAAAAATTAAATTTAATGGGAATTTAGCAACTTGTCCTTTTGATCTGTGCAATATAAAACTTGTTGGTGCTATGAGCACATGTTTATACAATTTTAAGTAAAATTACTAAAAGAGTTTTGTGGCTATTAGAGATGCTTTCAGCAATATTTTTGATTTATTAAATCTCTAACACTGAAGAATTTTTTTGATTTATTAAATCTCAAACACTGAAGAATAATTTTAAAGTAAAGTAAAGCAAATTAGTAACAAAATAAAAATTGAATTTTGAATATAAATTAAAGTGAAGAATTGCCAGATCATATTAGAGTGTGAATGTTTGAATTTTGAAAATTGAATAAAAGACAAGCTGTAAGAACTTTGTACATTTTTGGAAGTGAAGAATATATTACAAGTTTGAATTTAAAAGTCATCAAGAAGTTTTTATTTCTATTCCAGTTATTATTTTTTAAGAAGAAGTTTTATTTTAGTTTGAACTTTATTTATTTCAGAAGATTTACTTTTATTTTTAAACCTTCACAAAAGTCTATTTTAAATTTCAAAGCTAACCCCTCATGTGCCAGTAAAACGGTACAAAGTGTATCAAACTTTTACATGTGTTTAGAATGAAATGATTGATTCCAATCCAGTATAGAGAAAGCTTTGAGTGGCTTTTAGTTCGATCTCGATAGCCTCACAATGTTGTTTCTGTGGCTACCTCCAGCTTTATTCTCGGAAAGTCCTTTGTATCAGAAATACTTTAGTACCTACCAACACGATGGCTTGGGGACATCGATCCTTTGGTGGAGATAGCCGTCAAATCCCTACCTCTCACAACAGACACTAGTAGGGTATGTGACTTACCCTAACTGCAATATAGAGTTCTAGTTAGCGAACATCCTTGAGAAATTAATAGTCACTAATAAATTAATGTTTTTGAACTATAAAATAACTGTACAGTCATAAAGTGTTTTTATCCATAACAGTTAACTCTGAACCAATGCTATTGTCTTCATAAAGCTTTATCGCATTATTAGTTTTAAACTGCTACTGCTTCTTAAACTACTCCAACAATGAGATGAGCTTCATGGTTAACTCGTGGTTAAAGTCACGTTTCAGAAAGATTAATGCAATACAACTTGTTTAAAAACTTTCTATTGATGGGTGAACCAGAAACACTCGATTAATTTTTTCATATTGCCTCCGGTAGTGACACCACTTTTACTATTACCATAAGTAACGATATGTTCCATAGCATCTGACACATAACTTACGGCCATGCGAAGAAAACTACAGCTCGGCAACTTATTCTGCCTTGTTACTACACGTCATATTTCATTTAAAACAACTATTTAGGAGCATGACCTAGAGCATTAATCTACACTAGGAAGCTTCTCACGGCAAATCTCATGTAACTTATAATGATTAGCATAATTCCTATCACTGCAGTCAATCCTGTCTCGTCACTTCAGGACGATTTTTATATATTGCCTCCAATAACGAAGTCATTCCGAAGCCAAACACGAACATCGATGTCTCCTAGCAAATCTGAAGTAACTCATAATAATGATAAAAAACCGGTTGCCTGTAAAGTCGGTTTACTGACGATAGTTGAACGTGACAAGGTCGTAATAAAATACTGATGGAATAGTTGCATTTTTCAAAAGAAAATTTTAATTTTATTTGTTTCATAGATATTTTGTATGGATATAGAGAAGGAGGTAAATGGAAATCACAATGGAAATGATCAAGTTACATTTATTTGTACGCATAAATACAATTATGTCAATTGTTCATAAATCTTAAATTTAATATTTAAAATTTGGAAACATGATTAAAATTTTTGTAATTCTAGCTTTTAAAAAATCCCGCCTCAATGTGTTTGATATAGGAGAAAATTGTTCGCTTTGACGGCTGGCGGGTCCAACCTGTCATTTCAGACACGTTGTTATTATATGTGGAAAATTTAACATTTATGATTTAATTTTTTGACATCATAGCTACGCTCGTTAATTATTTTGATCGAATAGTAAAGCCATTGATTTTTTACTAATTTTGAAATAGTTCTGTTAACTTATTGTTATAGTTTTGTCAATTATAGCATAACCTACAATCGCTGAACTAGAGGACCGATGCTATTTATTTTAACGATAAAAGCACGAATACGAGATCATGAAACATATATTTAAATCATTACCTTTATCGCCGCAATTATTGTTGCTATAAACTATTGACACCACATTCACTTTTCACTGCACTTCATACTTGACGAAAATATGTAAATGTATTATTGTATAGCAGCTGTCCACGCGGACGCATCGCTCACTCAAGTAGAGAGTCGAGAGACAGGTGTCGAACAGATGTTCCGCGCTCTCGCTTGCACTTCAAGTCTTAAATGGGACGTCTCAGAGTGAGGTAACGCCGCATGACGTCATGTTTTTTGGTGCGTGCAGCCGGCTCCATCGAATGATAAGATGTTGTCACGTCAAAAACGGCATCGCCACAATTTACTGTCAGGCTTATAAATGTGGTTTCATATAATTATGAAACGTGTAGTGTGTTATCGTTGTCAGATACTTTTCCAGTCCACAAATACCTGAAATAAATCTCAGACAGCCCTATTTCGTTTGAAAACTTTTTAATCCAAATTGGTTTGGTAGTCTCTAAAAATTCAGTTGATAGTATCCTCCTTTTTGAATTAGGTTAATAAAGTGACTCTACGTAATTTAGAATCTGAAATAGACGTACATGATAGGTGCATATTATTTCATTTTTACGAGCATGAGGATCTATCAGGCGTACAGCGATTTTTTTTATCTTTGCGCGTGTATTAGTACTTTTTTTTACGAATGAATTATTATTCCGGCACTTTTATTGACTTTGCTTTACTTCCCCTATCAAGAAAAGATATATATATAGTATATATATATATATATAGTATATATATATATATATATATATAGTACTATATATATAGTAATTTACTTCCGTGTGTGGATTTTCGTGAATTGATTTTGTTTTAGGTATCCCGGTCAAGAAAATATAAAAATACGTAGGTTTGAGCAGTCTAAATACGGTAAATAATGTATATCTACGGACATTGTAATTTTTCAAAGTTTAAAATATTTCTGGAGCGATAGCTGAGTTTGTTTTGTTGATCAAGAAAATTGCAGCCATTATTGTCAACATATAAATTTATAAATTACTGTCACATCCATACTATTTTGGAAGTTGTATTTTCTTTCTTTTCTTCTCCTTTGAGGAGATAATTACGATGCTTACGAAAGAGAAAAAGTAGCAAAGGAGCCAAACAGGCATAAACTGACGAGGGAATAATATAATATATGAACCAAACTAGAAATATCAAACTATTAAACAAAGTCAGTAATATACATATTTGGATCCAAACCAAAACTCCATTAGTAAGCTCATATACATTTATTTAATTGGAGACTTATAAGTATATTTATAAACAGAATACGTTTTTAACTTGTTATCAAATAGAATATAGTTTATAATTTTCTAAACTAGTGATTCGAGAGGTACTTTATTTATAGAAAATATGTTATTTTATACAAAATTGTGTTATTAATAACACCTGATGTGTTTAGTCCACATAATAAGAAACATAACAGTAGGAACAGACTACTGTAAGCTCACTGTGGAAAGTCATCTAAATTCAACAGATATTAAATCAAAGTTGCAAATAATTGCTAGCCCTCCAATTTTCCATATCAATTGTAATCTAAAGAGGTTGACTGAGTCACTATTGTCACTTGTAACGTCATGTGACAGCCATGTTAACTAATGAACTGACACCAGTTAAGCAAAGAATCTAAATGCTAGGAATGTATGATTCAGCGTAACGTTGCTTTACTAAAGAAAATACTGTCGTCCACAAATTGCGACTTCTAATCCCGGCCGTTCCGAGACATTTTCAACACCACAATTTTGAAAAGTGTGAGTTTTATCCGAGTGAGATTATTGTAAGAAAGTAAATTCCACGAATTCTTGTGACAGACCGAGAGCAAAATGTGTCACTTGTGGGGGTTAATCGCTTTATATTTGCTGGAAACTCAGACAAGTATTGTGTGTGACACATGAAACTCGGACGGGTGATACAGAACTACGACGCTTTTCTCGAACAAAGTATAACGTTTCTTCACGACAACGCTCGATCTACGTCTATCATCTAACCCAGATACTGGTGAACCATACAAACAGAAATTTGTTAAAAATTATTACCATCTATTCCCACAAATAAAACCTCTCTTAGATGGGTTATGTTTTGAGAACGTCAACAAAGTCAAAGCATTTTATTTTTTTATATGTAGTCATCATTTTAATTCGTGAAAATATATCAGTGGTGACTCTGACATAGTCCAAACAATTATTTAAGTGGTATTACCGTATTTTTACTTGGTAATCTGTATTTATTTAGTAGATAGCATCTTTGAGTTAATTCTTTATTCCTAAAAGTAATGACTTGAATTTTAATAGAATATTTTTAATGTTACTTTTTACCAACAGGTTTATGCTTAACATGTTATGTCCAAGTTTTCTATTGGGAAGTATTACTTACTTTTGTGGGTGGATTTCAATGTTTAAAGTTTTAGATTATTGCATGCTTGTTTTTGAGACAGATTCAAAAAGAGTAAAGGTCCAACTTCTTGAAACGTAGTGATTATTTTGTTTTACAACGGCGGCACATGTCTGAAATCCGCTAATCTTTAAATGGTGTTCCGTCAATAATGAATACAATGCACTAATGACTTCCATAGTATTTCTTTGATATAATAACTTTTATTTTTATAAACTGAACAAAAATTAATTAGAAAGCAGATTATTTCTCTCATGTATTTATATTATAAAAAACGCGCGTCAATGTTAAAAAGGATCAATGAAAGTGCCCAAGAATCCATAAAACAGAACTATTTACGAGATCGTATACAAGGATAAAAGAAGTTCTACGTTGCGAATTTTATGTTTGGAATTCATGATGAAAGTCGAGCTATGGAATATTTTATTTCCTGTTCATACATCACATACCTTTTAGTGTTTTTATTTAGAGCTAGCGTCATTTATATTATCCATAAAAGATGATCCAACGAAATATATGGATACTTACTTCACCCTATGTGGGTTAAAACTCACTATAGAGCTTAAGTGCACATTTTCGGATATAACTAATTTAGTTCGTGGTAAAATTTAATATGATAGTTATAATGGGACTACCTCATTCATTAAAGAAAATCGTATTTACTCAGCAAAATTATCAGATAAGAAAGATTTTTTTCTTTCTCACTATTAAAAATGAAGAACTATTCAAAATTATCAGTCGGATAAATAATAACAAGTCTATAAATATAATTGCTCTAGAGAATCATATAACTAAATGCATATATATATAACTAAATGAATCATTTTTCACATATACATAATACATATTTAAATCACTATTCCAGACATTTTGTAAAGAAAGTATATAATTGAACAAATTCTTCAACACCAAGTTCTCAAACAACACATTTCATCTATATTTGGAGGAATAACAGACAAATTTATTACGTTTGATTCCTTAAATAATCAATATAATAATGAAAGAGAAACTCAGTTTGGGTATTCAAAATACAATTCTAATACATAAGATTTCATGTTATTGAAATAAATAAATCACTATACAAAAATTATATCTGTTAATGTATGGAAAAAGTTAAAAAATTAAACCTTATTAGGTTTATATTAGTTGTTCCTGATAAAGTCCTTTCATTTTGTTGATCACCATATAGACCTACTACATTCCAAATGGAGGCTGTACGGACAAAGGACGGTGCTTGAGAGTACATAAAAAATATTTAATTTTCCAGTACGGGGTTATATTGCTAATAAGTAATACAATCGCTCGTTGCTAAAATCGGATCTCTCAAGAAATATTTCTGAAAATGTGTTGTTATTTTCATAAGGTTTGTGTGTATATATACACACACAGGCACACACACATATATATACACACGTGTGTGCGTGCGCGTGTGTGTATACAAATTATTCTTTATGTTAATATATATATATATATATATATAATATATATATATATATATATATATATATATATATATATATATAATATATATTATGTATTATATATTTATACTAGCAGTTTCCCGCAGCTTCGCACGCAATTTACCGTTGAAAAGCAGTACATTATATAAACGTATTATTTTTCTATCACATTCTAAACATTGCTGAGATAATTGATAGTCGTTGTTCCTTCATGAGCCTCTTGGGCGCATTATGAAGGTGTGTAGCATATTTCCTGCCTCTATCTTTCGTGGTTTTTGTTAGGTGTTGATAAGTTATTCAGAACAATTAATTTATATGGATGAACCTCGATAAATTAATTAGGTTATAAAGAATCAAATTCGGTCTCTTAAAATTAATTTTCTGTCTAAGATATTTCCAGTATTATTGAGGAGTGTGCCTTCAAGAAAAAGTATCAAAGAAAACCAATTTTGATCGTAAAGCGTATTCTTTCGGCTCTTTTCATTTACCTCCGATCTAACAAAATTCGATTACCTTATGTGCAAACATTAACAGATGTGTACAATGAGGTTGTTTTCATAATAGCGTTTAATAGTATTTTCATTGAATTAGATAGTTTATTGACCATTGGTGTAATCTAAATTTAAAATTAGGCAATGACGTCTTTTATGCAACCTGCATTACACTACTGATCAAGCACTTTACTATAACAATTTTCTAAACTTTAAATGTAAACAAATGGTTTTCTCCTCTTTGATGAACTTCAGCTGAAAGTATTAACAGCTGTTAAGTATCAGTTCGCTTTGTATTACGTGTCGTAGCGCAGTCTGTTTGATCCAATATAAAACATTCCAACATCAAAAACAATTTATAATTTAAAAATTATTAAATAAACTATTTAAATTGGACCAAATTGTGAATCTAAACCATTCCCAAATTCCAAAAGATTTCATCAAAATCGGTCCAGTCGTTTAGGAGGAGTTCAGTCAATTATTAAAATTCAAAAATGTCAAACATTGAAAAATTAAATAAGGCTATTGCCATTTATACAATTTTGATTAATGTAAACAAAAGTCGTTTGACAGTTATTTGGTCTTCCGACATATGTTAGTTTAGTTATTTAAACGCATATGTGACAGATACGGCCAAATGCAATATAATTGAATCGTAAAAAGTGAGGGCTCTGTGGTGTAATGGTAGCACATTCACCCGGCAAGTGAGAGATCCGGGTTCGAGTCCCGGCGGAGCAAGTACTTTTTTTGATTGAATGTTTATTGAAAAATTAAATAAGGCTATTGCCATTTATACAAATTTGATTAATATAAAGATATGTATCTTTGTATATATATATATATATATATATATATAAAGATATATATATATATATAAAGATATATATATATATATATATATATTGTATTGGGGTTTTTAGAGCGTAAACTCTGCATAGGTAAAAAGTTTTAAACGCCGAACTATGAACCATAACTACTAGTCTAATAATTGTAATTGATTATTTACTTTTAACTGTTATTTGTATTATTAACTTCAAACAATTAATGTTTATCATTACTTGTGGAATAAGTCGTTATTTCATTTTTTATCAAGAATTGGCCTAATAGGTAGAGGTCACTTGATAGAGGTCACGTGTTTGGAGACACCAACAACCTGCTCACTGTTTACGGTTCGTGTTTCTGAGAAGTACACGGTCCTCCCCGACAGCCACCCCATTCTACCAGCCCCACAACACGGTACACAGCATATATCAATGGCTACATCAACCTAATTACTGTAATAATTATATTCATGTTCTATATAAGGTGGTAGAAGCTTTACCTAGATGTAGAACAGTTTCTCATTATAATTTTCCTTTGTACAAGACTCTACGGTTTCTTAATTTAAACCAATTAAACTTAGATATTTTTAATGATAAATTGGAAAATATTTTAAAGATATGCAGCAACCTTTTATTTTGATTTAATTTATTGTTCATTGAAGAAGTGTATGTGTACAATGTAGCAAGTTGTTATTTTTATTTAAATTGTATAGAGTTCATTTATTTATGTTGTGTAAAGAAGTTTAAATATTAATTTGTGTAACTGCCAGCAGTTTAGTTTAGTTTAGTTTGTTATGTAAAGTTCATATTAAGAGTACATTAATTTTAGTTAGGATGGCTGTTTTGGGAATAATTGAAGGGTTTGTACTTTTTGTGCTATATCATGTCATGTAGCTGTCATGTAAAATTGAAAAATAAATAAATAAAAAAAAAGAAAGAAGTTATGTATCTTATAAAAAACCAGTACAACTTACAGTTCACCAATTAATTTTTAAATTTAAATATTTTAGGTGTTTCCTATTTCCTTCTGTTTTAAGAATGTTGTACTATTCTTTTGTTTATCAGTATTTACAAACAGCAATTTTATACACGTGAACAATGTTCGTCATAGAGAGCGAAGGACGTCATATCCACTCGTATATTGCAACTGTCAGCATTCGAACAATGCCATAGGGCATAACCGTGCATTATAACATTTCTCAGTATATGGAAACTTGAATATGTGTGGTGTAAAAACAGGAACTGTTGTAAAGGAAGGTTGTTAATTACTACTTGAACAATATCAGGAAAAAACCATTCGTTTATTGCAGTGTTTTGGACATGTAGATTACATTTTAAAATCTGTTTGCTATTAGTTGGGATTTATCTAAATATTATTTCACGAAACGTACGAATTAATTTTCAAACTTGTGGAAAATAATCGTAGTAGATCATTAACTGAACAAGAATGCATAATCATATAAATGCTCTCATGGCGTTTATTTTAATCATCTTTTATATTTGTGTTTATTCAAATATTTTTGGCTCAGAACTAACATTTAAGCCACAGGTCTCTGGATTAAGTGTTAGAGAAGATTTCTTAGTTCGCACTTTGTTTTATAAGAAAATACATGCTTTATCATTTTTACAAATATATATACTGACGGGTAGGGAGCTCTTTGATCCTTTAACACCAACATCAATACAGAAACCTCTTTGGACAAAGAGAAACCTATGTACCAAGTTGAAATATCTAGGACTCTTCTATGAAGAGTTATCGCACAGAAGGGCAGACAGGCAGGCTGATGAACCCTTACCTGATGAAACATTACCTATAACTATAAGTGTCACAAAACATAAATACCACTATCTGACCTCCCTATAGTTGTATCAATATTCCATTTCCAACCGAAAAATATGATCATTTGTAGATGAACCGCTACAGGAATGCCGAGTGCCAAATATACCTTGTATTTTGAAAATAATAATTTTATTTGAAAGTAAAGGGAATACCTTAGATCGGTTGCAATAAATGTTACGCTAGCAACAATCTTGACTATATAGTCCATAAAAAAGAATTATTCGTTTTATAAATTTTTACTGTAGGTAGTTAGTTGAGGTATTAAAATAATTAGTCCTTATCAATATTTCGTTTGATATTAAATTTTACGTATTTCTTCGGAAGTATTTCAAACCCTGAGACCTTTGTTTCTTGTCTTATGTGTGTTATAAAAGAATATATAGAGAATAAGTGCTATATTGTGTTGTTTGTAGATTATTAGAACTCCCATTTATAGTTTCCCTACTTTGCAGTAATTGGTTTAATTTAGCGATCAAACAAAATGGACGGGCATAGGTTTAAATAATAAAATGCCTCGCAATAAATTGCATTACAAAAACAAAGTAACTTTGCTATTTCACTTAATTATATGTGTTCTCAAAGTTGCCTTTCATTTTTACAATCAAACATTTTCCATGACATAAAAAGTCATCTACTTTTGAACTCTAGCATATTTCCCTTACCATTAAAAAAAATCATAAATACATTAAAGTCAACATATTCTCTAGCCTCATCCCAGAAAAGGCCAGGCACTCGTCTAGGAAGAAGGACGGTCAGGATTTAATGGACGCAGAATTGAGTTACAGTGACCCTGTGCCAACATAAAAGCCAATTTACTGCCTAGTGACCCTCGCTTACGGCGTGGTGGTCGGTAGGAATAATTATGTTAAGGTTCAGTGCTGTACCTAGAATTTGTAGGGTCCGAAGGGCTGAATTATATTCTCCTGGGATACAGGTAAATGCAGTGTATATCATGTTTAATAAAAATAAAGTGTTCTCTTATCTTTACTTTATATACCATAAATAATGCAGGATAAAACATTTTAATTACAAAGAATGTTTTCAGTGAAATACTCACTTTTTCGCGCCTCTTAGTAAAAAGGTAATATTTAGATGATATTTATGTACGGTACTTGCGTATGCTTTTACAAGTATGTATTCACAAGTATGCTCGTGCAAGTATGTATTAGTCGTTACTTTTAACAAATAATTTGCCAAACCAAACTAACCATTTTACCAAAAGTCGTAAGTATTCACTTAGATACTGTTTAGAAATACCTTTAAAGGCCACGTTTACTATGTATTGACCAAAAACCTTAAAATTGTCTCCTGAAGATTCAAGAAAACTCGGTGTGGCCATTTCATAAGATATGAATTCTTTATAGCACATTTAGTGGGTGTTTAGTTCAAAGTTGTAAGACAGCAAGTTTTTTATAGTAATTTTGTGTTATGGTAATGGAGAATATATACAGACTGCGTGACATTATTAGGTGAGGTTCTTGGCGTTTTACAACATTACAGACATATTTTCAACAAAATGCATTTAACCCCTGCAAACAAACCTCCTATTACAATTCTTATTTAGGGGTATCTCTAGATGGACGCAAATGTTTTAAAGTGGGTTTTAAAATATTTTAAAAGTTTAATCTACAAATTACGATATTAACCTGAAGTAGAAGGGAAGCTTGTATTTTGTTAAGGGTTCATTTTATTATTTAATCCTAATACTCGAACACACATTTACATGAGTTGTGAGGGGTTTAATCACACACATGATTAAGCATACACAATCAGAAAACGGTTATTAAAACAGGGTTTTATGCGCATACAAAATTCTAATTACCTATTTTTAGTTTAACATCTATTGAGCCTCTACCGCGAGGCTTCATTATTCCAAGAATGTAGTTGCGTGCGTAAAATTTTGACGGTGTGAGAAATACTTAGATGTTAGTAATGTAACCCGTACTAAAATTTCAATTTCAAACTAACAGGTAGTGTCGAAGAAAACAATAATTACAATTCTGGTCTGCGCTTGGAACAAGTTAGTCCTAATTCGGTGGTAAATTGTAGGAGACAGTTATAACCAAATTTTTTAAGACAAAGATGTTAGATGATTTCAATAGTGTTTAAATTAACCCTAAACCGATATTTGAATTTTAGAATTGTACTCTTTTAGCGATGATTTTACTGGACGAGGAATATTGTTAACAATTCCAATACTCTCTGAAAAAATATTAAAAGAATTAATCTCCTTCTCACACTTATAAATAAAACACGAGTGATCTAACCAACTCAGGTAAACCGCGAAAGAACGTACGGGTTTACACATTTAGTAGCACATTAACCTCCATATGCGTACATGTGTAATAACAACAACAACACACACGATAGTTTTTGATCAGTTGGTGATACCTCCAGATTATATTCACTTGCAGTATTAAATTGAAATAAATTCTAAACCCGATCTTTTCTCTCAGCAAGTGGATATACAATTTATGTATAAGACACAGTTTTACTTCAACCGTTTAATTTCTGAGCCTTGTTTTAAAATCCTACATAATTTTTACTTACTTAGGAAACAATTTTTGTGAAATTTTTTTGACACTTATGATCGAACACCAAAGTTACATATCATCTTAGGCATAGAACTAGAGCTAGAACAGGCTCACACTTCTCTGGGTCTAAAAAATTTACAATTGAAAATTTATCAATGTTATGAATGAATGAATAACGTTTATTCCAGCATTACTTATGTACTTATATACAATGTTTCTTAGATGAAATACTCGTAGCTATTATTATATATACAGCAGCTTTTATATATATATATATATATATATATATATATTATATATATATAATGTAAGAAAAGTGTAACGAATAGTACAATAAAAATAACAATACTCAAAAGCCTACATGGGCAATCTGCCTTTGCGTAGGCCTAGTTGCATAAAAGTAGTTGCGTAGCCGCCAACATAAAATTTATATAATACGGTGGGTATGTTAATAATAGAGTAAGAATAATGTAAAAAATATAATGGGATATATGTCTATTGCTTCTTGAATTTTACTGTGTACGTGATTGTTTTTATTCAAGCGGTGGAAAAACAAATGAAATAAAAATGGTATGTGTAGCTAAACTAAATTATCAATTTATGGAGTAGTGAGATGAGAGAGAAAGAGAGTGTGTGTGTGTGTAGTGCGTGAGTGCGAGCGCGCGCGCTCGTGTGCATGTGTTTGTGTTCAGTTAGCAATAGTAATGGTAAAGGGTCAGGTCAGTGATAATAACAGGGGTACCCGGCAGTGATAATGATCTCCGCCTCTGATACGCCTAATTGCAATAGCCACTCATTGATACGATTTTTGAAAACTGCCAATAATTTCGTTAAAGAAATTACAAGCGTGAAAGAATCTAGAAATATTTCTGAATAGTAATTTGATATTTAATACGAATTGGTTGTAGAGAAAGATCTATATAGTTGTAAAGTGGCTATTCCTGTGTCACGGGCATATCGAGTGTTATATGAATGGGGAATTTCTAAAGCTAAAGTTCCTAGAAAAAACCCCACCCAGGCCTGGAAATTTCAGGGTCTTAAATTACCTAGACAGTGATCACTCATTCTAGATTCCGTTATCACCCAGATCCAAGAACAAATATAATGTAAAATATATAGCATACCAAAATGACCTAGAGACTAGAAAATTACGTTAGCTAAAAGGTTACTGATACATATAGCCAGAAATATCTATATGCACAAGCTACCAAATGCCAGCTGTCATGTTTAGTTTATATTAAAGAACTTGTATTTAATTTAGATTTTCGCTAAGCGAATAATGACATTCATGAAAGAGAAAACTCTTTAAAAGTACAATAGGTTCAAATTATTCAAATTGAATTCAAATTACTCTGTAACCTATATGTTCCATTTTAGAAAAAGATAAATTGAAACAACTTGACAAAAACCTAAAACATTACAATGCATGAACTATACATTATGTATGAGCATTATTAGGCGATGGTTTAGTATGTAACGCCCATTTTAATGAGTTGCAAATAGACTTCGTTCGCTATTGGACATATTACAAGAGTTGTGGTTTCTTTATAGACATCTATTGTATTTGTATAAGTATTTTGTTATTTTAATTTTCTGTAACTAAATTTTGGGTTTGTTGCATTTACAGCATCAAGATGATTAATCTGCAACAGGAAGCTAATGAAAAACATTAAACGTAGACCATCATGTATCTTGCTGAAGATAGAGCTTATATTGGTTACTGTTAACTCACATTAAAACATAAAACCCATATTTAATACTTTTATTTTTTGTGAGGCCTTTCGATAGCGAGGCTATCTTCTTCAGACACATCACAGAAAGGCCTCACAAAAAAATAAAAGTATTAAATATTGGTTTTATGTTTTAAATGTGAGTCGTCATGTCTCTTGTTTTTAAATAGTTAAATTTTTAATATTATGAATTCCATATAACTTAGAATTACTTTATTTGTAAAAATATATGACTCACTTTGAAGACAAATCATGAACGAGACACCAAAAAATCCAATGTTCTTCTTAATGTCCTAAATATTTTTAAACTGTACCATTTTATGGAGGAATTAAAATGCTCGTGACATTGCTGATAATAATACTAAATAAAACATTTACATAAACGATGGTTGCAAAAATAAAAAAAATACGTTAGGCTATAAAATCAGGGCAAAAAACTTTATCCATATAAAAATAGCCTTTATTGCTCTACAAGTCACATTTTAAAATACATTTTCTAAAGTCAAATTCGAAAACAACGCGTTAGGTTATAATTAATTATGTTTACATCAACTACGTCAATTATTCTCTCTCCTCTTAACTTCCGAACGAAAATTATTTATATTGGGATTGCCTCTTCAATAATTGTGTTAGTATCTTTGATGTAATCTTTATTAAAGTGTAAGTGTAAAGTTTAGTCGTACAGAAAGAAAACAAATTACGTGTAATTACTGTTACATAATAATATTATTAATGAAGATTATTAAAAGTCAGCAAAAAATAATATTATAATTAATTTAGGTAGCAATGTGTTGTTCGTAATTCTCACCCAACTGTCTTTAAACACATATCAAAGTTAAATGACGCAGATTGTAAAATAAATTCTGTGTAACAACTACGTGTGGACATTAATTGGAAAGAACAAAGTTTATATCGAGAATATCAAAGTTGGGAGGAAAGTTCCAACTCACCTGTCAGCGTGATTGTGGCCACAAGTTGAGGGTATTATATTTCAATTTACCGCCTCTACTTAATACAATAGACTTGTTCAAGCCTCTGCATGGAACTTGGTGAATAATAATCATAACAATGACATTATAATGTTTATGATAAGAATTAATTATTACATTCACGGTCTATAGCCCCGAACCTATATAGTTAAATAAAGTATGGTACTGTATCTTACCAAAAGAGTTATAAAATTTGTATCCACTCCATGTTTCGGAACGTATATTGGAAACATGTAACATGAATTTAAGTATAAATATTTTACGAACCCTGCTAAATTGTAAAAAACACGTTTTTCTTCCCGTTTACAGTTAACTTCTTTACTACCATCAGAAACAATAATATATTTTTTGTCGTAAGTATGTTATTGGCTTAAATGTCCTACTTCTGGATCATTGAGAACGCCCTTATTACTATATCTAGAAATAATTATTCAACTGATTTTTCTTTATACTTATATTTACTTTTATTAAAACTTTCAAATTTTTGTATAATTATTTTTTGTATTACGTAAATATTTTATAACATCATTTTTTTGTATATTCTAAAACAGTAATATGCATTTCAGAATGAATCTGAAATATTTCTTGCATCGATATTGATAACTGTACTATACGGTATGTATAAAAGTCATTATTACAAGAACCGTGTTTAATATTATTAGCGCAGTTTTACGGTCAGTTAAAAATGTTTTAATATAACTGTTAAAACTAAAATTTAACTACCACTACTGAAACTCGTATTATTGACGTGACATTAAAAAGAAACCCTGATTTAGTTATTTAAAAGTACTATGAGTAATTTGTGCGTTATAGGTTTCTCTGTAATTGATTTTACTACTATCTTATTGGAAAATCATTGATTTCTTAAAGTAATAGTAAAATGTGTCTTTTATGAATCATAGTTATATTTTTTAATGTTATATTTTGTAGAATTAAATAAAAGGGTTTATTATTCTCTCCGTTGCGTGCTTTGGTTATGATGATGGGAGAACCTTTATAATAATTCTTAATAGTCATGATAAATTTATAATAAATCTTCATTCACAATATTAGCAACTATTACGTTAGTAAAACAGTAACAATTACTCGTAACGTTTAGAAGGTGTTTCAGATACTAATGAAACAGTACAATCGGTACGTCCCTCGAGATATAAATAAAGAATATCATTGGAATGTTCGTTCTGTAATTATCGTTCTTATTGCATGCACAATAATTTTTAGAAAAACTCAAAACAAGTGAGCACGGCACCTTAGGGCTGCTTATAGAAACGTGTAAGGGCTAATGTTCAAATTTTATTGTTACTTGTAAATATTTAAATAAAAATATATGTTAATATAATTTTTATTTCGCGAAAAACTACATAACAACTGTTATTAAAGGATGATAAATAAAAATAGAATCGAACATAAGCTAAACTATTTGACTTCTGTTTGGAATAAAATTATAACCGGATGTTATTATTCATCTGAAACAAATCTATTAAATTGTATTAAGTACAGGACAAGGAATGCGAGTCCGTTGTTATAGCAACAACATTAAGGGATATCCTTGTAATAATTCGGTCTCGATTCGTTTCCTCTCCTCGTAAAACGCTCTTCAATTTAGAAACTCTTCGACGATTTTAAACTAAGTCTTTAACCACAAACTGAGAGTTCTTAATTGTAAGAATAATTTGTATTCATAACAATCACCAAAATTCAATACAAGGTATTTGCTGAATATAGTTTATTGTCCTGTAATTTACTAGATATGTTTTGAATAGAATACTGTAATGAGCAAAAATTAATTTTTAATAATATAAATCAATGAGTGATGTTTAATATACTAACAATATTTATCTATATTTTTCATATTGTTATATTCTCTGTCTTCTTCAATTTTAGGATTAGAAACGCGTTAAGAGGACCACTTGGCTAACTTAACTGCAATGTTTACGTTTTTTTTTCTTTTTCAAAAGAACTATAAGAGATATTAAAGCATTCTCCCTCAGGGGCGGTCTTACTTTCGAGGCCGTACGGGTAGTGGCGACCCCGAGGTACCCTAGTTAATGCTCCAGATCCCTTTCTCTTCTTGTTCTGGAGGCCTATGGCTGGCACACTTTTCTATGTGTCAGCCTATCTCTCTTCTTCACTTTCTTCTATCTGAGGTAAACTTCCTCAGCCCTTCGATTTAGTTTTCCTTTCATTTCTCCCACTAGGGGCCAAGCCACGGTGGAACAGCGTAGGCCAGGGCTGAATGGCTGGTGGCAAACCAGTCTTTACTATGCGGACTCTGGACACCGGCGACCCTCCAGTTTAAAAGCAGCTTACCCAGGCATGCGGGGCTCTGTCTGGGTCGACCTTCCATTCCCTAGCTACTCGTGGGGAACAACATGAAGAAAAACAGAAACAAAAAACCAAAACCAACCAACCCTTGAAACAGTTCCTGAAGCTGTTTCTAACCTACCTCTTCCTGCTGAGGTAGCTCCTGAAGCTACCTCGCACATACCATCACCTGGCAACACAACTCAAGAGGTTGTTATGCCAACATCCCTACCTTCTCCTCAACAAAGTGCCTTAGGAACACAGGAGGTTCCATTGCACACTGAAGCTCCCATACATGGCAAGGCTTTATCTGAGGAAGGTAGTACAAGCGCTGAGGAAGTAAAATCCCTTCAAGATATAGAAGATCAACTCCTCAACAGCCCAAGCACTCCCATGTCTACAGGTACGCTGGATGATGCCACAGAGCAACTCGGCAACCTCAGAATAAAGAGCCTAATCTCACCACTGCTCAAAGAAGAGAAGCACTAAAGGCTAAACTTCTTGAAAAGGGTGAAGCTTTTGACCCTTCCAAGTGGAGGAGGGGGAAAAAGAAGAAAAAGAATCCAGAACGGCAGGAGGTCTCAACTACGGGCCCAACTGCGGGTACCAAGGCGGGGGAGGGGTCGGCCAAACGCCCCAGAGGCACCTTGGTCACTCCACCCTCCGCTGAGGGGCCCGCAAAGAAGGCTAGGAGGGAAACCCAAAAGCCCGAAGCCCACGATCCCGAGGGCCTCTGGTAGCACACCCAAGGCTACCTACAGAGAGGTCGCAGCGATCAAAATGGCCATAGCCCTCGTAGGCTACCCGGAGGCGAAGCTTAGTGCAGAGCAAGGAGAAGCCATCGAGGACGCAATTATGGAAGAAATCCAACCCCTGGAGGATTGTTCCGTTCCATCGTTTGCGGGCACCTACCTAGAGAAAAGGTGTTTTAATTGCTTCCTGCATCAACGAGCACACCAAACGTTGGCTGGAAGAAGTTATTCAAAGAATAAAACCTCTGGGAGATGACATCTCTCTGAGAGTGGGTCTGCGTAAGAACATCTTGAGGTCCACTAGGGTGTTTTTCAGAGCTCACCCGAAGCTTCTGAAGAAGACACCTGAAAAGGTACTTGAAATGTTCAAAAAGCAGAATCCCAACCTAAATGTAAACGAGCGGAAAATCCTTCCATCCAAGCCAGATCCGAAAGGTTACGGATTCGTCTGTTTCCTGGACGAGGTCTGCTACAAGGCTGTAAAGGCTTCCAACTGTAGAGCCAACCTAGGTCTCTGGCAGGTCTCAATTGTCTCCTCGACAGTCAAGGACAAATGCCACGAGTTCTACAAATCAACCTCCAGCACAGTAGGGCTGCCTCGGCAGCCTTCTGCCAGTTCTCTTCCTCCAGGAGGGATTTGATCTGGCATTGATTCAAGAACCATGGCTTCATCAAGGGAGAGTGGCGGGCCTAAATCAAACCAAAGGTAAGTTAATTTACTGTACCTCTCTAAGGAATGTCAGGACCTGCATCCTGTTGAAGAGAGGCTTGGATTTTCTAACCCTCAACGAATTATGCTCCAGAGATCTCACTGTGGGCACACTGACCTGGAAGAATGGAGGCATAGTGCAGAGCACAATTGTAGGCTCCGTATACTTGCCATATGATGCCAGGGAACTCCCTCCATCAAGAGACCTAGAGCTCCTGGGTGGAAGAAGCACAAGCCAGACGTCAAACAACTTCTTCTAGGTTGTGACGCCAACGCCCATCACTCTCTGCTGGATGGGGCAGCACCAACACTAACCCCAGAGGTGAGGCACTTTTACAATTTCTTCTAAGTAGGGACCTTTTTATATGTAATAAAGGTAACCGCCCTACGTTCGCAACACGAACTAGACAAGAAGTTATTGATATAACAATCTGCACACAAGGTATACTTGGAATGGGTTGATAAGTGGCACGTAAGCGAAGAGGCCTCATTATCGGATCACAGGTTATATCCGCTTTAACTTGCCAAGATGAGGCTGCAGAGGGTCCTCTATCGCAATCCCGGGAGGACTGACTGGTTGGGATATAAGTCTGACCTTCAGTCACAGTTGGGATCAGTAGGCGGAAGGGTGCGATGCTTCACAGACATAGATCAGATAGCTTCTGACCTGCAGAATGCTATAATGAAATAGCTTCCACGACAATTGTCCATTGCGACGGGGGAAGAGTCGAACCAATACTAAGTGGTGGACCTGCGGACCTCGCTCGCAAAAGGGCTAATGTCAGGAAGCTGTACAATCAATGCAAAAGGAGCCGTATCTGGGAGCCCTATCATAGAGCTCTAACAGAATACAGCCTAGCAATTAAAAAGGCAAAAACAAAGTTCCTGGAGGCAGTTAACACAGAAGGTAAATGAGTAAAGCGCGGCAGCTAGACTGCAACGTTTACTAGCCTCAGGTCCAAACCGGTCACTTGGGATCATTAAGGTCCCAGGGAGGTCAACACACTTCCGGGTCTAGTTATAGCCTCAAACTTCTCCTTGAGACTCACTTCCCTGATTGTATCTTTGAGAATGACGACACTGGAACGTCTGGTAACCATGAGGCAGGCTCACGGCCAAGAGCTTATCGTGGTGGCTGGGCCATTGCCAGAAGGATTGTCACTCTCTCTAAAACCAAATGGGCAATTTCTAAATTTGCCCCTTTCAAATCTGCAGGAGGAGATGGAATCTTTCCGGCCCTGCTTCAACAAGGGCCGGAGAATCTCCTTACCCTTCTATGTGAACTATTCAGGGCGAGCCTAGCTTATGGGTACATACCACAAGTCTGGCGTCTCAACAGGGTGGTCTTCATCCCTAAAAAAGGGAGAGCGGACTATTATGTCCCTAAATCTTTTCGTCCCATCAGTTTATCTTCGTTTCTACTGAAAAAACATTAGAAAGACTGGTGGAGAGGCACCTGAGAAAGGGAGTTCTCTCAAACACTCCCCTTCATCATCGCAACCAACATGCATACCAGCAAGGCAAATCCTATGAATCAGCACTGCACCAAACTAGTCAATAGGATTGAGGATAGCCTGTGCGCCAAGGGAATTGGCATTGTGCACCTTCATAGACATTGAAGGAGCTTTTGACAATGCTAAATTCACTGCGATGGTAAGTGGAGCACAGCGACGTGGCCTCGAGCCAGCTCTGTGCCGGTGGCTTAGGGCCATGCTGTGCTCCAGACGGATCAGGGCTGATCTCAATGAAGAATCGCTTGTGATCGCACTACAAGGGGATGTCCTCAAGGAGGCATCCTGTCACCTCTACTGTGGAATCTAGTAGTAGATGGTCTACTTGAGGACCTTACTAACAATGGAATCTATGTCCAAGGATATGCAGACGACATAGTCCTTATGGTACAGGGAAAATATACAAAATGTTGTTGTTGATATCATGAATACCAACCTTCAACATGTACACAACTGGTGTCAGGGAGAGGGACTGAAAGTAAATCCCTCTAAGACAGTAGTTGTACCATTCACTAGGAAAAAGAACCTAGAGTCTCTTTCTAGGCTGAAAACTCGCATCCACACAGCTTGAGTGGCCAAAGACAAATATTTAGGGACTGACTCTAGACCATAAGGCTTACGTGGAATGATCATCTTAACAATATCCTGCACAAAGCAAAGTGGGCGCTCATGACGTCCAGGAGACTTGCCAGGAATCTCATGGGGCGTAAAACCCCCATATAGCACTATGGCTTTACAAAGCAGTTGTAAGGCCTTAAATCACTTATGGTTCATTAGTCTGGTGGCCAAAGGTGAATCAGGTAACTGCCAAAGCCAAGCTTGAAAGCTTTACAAAGGCTTGGCACAATCTTTGCAACCGGAAGCATTCAGGAGCAGTCCCTCAGCGACCCTCGAGGTGGCTTTAGGACCTCTACCTCTTGATGTCCATATAAAAGCTGAAGCGCGTAAGTCAGCTTATCGGCTGATGTTTGCTGGCTTGTGGAGGAATGGCGCGTCTAACGCGAGCCATGGCGCCATCACTGAAGCTGTAAACCCAAGCGCTATTCTCGAAATGGTCTCCGACATATTGAGAACGGGGTTCGTATTCAATAAGCCATTCTCTGTTGACTTCTACTCCAGAGATGAGTGGAAATCGCAAGATAACATCCCAACAATAAGAAAGAGCTTTTTTCTGTACACGGATGGCTCTCTTATTAAGGAAGAACTGGATATGGAGTGTTTAGTCAATCCCCTAGAACTGCCCTTTGCGGCAGTTTGGGTCGGAACTGCTCCATATTTCAAGCCGAAATCTATGGTATCCTAGCCTGTGCCAACCTAGGCCTCACCAGAGGGT
Organism: Homalodisca vitripennis; assembly: GCF_021130785.1. NCBI lineage: Eukaryota > Metazoa > Arthropoda > Insecta > Hemiptera > Cicadellidae > Homalodisca > Homalodisca vitripennis. The sequence goes on along the minus strand of NC_060207.1, from coordinate 121,625,100 downwards.
ACCAGGGAATGAAACATCTGTATAATGTCAGACAGTCAGGCAGCTCTTAAAGCTCTTGACTCCAAACAGCATTTCATCCAGGCTTGTGTGGGAGTGCTTTAAACGCTCTTTGCAAGCTTGGATCACGCAACTTTGTGCGTCTTGTTGGGTACCGGGCCACACAGGCATAGGTGGCAACGAATACGCCGACAGGCTTGCCAAAGCGGAGCAAGCATGCCATACACTGGTCCCAGAACCGAGTTGTGGTATAAGCAAGTCAGCCAATTACCAAAGTATAAACAAATGGTCCAGGAAGACACACCGCTTGCGGTGGCAGAGTCACCAAGGACAAGCACTCGGCAAAAGACTGCTCACTGATTTCTAGCTCCGGCCTTCACCAGATGGCTGATGGGGCTGGGCAGGGATCGGGTTTTAAGCAAGTGATTGCCTTGATCACTGGACACGGCCACTTCAGGAAACACCTAAACACTCTAGGTTTACGAAATGAGGAATCGGAGTGTAGACTCTGCAATAAAGTCTGAAGAGACTGCAAAACACATAATACTGGACTGTGAGAGACTGGGAGCAAGGAGAAGGGCTCTTTTTGGTGATAAACAACCAGGCGACGAAGCAGATGCTAGTATCGGGGAAAAGCTTCTTAGCCTAATTAAGGGCACAAAGATAGGCTTACCCCTCTAACATCAAAGGGGCACCACAATAAGCTCAGGTTGACGTGTGAGGGATCTGTGAATCCACCCCAATACCCTAAATAAAAAAAAAAAAAAGAATTCAGTATTCAAACCGATCCCTCAAAATATCAGTGAAAGCAGTCTTAATAATTTTACAAGGGAAAAAAGGGAAACACTACAAATGCAATATTGGAGTTGCGACGCGGATGGGGCGTGGTTTGCTGTTCGGGGGGTTTTCTGCGACATAACCAATGTAATTTGAATAAAGTAACTTATGACATTTTAAATGAAAAAGTGCTTTTCTATGGAGTCACTTGAAAAGCTTTGAGCTGGACTAGTTCCTACTTGAATCATCGCCAACAAAAGGTGATGATAGATGAGGTCAATGGTGCTTTTCAAACTGTGTTATCTGTGTCTCACAGGGGTCTATGCTGGGCCAACTATGCCGTTAATCTAGCCACGTACGCAGATGTCACCAACGTATTGGCTTCTCACAAAAACTCTGGTCAGCTGTCAACTTCCCTTGTTAAACATTTGTAATCTATGGATGAGTGGATCAGTGCCAATGGTCTAGAAACAAATCAGAAAAAATCTAATTTTATGAATTTTCATATACATTATCGTAATATCTCTTAAAACGATTTGAAATACCTCCCATCTTCTTCCAGTCTCTTCGATTCGATATTTTGGCGATTGACTCTAGTTGTACTTGGCAGCAGCATATCAACTTCTTAATAACCAAACTGAATAAAGCCTTCTACGCTATTCTGGTGCTACCAAATGCAGATTTATCTACTCTAAAACCAGTCTATTTGCCTATGTTCAGTCCTAGATTTCATATGAAGTGATTATTAGGTTAACTCCAGCGAATCAGTCAAGGTCTTTCGGGTACAAAAGACGATCAACAGACTGCTGACAGGGGTCTCCTATAAAAATTCTTGTAAACATTGTTTTAAATACTCTTATCCCTGCCTTAATTGTATAATCGTGAGCAGAATGTACTTAGAGTCGAAACACACGAGCTCAAGTTTATATTCGACATAATTCGAGGAAGCAAAGTGAATATAAAACCACAAGCAAACGGAATAGGCACGTTTGCTGTAGGAAATGGGAATTTTTTCGGATCGTTTCAGTAGTAAGAGGAGGCAACACTGTGAGACTTGCTCATTAATTTCCTTCTTGGGCACACCTGTAATTGTATCTGCAAATTAAGAGGAAATGGGAGTGTTTGAAATTACATGGAAGACACCTTCTTCAGATTTAGATGATGGCTAGAAGAAATATGAAAGTTCATGATGCAGTTGCAGGAATAAGATTGACAGTGACCAGCGTTGGAGCTATGTTTTGCGGGCACAACTGTTCGAACTTGATAGTTTAGTTTATGGAAGTTACCATAAGTTCGAAAATGTTTACTCTGGATGATAATCATCTGATCTAGATTCAAGAAAGTAATAGCAGATTATAACTAAATAAAATCAAATAAAGTCCAAAGTATTGTGAACTAAATTAGTCTAATCAAAGTTTAGACTAAGATAGTCCTATGGCACTTTGTTGGGTATGCCTTCCCATCGACGAGCCTACATTTGATCGTTTGGTAAGACCAAGCGTCTTTGCTCTAATATTTTACAAAATAAATTCAAACCGGCTGATCACAACTACATGTCGCGTTAGTGGACCTACTTTTTAAATAATCTACCGAGCTCTAAGTATCTAAAAAACTAGTGCGTCCTATATTACTTGTATTATATAGTGTGATTTAGTCATGTGACTATAGCAAACAACACACTTAAGATCTTAAATGTAATAAAAATATGCTATTCACAATATAAATAATTATCTAAAGCTATAGGCCACACATATCAACTTAAAGTAGTAAAAATACTTAAATTGACAATTTTAATTACTAGTTACAAACTAGTTTATTCTATTATTAGTAATGATTAAGTATCGATGTTTGATAATTCAAGCAATACCACTAGAAATAAAGTTTAAGTTCAATTAATTATTTTATCTTAAAAATGTATTACAACTTTAGTTGTGTTGAAAATACAGAAACTATTACATCTTTGTCGAGTTTTAAAAGTGATTTTCTTTCAAACAAAGCAAATACCTTTCTTTTACTTAGAAACAAATCTGATCAGAAACTTACTGTAAATAACTAACTTTAATTAAAAATCCTTCGCTGCTCCATTATTTCTTGTAAAACTCCACTGAGTTTATAGTTTACAGCTATGTTTTACTGAAACGACTGCAGCCTTTATTGCCATACTGAGCTCCTCGGTGCTAAAAATTACGTTTAACATAGCAAATCAACTACGATTGTAAAACGATTGAAGGTCGTTCTAATCCTCAACCTGTAGTGCACCAACGGTATTCCAGTGTTGCCACAAGTTGACCTAGCTACTATATATATCGACGACTCGCTATTCCATGCAAAGTCATCCATATTTAACACACTACACGACGAGTCTAGTAAATACCATAGGATTCTAACTGTTGTAATGGAGAACCAAGTTCAACACATGAAGAGTATGAAAAATTGCTTTACAAGGGACAAATATAAGCCCATTTTCAGAAAACCCCACCACCTCCAGGGAAAATCATTTTAGAGAAATTAATATTCAAAGTACCTGGAGATCACACTTAACCGGATCCTGACCACCATTCCATCGCTACTGCTTGCCTAGCTCTTAGAAGAGTTGCCTGAAAAGAATTGTTTTGTCCCCTTGAGCCAGCCTTTTCCTCGCAGTAATCAAAAGCTCCTTATATATATATAGGATTATTACCCGTCCTTTACTGACGATCCTGGTATCCGATGACCACGGCAACATTCAGGAAACAACGCCTGTCTTCCAGTGTAAGACACTGGGACTCCTGACGAACACTCCAGTGCAGGAGCAATTCGGTCACCCGTCGAACCTCAGATTTCCTAGCCTTCCACGACAGCATCATAACATAGTTATTAAAATACCACTTAGTTACTAACATGCTTCACTACTTAGAAATACATATGAAAGGAAGATGCGACGATAGAAAATAAACCGACCAATCAATTAATGGTAGAGCATGTTTTATTAATAATAGAAGTATGAATGTACTTTACTAGTTGTAATATATTAACCACAATACATTTTATAAACCATTTAAAAATAATAAGTAAAGCTAATAAATGTAAAGCGGTGAACATAACACAATTACCTAGAAACTGACGAGCACCAGTTGTGTATTATAATGAAAACTCCAGTTGCGCGATATAAATATTGACATTAAATATAAACCTTGCTCTCTCTCTATTATGTTTTTATTAAACATTATAATCAGTGTTTCCAACTGTAAATTTATGTGCTAACCAGGATATATGTACCAGGAAATAAGAAGTAGAGTATACACAGAAAAGAAGTTAAATAATATTTTTACGGTTGCTGTCGATTGCTACTCGTAATACACGGATGGAGCCAGAGACAGATTGGCTGTGGTTTGATATTTGTGGTGGTCCGTTGTGCTGCCAAACATCATGGACGATATGGGAGATATATTTTACTCTTAAGCTATTTAATGGCAGGATCGGAGCAGAAAAATATAACTGGAACTCTGTGTTTTTTATATTATGGACGCGTGATGAACGCCTATGCTCGAGAGGTTTACGTGGAATTTAGACAATTAGAATTAGACGATCTTAGAAACCATTCTGGGACACCATTAGATTGTCTCGCAATGATACCACAAGTGACACAGTCCCACCTTTCCCATAATATATATTTATTATTTAGGAACAAACCATTGAAGGCATTCTTTTTCTCTCATTCAAATCTGGAGTATTATATATGTGTTATTACGTAGGTGGATGGCGAGAATTGTTGAATAAATGAGGTTTTATACTATACAACGTGCTTTGATGGACAATTTAACTAACTAGTTCAACATATAAGTTATTAATGTATCGTTGTTTGTATTAATGTTTTTACAGTATATAGATATTAGTTTAAAATGTGTTTTCTATTTGTTTCATATAACTTTAAGTATGTTCTATAATTGTAAGATAATGTTATTAGTATTCATATTTTTGCATTAATATGCAAAACTTCAAGAAAATTCTTGAGGTTAAGGAAAGAGAGGGCTAAACATCCTTAAGAACATCGTATTTCATTTCATTTCATTGTTGGAAGGTCATACCAAAAGCCGGTGTTCGCACGGTATAAGGTGAATCTGATTCGGAGTTAGGAATACCTGGTTACTTCAAGGCTTACTAGGACTGGTATACATTTTATCATATCTGTTCACCTTTAAACGATTTCTTCATAATCTATCACTGTTGAAGAACAGGCTGACGATACAATGTCTACCCATACGACCGCTATATTTAGTCTGAAGCCAATCATAAAAAGTTTACAAATTTACATCTATCAAGGCCTATTAAAATATAGAACATTTTGTATTATATTTTTACACATTTTGTTACACAAAACACGTTTTAATAAAAAAAAATACAATCTGCTTGATATAAAAAAAAACTATTCATTGTATAAATAAAACTTCCCACTCTTTAAAACCGACCCGGATGAACGAGGATGTACTGTACACACACACACACACACACACACACACACACACACACACACACACACACACACACACACACACACACACACACACACACACACACACACACACACACACACACACACACATATATATATAAATATATACACGAGGCATGGACATAATAAAGCTAAGAAATATCAATGTATCCTTACAAAACAAAATTATGTTTGAAAATTAATCGAATAAGCTAACATTCTGTAAAAAGATTTTTGGTGAAGTTTAATCTGCAAATCTAAAATGCACATTTACTAAATATAAAATATAAATATATGACCCGTGCACCAAGTGTAGCTCATTAGTACAGCGTTACACTGCCGCAAGGGTGAGAGTGATGTCACCACAGCTGCCAGCACCGATATAACCGCCTTAGTGGCGCCTTCGTTACGGTCGCAAACAGTCAGCAAGATCACAGAGCCTTTCAGTGAATTGATTACGTGAAACTTCACGCCAGACGTGGTACTCACTTAGTTAAACAGGAGTGCAAGGAAAACATTATTTTCTTCTTTGACTTAGTAATTATATTATTAATAATAAAATTTTTTCTTTATTTTTCTAATTTTTTACATATATACATGAACATTTACAATTTCATATCAACCCAAAATACTACTCTGTACATAAAAATACAATATTACATAATAACACAAAGAAATACATTCACTGTTAAATTTCCAACAAAAAATAGAACATAGAGAAATTTCCCGGGCTTATTCTGTTTGGAGTACAGAACCTAAACTTATTTTAACAGCTGAAAGAATAATATACAAATGAAATACATAACCATCATAAACCTGACTAAAGGTGAAATTGTAAAACTAATACATTGAAAACCAAACTCATTAATATTTGTACATAAAGTAAACTAACAGTGTCAGTAAATAATGCTAATTACAATACAATGACAAAGATAATAAAATAATGAAGACATTGATCAATTGAGCTATGAATGTAGATCGCAGCCATCGCAGCAACCTCTCCCCCCCCCGTGCAAGCAGACCTAACAGCTGATAGATAAGCTCAGGCGGGTAGGAGGTTCGCCAACCTATATTAATTGACAAACAACAATACAAACCAATAAAAACTTACGTCGTTAAAAAGACTTCAGTGTGTGCTTGTTCTTCGGTTTGTGTGTGTGTGTTAAAGTGTTTATATTTGTAATGTGTTTATTGTGATCTATATGGCATGTAGATAGTTGTGTTGGTGAGAGTGAATTACATTTGAGTAATTGGAGTACAGTGTCAAGGTAAGCTACTATTTAAAATCTAACCTAGAAAGTAACTCACTCGAATTTGCTAGGATACTATAACACAGGTTTACACTTCATCTTTTAACGCATTATTACAACATTTGCTGGTAATTAATTTAAAATAAAATAGTTAACTCACTCTTTCAAGATACCTCTTATACACTATTTAAAAACGAGCTTGTTTCACGTTTATTTTTTAATATTTAATAAATACTTTGCAAGCATCAATTTCACATTAACGTTTGTATGTGTTATTTGGTTATTTAATGCCCATTTACTTTTGATTTATTTGGATGAGTATAAAAATTTTATGTATTATATAAGATAAAAAGTACGCTAGATCACATGTCGTGTAACAATTTAATTGAAGTTGGATGGAAAACTTCAAGTCTAGATTCCATGCCATTCTTGAGATGTCCTGCGGACAGACGGCAATCAGGAGGTAATGGCTTTGCTAATGCCCAGCTAAATCCTGTGGATGGATATGCACCATCTCGAACACATTGTCAAGTATAAGAAGGGCCTTTACTAAAATAACTTATAAAGAAACCAATACGAAAAAACAATCCATTCATTAAAATTTTAAATTATTTATTAAATGATTTACCATCACCATTAAATCTATCATCAAAATGAAATTTTATATCAATTTTAGGAATATGCTTGACCACTCAACTTATTGCAGGTATTTTACTTTGTTTACATTATATATACAATATTTAAATAGCATTTATAAACTTAACCTTATTCGACTGTCGTATTCTTCAAAGTGTAACGTACCTAATCGTCATAACTAAGTGTGTATATTAGTGAGTTACACATTACATACAGCAAAACTTAACATGAATTCCAGATCGTAATACAATTCTACATTTTCAATTTCCTATAGTATTGGCCTTATTTCTTAAAATTGTATTTTCCTTTCGATTGATTGTATTAAAATAATATAGTGGAGATATAGTTTCTCAAGGTAAGGGTCGTATTGAGAGTTTTCGTAGTAGTTCCTCTTACCCGTCTAATACTTAACGTGGTAAACATAGGTATGGCAAACATTGTAGCTTAACCACCATATAAATGTAAAGTTATTGGAGGAAAACTCCATATAAAATAATTATAACATATTTTATTTCGGAATATTATAAGACTGTTCTGAAATATTTATGAAATGGGACATAGTTTGAAATGTTCTACAGTCAGTGATAGACACTTATTTCTTGAGGCAATTTTTGTTATTTACAGATGTGATCTCATCGATATACAAAGATCTCTAAATTAAACAAAGGCTCTATTGCTTACTTTTATTATTTAAATTTAGTGAACGGCAATGTGAAAGTTTTAGTATGAATCAACTAGTTTCAACTTAAGGAATACAGATTAATATATCTTGTTCATTAATTATGTCACAGCATCAGTGTAATCAGTATAAAACCAATATAATATGTCATTTATTACCGACTAGTTTTCCGTATAGGCGTTAAACAGTTTTACTAATAATCGTAGTGTTGTAATTTTTACTTTGGTTTAAAATTAAATAGACATGTTATTAATGGTTTTGTAACTAACGAAAGTTGAATTACTATCGATGGCTCTCAGCTGTCTTAAACACAGTTCCAGCAAGGTTTACTTGTGACGGTTCAATTTACTGCTGTCGTCACACTTCCATTCCCCTGCTAATCACTGTCTGTCCTATCCTAACATTGATGTGTGTGTCTCTAGTCTAACATCCCTTTTGTGACAGAATCTACGGTGCGACGCGTGACTGTTAAGACACTGTCATAATTGATAAGAACCTGAGTACTTTGTATTAATATTTTTATTATATATAGAAAGTGTTATATCAAATACGGTTAGATTATAAGTGTTATACAAATACATCTAATGTATTACAAACTACTTTATTGGAAAAGCGACAATCTTTATATAGGTAATAAAATGGAAACCAGAGTAAAATAAACAAGTTCAAACATGTGATTGCCTTGTAGGGGTACTATTTTTTTTTTTTTTTTTTAATATTTTGCTCAACCAAATATATGCGACACGACACGGGTTGTACATCGACCGGCCGCCATGAGGCACCGTACAGTTAGTTCCTCTGCCGCTCGCCGTAATGTGGTTTGAAGTAAATTTGACAAAAATAGTTCACGATGATGAAAGGAGAGTTTTCAGACAGAGAGTTTCGCGAATCGATGAGTATGACTCTACTAGATTTTGCAGATTAAGCTTCAAGTAAAATTACTTATGCGTATATAACGAGTGAATTCGAGAAATAGTAGCATTTAATTAAATAGTATTTTACTATTAATATAACACTCTATAATTATTTATTTGATAAAACTTTATATAAATCGCAGATTTCAGTAGGACTGCTGTAATAAACGGTCCCGTCGAATATTACTATCCCCAGAGTAGACGTGAGTGCCGTGGATAAATTAATACTTTGAAAAATCATCCCCGTATGTTCTGAATTGTCATAAGCGCCCCGTATGTTCTGGACTGCTGTCATAAGCGTTTCCGTTGACGATTATTATCCCGAGAGTAGACGTGAGTGCCGTGGAAGGTGGTTAAATTATATAAATTAACACTTTGAGAAATCATCCCCGTATGTTCTGAACTGTCGTAAGCACCCCGTATGTTCTGGCCTGTTGTCAGAAGCAGTTCCGTCGTCTATTAGGATCCCAGGAGTAGACTTGACTGCCGTAATAGACGGTTTTCTGTAAATAATGACTTTGAGAAATCATCCCCGTGTGTTCTGGCCTGCTATCATAAGCAGTTCCGTCGTCTATTAGAATCTCGGGAGTAGACTTGACTGCCGTGATAGACGGTCTTCTGTAAATAATTACTTTGAGAAATCATCCTCGTATGTTCTGGACTGCTATCATAAGCGCCCCAAATGTTCTGGTTGACAAGGAAGATCACTATTGTCGCATGACCGGTATGATTTGGTTACTTCTGGTGTACTAAAAAATCTTAGCTACTTTTGAATCAAAACATTTAATACATTATTGAGAGTCTACACTCCCTTCTTTGTAGAGGGGAGAACTGCAGAACTGACTTAGCATATCCGCAGGCACGTTAACAAGGTCAAACGCTTGAAAAACAAATTCGATCCCACTGAATCTTTATCCTCACAACTGTACTGCTTTTCTGAAAATTTCGTGCACATATTCTTGTTATATTTTAAAGAATGAGAAGTTTAATTGAAAACAACCACTACATAATTACATGTTAACAGAAGAATGTCACTTAATGATTCATCTTTTTAAAGTACTTTTCAATTTCTTTGTAATGACAATATTAATTTTTTTTATAATCCACGCTTTAGAGTCACACGAAAAATTGGAGTATAAATGTCAATATTTCACATTTATTTTTATGTGTGATTTCACGACTAGTATATTTTTTTCTATACCGAACAGGTAAAAATCGGAATATAGCAACAAGTAAAAACCAAGTAAACCAAGTAACAAGTTAATAACCATCCTATAGCAACTTGTCTATCATATAAATACGGAACAAGCCTCTAATGAGGATCCAGCAACACGTGCTGTTACTCATCTGATATGATATCTTGATGTTTATCAATGGATCATTTCTATATAAGCTCTTCTTTGATTAAAGGGTAGTCGTAACTCTGTACACACCTATTACATCATTTTTTAATAACTAACTTTCCCAGAGTACTACGCATATTTAAAAAGAGTCACATACAGTTATTTGAAAACTATAGGACGATTCCCATCGTCCCCACTATTGATAAGGTGTTGAAACTTTTAGTTTATGACTCACTCGAGGATAATCTTAATTCGTACTACGTTTTATGAAAATATCAATTTGTACTTTCTAAAAGCAGTTCAACCTTAGATTAAATAAACAATTTTATGGTTTCTGTGCTATTGAATATTGATTCTAGGTGCTCTGCTCTTGGAACATTCTGTGATATTAGTAGGGTATTTGTCATCGTTGGCCACCAACGCCTCCTAGAAAAGCTGGAGGCTTGTAATGTCAGTTGTGTCAATTGTAATGTTGTTGCCCTGGACTGGTTTCTTTCTTATATTTCTGGTAGAACCCAGAGCGTCCAAATTACAAACTCGTATAGGACAGTGCTATCTCCATTTTGGTCTATCACGGAAGGTGTCACTTATATATCCAGAACTTTGTTATGGGTCACATTGTTCAATATGTCGGCGATAAGTGTTGCTGTAAATGCTGAATCAGAAACTGCAATCAACCAGAAACTCTCATAAGTTCTGAATAGCCTTAGCATTTCGTTCCAAAATAATTCCTTGTTTTTGAATACAGATAAAACAAGAATATTGCATTTTCGTCTAGGGATAGAGTCTAATGAGGCCGCTATCGCTAATATCATTTCCATGATGAAGTCAAATGTCCGTTTTTTCGGTCTTAAAATTTGAACTGGAACTACCACGTAACGTTCTGGGCTCCAAACTCAGCTGCGGTCTCTATTCTTTGAGTTACTTACCCACTTTCCTTGACAATAAATTTTTATGGTTGTATACATTGGCTACTTTTAATTTCTTATAAGTTACTGCATTATGTTCTGGTAACTGCTACTAAGTCTTCATATGAGAGAGTATTTAAATTAAAGAACGTGCAATTCCAAATATTTTTGGGATAGGATGTCGTAACAGTTGCCAAAATTCACCCCTATCATACCTGTGTTTCGTACTATCGTATTAAAAAAATCAGTTCAATACCTTTGACTCAAGTGTTTCAACAGCCTTCCAGAAAGAGTAAGATATTGCAAAAGAGCAACTTAATTCAACATTTTTTTTCAGTTTTATGTAGGAAACAAGTCCTATTTTAGTTTCCTTACTGTACTCCTTAGCTGTTTGATAGTCTTAAATAGTATGTTTTATATGCCTTATATGTTTTATAAGTTTTGAATAATTAATGTTTACTTTTATTTTTATTTTTATTGTAACACTATGTTCTATTCAATGTGTATCTATAAACAATAAATTATTTTAATTTTTAATTAACAAGTTCAATGTTTTAATCGTCAACCGTACTATTGCCTGTTGATTGTATAATCAGATATGTTGTGTTTTATATCGGTAGTGTCGATGATTTATATTACTGGTAATGGCAGATATAGTCAACTGGTACAACATGGCACACATAACTATCACAAGAACATAGCGAGCAGCGCCATCTTAAAGCTAGGTCTAGAAACTATGATTTAATGCATACAACGCAAAAATAGCGAACTCTACTGGTCCGAGCACCTCAGCAGCATGTCTATGTTTGGATTGTCTAGGGCTGGTACATTGATATTCATGGTCCCTTATACCTAGGATGAAGAAACCCATTCAATATTGCCGCTTGAAAATCAGCTCCCGCAGTAAAAACTAAAACTTTATCCATGTATATTTTTATATGACAAACATTTGCTTATTTAAACTTCAAATTTAACTCTCTGCATCAAACAGACAGTAAATCCAATGTGTTAGAATAAAAGGTTTTGTTAAGTTAAGGTCTTGTAAAAAATATATAAGGGGTTATAGTAATTAACTTGCAGACAAAAGTAAGGAACTGCTAAATGTTAATGTATTTCTGAGATCTGTAAGGAAAGTATAAATTGTAGTTAATATGATCCAATTGCTTCAGATGCTGTTGGATGTACAATTTTCATTGTGGTCAAGTCATTACAATTCAGTATGTATCGCAATTCTGAAAACATTCTTTCCTCAGAATAAAACTGTGTAAAGATTTTCTTAAAAGGCTCTCAGAAAGATAAGCCGATTTGCAGACAATATTCTCATAATGGAATGGTAGGGGTAGATCTGCCTCCAACATACTCGGTTTCTGCTTTTACCACACAACAGCTATATAAGAGGCTTACATCTCCATTCTTCATTCTTAGAGAATCGATACTTTGTGCACAGATATCAAACAATAACATTGTAATAACATGATTTAGTCTATAACTGTATAAATATATAAAAAAGGTCTTTATTTTGCAGTGGTTTTCAGCAAGCGTTGCTGGTTTCCGAAACAAATCAAGCCTTATTTTAATCTTAAGAATGAAAAGCTTATTTTATAGTACTTAAATGTGATTATGTTTTCACATTTAACTACTATAAAATAAGCTTTTCATTCTTAAGATTAAAATAAGGCTTGATTTGTTTCGGAAACCAGCAACGCTTGCTTAAATACGCATTCAGTGTAGGTATGTATGAGACCATCGGCTTGCATGGCGTATTAAGTTCTTAAATAGTTTTTATACACATATTTTACATTCTCTGTAATGTTTCTAAATCTTCTGTAGACACAATATTGCCATAGACAGGGAGGCAATAGTCGATCACAGAGAACACGAAAGCCTGGACAATGCGAAGCTTGGTCTCCCTAGGAAACGTGTCTCAGTGCTTGTATAACATATGCTTGTATACATTCTCAGTCAACCAAGTGCTTGGTGACAAACAGCACTTACATGACCAGATAATGTGAGGCCACCATCGAGCATGAGGTTCAAGAGCCTTGAGGATTCACACTCCTTTAGTCTGATATTGCCAAGCACCACCCCACTTACAGACTCCGCAAAGAACCGACAACACACTGCACTTTGTCTTATACACTATATTACTAACAAGTAGAGACAAATGAACGTTTTAAATATGATACTAATTCGAAATTAACATATTTTTACTTTTCAATCAGTGTACAGGTTGAAATACATTTAACTATAAATTTATGTTTGGAAAAATTACAGAGCTCTTTTGTCATATTCCTAAAATATGCACTTTTATATATAGTCGCAGTAACTTCAAATATTATGCAAATTACAATATCAAGTAAAATATGATAGCAGTGAAATGATATCTAAAATTTCAATTTAAGGTTTAAAGGATATTTTTAAACATCCTGCTTACACATCATGCCTCTCGTAGTTGTTGCAGTTTCTTAAGATTTGTATAGCCTTAGATATGCCAAATTATTTAAAGCTTAGATAGAATCACAGGAATCAATAATGTTAATTGAATTGATCGGTTTGCCTTAGAGATTAAAATGAAATGCTCATTGTTACTTCACATGAGTTTGAGGTATAATGAGAAGTTAGGTAGTAATTTTTGGTCCCAAAATATTTTTTTATAAAATTATTGAAAGTTTTCGTAAATATTTTCTTGTACAATAATTCATAAGTTCCAATATGTAGTAGTGGCTATTATATTGGTTTAATAAACAGATAGTCCCGTGTAGTTCAGTAATAGTCTATAAGTATTTGATGCTAGGCACACTAGACCAAAACTTGAAGAAGGTCTCATCAAATGAAAGTTTACGAATACATATTAAAAAGAAAAATACCACTGGTGTAGATATTAAAAAATCGTATTTTTTTAATATTGTGGTGGTTATATTTTTTCTCATACAAACTATGCTGTATACATATTTTTTCACTATTTGAATACAGAACGTCAGATCTAATGTATATTGAGCATGATTAAAGTGAAGAAAGCGGCAATAGGACTATCACGTCTTTTTATTAACTTTAAACGAAAAAACTTAATTCCTTTTAATTTTTAAACACATTCCTATTACACCGTTTACACATTAAAACCACATGTGTTATATCACTACGTGTTTCTTCAACATCCGATATTCTTCGATAGGTGTAAAACTGTTTCTCTTCTTGAAGATTTCCAGTAAGTTGAACTTTCCTTGTCAAGATGAATCGAAACTCAAGAGGTAGAGGTGTAGTGGGTAAAGTGGAAACCCTAATAAGAAAATCTTGATCAGTGTATACCCTCACAAAGAAAAAATGATTATTATTGTCTCTTTTTAAATATTTACAAACGTTTAAGATAAATGTAGCGTTTGCTGATTTATTTGGCTATGTATAAACCGCCTAACAATGGCGTGTAGAGTGGCCATAGATGTCCTCGTTACCTTAAAAGAAAAACAATATCTTGCGGAAGCAAAACTGTTTTATTTTCTAATTATTAAATATTCTATAGAACAAACACTTTTTACTCTCATTTTTCATTATTGATGTTTTAATTCCATTGTAAATACTCCTTTTTTGTTTCTTCTCTTAAATTTTTACAGCAATAAGTTCCCGTTCATATAAAATCCACAGCTGATCTCTTTCCATGTGTTTTGTCATTTTGCAGGAAAAATGTTATGCAGAAGCAAAATTAATACATTTTTTAACTATTAAATATTGGATACTAAACATTTTTTACTCGTACAGTTTACAGGAAACACTTATTTTAAATGATCAAAAACAAAAGTGATTGTACTTTTTTTCAACCTGTCAATTTCCCATTGGCTCATTGTGCAAACACCTTGAACAGAGGATCCAACCTTTATTGGACGAAAACCACAGCCGTTTCTTTTATCGTGCATTATGTCGTTTGTTCACAAACAATAGATCTTGGAACTGGTAATACATCTCCTGACTCAATGTAAATTAAATAGTTTCTGAATTAGTGAAACATATAGGAAATATTTAGATCTACACATTCAGCGATGGAGGATGTATCTAAATAGGGAGATTTCTATCCAGGACTGACAGCAAAAGACACACGTAACTTTGGATTACAAGTACTGGGCAGTGGCTCAATGGATGCTTAATGAAAAAGTGAGGTGATTGATTGGGAACTACTGGACGGAGGAACAGTATGAGGTGTGCCTTCATCCGTGCCGTGTAATGTGGTGTCTGTTGAGACTGAATAAATTTCAGTTGATATGAATGAATCTAAAACTTAGTATAAAGTAATGCGCTCATAAAACTTCTCAAGGAGATGCTACACCTTGCACTGGATTACTTGCCTTCCAGGATTATTTCTCAAGAATAATTTAATACTTTATGCCTTGTAGGTGTTGAAGATGCTCACAAATGACACAACGGTTGATTCTTGTGTCTACGAAGCGGAAGGAGGTAAATTACTTTGGTATGATTCGATCTTGCTCTCTCTATAAAGTTCATTGTACGAGTACCACGTCCGTCAAGAACTAGTAGGTCCTCTTCCAAAGGGTTTCTATATTAAGAAAGTCGCCAAACCATCTCAGGGTGCATTCAACCTGATTGGTCACAAGTATTGGTGGAGAACCACTGTTTTAGTAAATTTATATATACGAGTATTTATACTTTATTGAACAAAATAAGAAGTAAACTAAACATTTATAAATATATCATTGTCACACATGCATTTTCATAGATCTTTAAGGATTAAAGTTAACTTAAAACTACGATTATATAATTATTGCACTTTTCTTTAACCTAAATATTTAAACTAGGTATTAAAAGCTGCTTCTCCTGTAGTTTTTATCCATTTTATTAACTTGTATAGCTTGATTAAACTTTATTCTGAGCTATCTTATAAAAATATATAATTTATTATTTGCTTTTTTGGCGTGTCGTATGTAGAACCCCTGAAATATCAAAAGCCTCAGTAGAAATTTTGTAATAAGCACTATACTATCTCACAACCACTCTAATTTGACCTTTTTTTAATTGTTCCTTATCAGAAAGCTACCTGTGAAACTGAGACTGAGTAAGGTATAATTTATTACACACTAAACAATTATTTAAAACTACGTGTTTAAATGTTAAAATTGTTACTAAAGAATGCCAGAGGCAATTTAACATATTTAAAGAACATTGGAAGTAAGAGTTTCACTTCGCCTTTATGAATCTTCTACATTCCAATCCTGGGAAACAAACTAAAGGTGGAGTTAAAAGCTGCTCCGTGATGAAAAACTCCCAAGACTGTTCTCCAATCTGATAGAGGTAATTACACGCTGCCTCAAAGCTCACGTTTTCCACTCTGCTGGCTTTGGATATCTGCTATTAAACCGAGTTTGTAAATTATTTTTCTAGATTACTTTAAAAGCCGCTTCATTTCAGTTTTCTTATTAGAATAAATTTGTGTTAGGAGGGTATACTATTTACACTTTTAAATAGATATAATAATTGTAATTTGTACTATATAACAACTAAACTAATAAACATTTTTTTACGTTGCTTAAAAGCACAAAAAAAGATTAAAAGAATTTCTTCTACACTCAAGGCTGACGCTGTCACTTAGCGGAAAGTGAACTGGAGCTAAACCAAACACTCACATTGAATAAATCATTCCCATCATAGCTATTTTATGAGTAGAAAACTCGATTACTCCACCCTGCTTTGGACTCGTGTCTAAGACATCTTAGTGCACTCAGTGCACCTGAAGAGGCAAGGAAAGCTCCTCTTCACCTAGATCCCTTGACTCCAAATTCCAAAAATTCTTTGATCGGGTCAGATTTAAGATGCTCCACTAAGCGGATAGTGAATTTTGGCTAAACTCAATATACTTATTGAATTCACACTTGCCACCATAGCTACATTATGTACCGAGGTGATGTTTTGTTACTAAAAGAGATGGGGTCTGTCAGAAGCCGGCACATGCTGGACGTTGACTCTTAACAAAATATGCCAGAGTAAAAGGCCTCTTATTTCGTAATTGCCAGAAATCGGGAGGTACTCGAAGTTAAGAACTGTGAGTTTATCTAGAATGAGAGCTTTCAGAGACCAAGATTTGGCAGAAGCCTGGAGCTGCCAGAGGGCGAGATCTCTTAGAAGCCTGAGACTACCGGAAATCGGGACTTACCAGAATGCGGGAGGTTTTAGATGCTAAAAGCTTCAGGGGCCGACAAGTTTCAGAGTCCTAGACCTGTCAGAATCTGGGGCTTGTGTTGTATTGATTAGTCTCAAGTAACAAAAAAGATGCCACAAACCACCACCGTAACACCATAGTTACTGTGTAAACTTTGCCCCTTAATAATGGTTTCACTTAAGTTCATGTGTTGTATGAAGTTAATTCGTTTCAAGTGAGAAGTAAGTCGTCAATATCCGCCAAAGTAATACCAACATTTCTGTGTGAGCCTTGGCCATTAATAATGGTTCTACTCAAACAACAAGCTCATATTGCTGTGTGACGTTGATTAGTCTCAAGTAACAAAACAAGACCGTCAACGCATTTAGTTTATTATACAGGAAATAGGCGTTGTAAATATTAGAGTAATTCAAGCAGAAATTTCGTTTGTTGTAAACATTAATTAGTCTCGGTTAAACATTAGTTGCCGTAGTCCGTCGACGTAACTTCTTTTTATTATAATAGAAACAGACCTCGCTTTCTAATATCGGTGTAACTTAAGCAGAAAGTTCATGTGTTGTATATCGTTAGTTAGTCTCATTTTAAAATGAGTCGCCACAGTCTGCCGTATATATATTATTGACTTTCTAAACTCTATAGTGCTCGAGATAAAGTATCGGCCAGATACATGTTCTTTCCTTACTTGTACTTTACTATGATGCTGTATTGCTGGAGATTCGGGATCATGTCTTGAAGTCTTTTTGGATTTTATTAGGAGGCTATAAAAAATTATGTCCAGTGGACTGTGATCGGTTTCCACAATTAAGCCGGATGTACCACAAAGATATTGATCAAACCGATTACACACAAACTCGATTGCTATGCACATCTCTTCGTCGATATGGACATAGTTACTTTGTATGCTTGTTAAAGTTTTTATGCAAACGCTACTGTTACCTCGTCTTGAAGAAGTCTACAGATGAGGGCAAAAGAAGAAGAATTTGTTTCGATTGTTAGTGGTTTGGTCAGGACATAGAATTTCAGGATGGCCTCTATTGATATCTGATGCTTGATATTTTGAAAACATACGGAATGCTCGTTTCTCCAAATGAAAGGTTTATTTTCTTGAGACGACTCCAAACCACCCAGCGAAAAACCATATTTAAAGAACATTGGAAGAAAGAGTTAAAGTTCGTTACTTTTTTTGTTTTGGTTGCGGTGTTTTGGCTCCCTCAAAAGTTAACTCAAAGTATATAAATTCAAAATGTACCTGCAAAATAGATAACCATACCTAAGAAATGTACATCCTCTTTGAATTCTGGCCAAGGCATTGCATTGTAGATACCTTTGAATTACCGGTTTCACTCCCTATGCAGTTAGTATATGTCCGTAGAACTTGATGTCAGATTTGCTCAGGTTGGTTTTTATTTTATTAGCCTCACATTTTCTTCATCAAGCCTTTTCATTAGAATTTCCAAATTTCGGTCATGGTCTACTTGCGCTTCTTCAATGCATTCGCCATAACCCACAAGGACGAGGTCTACTAGAACAGCGGTTCTCAAACTGGGAGGCGCGCCTCCCTGTGGGAGAGGGGCGTGCAAGAATTCCAGGCGAGGCGTCAACGATTAAAAAAATATGTTTGCAATGAAACAGCTGTTTGTTTATGTATATTTAAAACTACAAAACATATAATTTGAACAACAACCACACAATCATTGAAATTTCTTTATAGCTATTTACTCAGTAAAATGTGAGCGTCCGGTCAGGCGTGAGCTACTAGCTGACTAGCATAGCAAGGCCTTTGTTTATTTGTAGCTCGGCAGGGTGTAGTGCACATATCTGGCACAGTGTCACTGTCTACAACAAGCGCTAGCTGTCACACAATATCCAGTCACGCATTTGCCTTCACCTGTGAAAGTAGTTTTATTGTAACTATTATAGCGATTGTGTTGCTGGTTATCATCGCCATAATATTTACACATATTGTGTTTTGAGTGGTTAGTTGTTACTAAACAGACTAAATCACTGCCAAAGAATACTCTACAGTGATGACTATAGCCTATTAAAAACGGGTTTACATGTATAGAGAAAAACGGCAGATTTTTACCTCACTGCATTATTTGTGTGAAAACCAAATATTTTATACACTATAAGTAATATACCATCGCAAGTCAACAATATTTATTTTATATCTCATAATTCACTATTTTAATGTTAGAAACACGACTGTTGCAGCTTTTATATAACAGTCTGATAGAAATTACACTTTCTAAAGATATAGTGCTTGCCATCTTGTTTTTCGTGACATCTACTACAAATAAAATGTCTTCTAATGAAATTACATTGGGTGACTTTTGATATTCAGCTTCAAAAGGAAAATAATTGACCTTAACAGTCACAAAGTTGTTAGTGTAATTGTAGCCTACACTAAACATCAGACATCAATCAGTGTAATTGTAAACTCTTCAATAACAGATAATGTCTATGGATTATAAATATAGATATGAATTTCGTAAGCTTCCGCCTTGAAAATTTTAAAACCAATATAAAAGTATTTTTTAAATTACAATCGCACCGATAAAAAGTATCAAGATTCAACTTTTCATACTGGAGAATTTAACTATACGTGTGGCTTACAACTTTCATGCAATGCTGTCGTGCTTGTATTAATTACTTAAACACGTTGTATTATGTATTCGAAACGGTCGGTTATGACTATACATCTAGTAAGAAGTAGAAGTGGAGGAACGCCGCTGTCCGTTAGCTCAAACTTTCAGGTAACTGTTCTTGTCACCCCAAGTTTAGAAACTTGCAAAGTAGAGGGGGGGGAGTGTGTAAGGAGATTAATTATTGGATCTCTAGAGACTTACTTCCGGCCAATTTCAGCCTCTGACGTGACAAGATGAGATTATTTAGCTCATGCCATAAGTTGCGTTATTCCCTACTGAAGTTGGAATACATCAGGAACAGTTGGAATACAGGTTTGCAACAATATGATTCAAAATTCACATTTAATATGGTAAAAAGCCATGAAAAAAATGAAATTAATATAACTACGTATACCAAGTAAAATTAAATTGCGTGTACTATATAACAATGAGATATTTTTCTGAGTTAATATTTTGGATCTTAAACGCTATCTCGGTAAAAATGTATAAATATACATTTATTAAACACACACAGAATTGTAAAATTCATTTTTATGACATTTTCAACTTTACTGATAATACATATCAAGGAATTTATATGTACGAAAACTTAGATAAACTCTCTGTATGTGATGTTTTTACCGCAGCCCACGGATAATGTTTTGACGAGGTACGAACTGAATACGTTAGACTTTAATCATGACATCCTAATAAATAAGATTATAATACCTGAAGTGGACCAAATTCTAAAGAAAATTAACCTTTCCTCACTTTAGATGGTAAAATTTATAAGTAAACTGGCTCACCAAGTGTTATGAATAGTCTGTAGGTAGGTGTAGAAACAGTAATTAGACTTTAAAAACAACCAACATTGTTATACTAATTTAAACTATGACAAAAATAGAGTGGTTATATCAGAAAGTAAACTAAACGTGACATTCGTTGAAATATAAACTAATAATAAAGTAAATGTTGAACGTATTACGTGACGAGGAAACACAAATCGTCCTTAGAGATTTAGAATTAATCCACTCATTTGCCCAAAGGACCAACCATTGAATTACGGGTGATTTGTATCAACATGATGATTGCATTAATCCTTAAATACAGATTGTAGTACTCGTATATTACCGGACATGCTATTTCAAATTACTACGTAATATATTGTTATATCCTCGTATTCTCTAAAAAAGAAGTATTAAGAAAGGAGAGATACCAATTAATTGGTAGTCTGACTTGATTACTGCTTTACTAAGGTATCTTTGTTTGTAAATTCTGTATTATATTTTACGTTAATATTCATTTTACCCTTATAAGTGGACCTTAGTTTGAGCGTAATTTTGAGTTTAGCTCCAGTTCACCTTCCTTTTATTGCAGCGTCTGGCATCAGACCTGGCTCTTGAAATCTGTTGATAAGTATATTAATCTCTCTATTATTTAGCAACATTTTAAACCTGGATATGTATGAAATGAGTGAATAAAACTGAACACATTTTCATACAATTTTTTAAGTAAAAACATTTCTTAGAATACAACACTTCAACACAACGTGTAATATTACTTCTCCACACAGATTCTGGCCACTACAAATTGTTATATGTTAACTTGATAAAATACTGCATACGCAGTACGCTGTGATTGATGCGTGGTTTACTGCATGAGGTAATGCAAGTGTTATTGCACATCGGATGATGTGAGTGACTCATTCAGAATAGTGCGAATGGGTATGTTATTAAAATCTGTGAATGTTTCAGTGATAGATACTCAATATTGCTTTTTCATATTATATATTTTCCAATATGTGTGTTTGATACATGACAATTTAGTAGCCAAATATTGACTAATGCAATTAGCTGGGTCCAGGTTGCACTAGATAATTAATTACGTCATAGAACGTGTCAAGGGACCAATTACCTGTTAATTACCATTCACTGTGTTATGTTGTCTGAGGATCGTACCCTCACAAAATATACAATACTCGGCGACTAGCCTGGAAGCTTCTAGCGTCTGTTAAATCCTTGCTTCTTAGAGCTCCTGGTCACTAGAAGTTTCTAGCCTATAGTAACTCTAAGTATCCTCAGCATCTAGACCAATTGAAATTCTGGGAGCTTTTTGTTGAAAAGTCCGATTCTCTAGAAAATTTCCAAGATATATATCAATATAAGGAAGGAAATTTTAAGATAATGAAGTTTTATAGCCACTTTCAATTCAAACCTTATAGATATTGCCAGGCTATAGGTATTTTAAGTCTCCTCATATTACTAATTTCAGTATGTCTTAAGTTTTCAATATTATAGACAGTATTTGTACATAGCTTAAATGAGTTTGGAAAAGGAATTGTTATATATCAGTTATATGCTTTCGTCCCGAGGGGGTCTACACTATCAGCCCCCGGTGGTGGGTACTAAGAAATTAGAGGATAAGATGATTTATGTGATAAGTAGAATACGGATATGGAGTTTGCAAGGAAGTTAAAAGTAGAGCGTGGTGTTTAACTATTTCTGGATTGAAATAATGTTTTGACTTTGTGGGCGTTTGTAGCGTAACAGTTGGAGATTGTACAGAAGTTTACCGAACATGTTTTTATGACATTTTACCACTGGATTTGATCTACGACCTATGGTGTGTCCGGTTCACAGCTTGGGAGAATAGACTGCACAGGTCATACAATGTGAATGTTTGAGAGCAATTTAAGGTTGGGACACACATATCCGCACCGCGCCCGACACGTGAGTCTGCCGATTATTGGCCGTCATACGGTGAAAGAATTGCAGCGCAGTATTCAACCTGCAAGTCCACACATGTCCGCACCGACACCAGACCGTCGTGGCCGCACCGTGCCCGCACCGTCACCGATATGTAGAGTTTGAATTTTAACGGGCACGGTGCGGTCTACGAGCGGCATCATATGTTGTTTACTGTTGCGTTCTTCTTTTTTAAAACTATTTAAGTAGTCTACACGTTATATTTTATTGAATTATTTAATATAGCCTACTACCTCTACATCCTGTGTTCGCCTACAAAATCATATTTATTGATAAAAGTATTACATTTTCTTACCTTAGAGTAAACTAGTCATATTATCTTATTGTGCATATTTTCTTATTACAACAAATTTGAAAACCATGTTGTACATTAAGTGTTTTTAAACAACTAAATTCGAATTATGAAAAATCTATAAACATTTTTCATTGATTAAAAAATGACAAGCATGTAATTATTTGCGCAAAAAATCTATTTTTCTTTTATGTATTGAAGTTACTTGATAAATTTATTCCGGTATTTTGTAAGAGTCATATTTAGAATGTTTCTACGACATTTTTATTTTTTTATTTCTTCACTTCAATACAGTAAAAATAAAAATATTTTATTTACAATAAGATTTTCAAAGCAAGGAAAACCCATTTTTTAAAATAAATAATAATAATAATAAATCATTTATTTCCCCATAATAACAAACTGAATATTACAAATAAATATTATTGCCAGTGCTTAATAATAAATAATACTATGACATAACGTATTTACAATAGCAGTAAATAACAAATACAAAAAAAATGTTTCTACTTACTTTATTTCTAATTTATGTACTTAGAGTAATAAAATATAAAAAGTAGGTTACATCCTTTTAGATTTTTCTTTCTTTTTTAAAACTAATAATTAGGCCAATAGATTTTACAAAATAAGGGAAATTTAGGTAGGCCTACCCCATAAGAGGCTGTGCCTGTGTTGGGGATACTCTATATCACAAAAAGGGTAAAAAAATAAAAATACCGGAATCGAGCAAGAATGGAATGATAAAAATGAGTTATTGTAGCTTATGTAGCCTAGTAAATAATGTACTATTACGTATCAAAGTTTAAATTTAGTATAACTAGTGTGCTGTATTAAACAAAAAGGATTTATGCATGATTTACAATTCAAATATTAGGCTTTACACATGTAACATTAAATATTATATTATAAATAATTATTTTATAATGCTCTAACGTGTCTATTTAAATATTATTATAATTTAGCAGACAAGACTAACACCTACACTAATTTATTATCTTAAACATATACTCAATATCATTTTGAACGATCATCCATACTCTAATTTTTTTAGAAAATATATTTATGTTTCTACTATTTTTGACTAATTCTGGCAATAAATTATTTGTCCTCGGAGCTATAAAAGAAAAAATTTGTAAAATGTGTTTTTTGTATGTTTTCCGGTATAATATATTTTACAAATATTGTACTATGTTTTACAAATTATTATAAACGGGCTTGCAACATGGCAAACTCTCTGGCATTCACACTATAGCTCTTGGGTTTAATACAAAAAACACCAAATATACTGTTTATAGTGTATTTGACCGAAATTCACTGCAATGAAACACAATGAACAAGAATTATAGGGATAAAACATGTAACCAAGATAATTATATTTACAAATTTTACATACTAGCTGTTTGTACAAAGCTTTACTGTAGCATTGCAATGTTTCATTCATCACAGCGATTAATAAACATAACAACAATGAAATTAACAATTTATCTCAAGCAATTACTTAATCTTCCGAATATTTTTTAAGTATTTGTCACTTTGAATTCAAAAGAAACATGCTCTAGTACAAACAGTGAGATTGTTGCGCTCGGACTGCATACGGACATGTGTGGCCTCACGGTAACCGAGCCGAGCCCGCACCGACAATCGGCCGACTCACGTGTCGGGCACGGTGCGGTTATGTGTGTCCCAACCTTTAAGTGAACAAATTACTAGTTCTCAGGCATTTTCTAGTGGTTACACGGACTAAGCTGTAATTTTCCAAATCTCAAGTTCCTAGTGTACCGGTAAGTGGGCTTGACCGTGTATACCTTTAGTAAATCAGTACCACAGAGGGTTTAAAGATAAAGGTGTTTTCATAAACTGAAAAATATTTAACCATGTACCGTAATCTTTATCAGCCGAATAAGTTAGCAGGCTTTTTAATACAAGTAGAAGATATTACCAAGGAGGGTAAGGTTACCGGGGTAAAAACTGATGTTTCACTTAAATCTGGGCAACCTAATGCATGTCCAGGAGTGGCAAATCACTATCCGCAAATATAGGGGTTTTGGGATGCAAGGCTAAGATCGATAAATCTTAAAGTAGTTTACTGCGGGGATAACTGTTGCAGTTGGTTGGACTCCCTAAATGTCTAGGTTCTTGCAAGCCTACACATAAGAGTGTGCCACCCCTGCCTGCTTTGACTGGAGAGGCTAGTTCAGAGCTGGCTTCTCCTTATTCTGAGGAGATATGACTAAAATTAATACCCTAAATTCTTTCTCATGATTTACACACGCATAACAGGAGAGAGCCTCTACGCCCTACCTTACCCATCCAGAATATACTTTTACTCCGGAAGCAGCGCAAATAAATATATCAGACGGATTAGTTGTCCAAAGGTTTTAGTTTACAGGATGATCAACTTAACCGATGACATAGTCCTTTACCAGAGGAATAAATCTACTAAAGGATTATGTCTGAAGCCAACCAAATATTGTTATTGGATGTGAGCTAGTTAAGAGAAAAACATAATATTCTCCACAATTATCTAGCACATTTTGGTGTCTACGAAATTGTTGGCATCGTTGGATATGGAAAGAAAATGTTGACCATAAAAACTGTTTGGTAAAATGAGGACAAAACTACTGTTGTCACTGCGCTAACGTTCAACCAAATCCTATATACGTACGTACACCGACATAAAACTCTATGTTGCTTGTGTGGGAGTGAATGTATATGTCAAGAAACATGTCCATAGCGTGTCATTCGAAAGATAAAACCAGTTTTAAGAAGTAAAAATTTTTAAGATGTCGTTCATTCGCATTTGGGCATCATTTTTATCTGGAGTATTTCACAAGATAAATCAAATTTGACACTTTTCATAAAATTTTCAATTAATTGCAAGAAATATTTATGCCTACTTAATTTTTTATAACATTTCAAGTGACCGTTTAAAGTTATAGAATTATATAATTGAACCGTTATGAATGATTAATTTTACGTTTATGCAAAGAATAGTATATGGTTGTAACGATTCTTTCCTAGCCTGGTTAAAATATAATGACTTCTAAACGATTGAAAGTATTACAATCATATTTATATTGAGGGTTATCGAGCTTCAAATTACTGTTGTGCGAAACAAACCAAATCTTTTCGTCTATAATTTAATAGATAACTTTTTAAATAATTTGTTAAAACATTCAAAATTCGCCATAAATTACAAGTTGCATTCCACCCTTTATAAAAATCAACTGTTCCAACAAGATTGAATTAGAAAAATTTCACGTCAGCTGGACTTTATCAAATGTTATGCACTGTGTTTACATTTATGTTTTATTAAGTTTTGTTTACATGTTATAGTTCTGTATTCATTTTTATTTAAAACTTCCTGAAGACGGGGGTATTAAATCCCCGAAATATATAAGTGAAAAATAGATTCTTTTGTTTTCTTCTAGGGAGAAAGCAATATCAGGGAGTTAGAGCTTTGTATATATATATATATATATATATATATATATATATATATATATATTTATATCAATACATATTGTAAAGTTTTAGGATATGTAATTAATGTAAGTATTACATTTATTTGAATGTTTTTATAAAAATTAGTATTACATGACTTAAAATACCACAGCAAGAGATTTCCTACGTATGAAATTAAGTGGAGGGGTTTATTCCAATAAAATACATGTCATAATTTGACATTTGATATGTTAAACAAAAAACCTCTGTTAATTAGATAATTAGATAAACATTCTAAGCCTGATGACATCTAAGCTGGCCAAAATATTATACTCTTAACTGGCATTATGTAGTAAAGGACAAAGTGATGGATGGATTCTATTTGTGACTGAAATAAATACAAATGATGATTTACCAATTACAGATTTACCTATAGATCAACTATTTAAACCATAAAAGATCATTGTTTTTTTCCGCACTTATTATTTAAGCCTTGAATCTTTCTAGATTAGGGACATTCTCATCCGATACTTGCGTAGTACCAGAACGAAATTTTAAGAAAAATTAAATTAGGTTGAACTTAATTTATAAATGCAGGCTATGATGCAAACAGATTAAATTTCAACAACTAGGACTAAGAATTGTAAGTCATTACTAACCAAATGACTATGCTGATATGAGTTCAAAGTAAAATCATGCCAAGAGAGTGAGTAATATGGATACGCGATAGATATACATTTCATTTGAATCGTTGATTTAAGACCATATCGAAACAGAAATTACTATGAGCTAAGGTTAGAAATATTGAGTCTTATCGATCGATGCGTTGCTTCGGTGATGGAGCAGCGTAAAGTAAAAAAGGGCTGGTAGATTTCTATAGGGTATATAAAATACTAAATAAAAATTACGGTTTCAGCTTGACGAGAGATTATTGGGCATGCCCATATGAGGACAGGGAG
The DNA here is from genome assembly GCF_021130785.1 of Homalodisca vitripennis. NCBI lineage: Eukaryota > Metazoa > Arthropoda > Insecta > Hemiptera > Cicadellidae > Homalodisca > Homalodisca vitripennis. The sequence goes on along the minus strand of NC_060207.1, from coordinate 121,597,878 downwards.
AGGCTGTCAGAGGGGCAACACGTGCGGGAGTGTTTCTTAAGATCTCGGCCTTTGATGGTACGTGGTGGCCCAAGCTTCCTTGAAACGGAAAGTGTGAGCATAAGAGGTATTTAGCAGGATGAATAAGGACTATTTAAGTGCCAATACGTAATAGTAAAATTGAAAAAATCTTGGGTGGAAAAGGTATTTAGGGTAATTAGGGTATTTAGGTAAGCAGTAGGGTATGTGGAACGTCTAGTAAGGTGGTAAGAATAAGAGCTGTAATTAAATATGTGAATAAAGGCCATGGTAGGTTCCGTACCTTCACCAGAGTTTAATTTGTGAAGAGGACCAAATTAGATAACTTAATATAAACTTAATATGCTAGCATTAAACGTTATGGACAAGAGAAAATTATATTGAAATCCATAAAATATAGGTAGATCTAACCGAGATAAATGGAGGAAAGGCTAAAAATAAATACAAGTAAAACACGATCCAATGAAAGTTATGGCCCTCTAGTGTCCGCCATTATTGTTGTGATACGCAGGGGCTCTGCGGAGATTGTGGCCGACTTCAGTCAATATACTGCTACAGTGTTCTCCTTGAGCTCTTTATATATTACAGATGAACCTCGGTATCTATACGTTGAGAAGACTTTTCAATACTTGGAGAGCCAAAACGTTCGTTTAAGTTTTAGCCTTTCCTCTATTTATCTTGTTTAGATATACCTATATTTATGGATTTTAATATAATTTTCTATTGTTCATTAACGTTTAATGCTAGATTTATACAAGAAGCACATTCTTAATTCTTGAAAATAACAAATACGGCCTTATGAGGCTTCGTCGTTAATAGGAAATAGATATTGTCCAATGAATGATACTTGTGGAAGTTTGACCTTATTATATATTTATTATATTATTTATGTGTATATATATATATATATACATTTATATACGAGGCACATATAATATATCACTCTAATATATAAACTATAATATATAATATATACTCGTATATACGTAACACATATAATTTGGTTTTGCCTGAGGATACATAATAAATTGTTATATTGGTATCTCCAAATTTTATATAACAAGTTCAATATTAGACATCAAAGCACATCTCTGTTTAGCCTCTCGGTGTTCTGCTGTGTTGCTTTTGTAAAAGTCTGTTGGATTGACTATAGGTGAGGGAACACCTTGGATCACGACGTCTGCGGCGGCCATCATTTAATCCAACTATTTAGATTTCAATGAGTTCCTGCCGTGACAGTGTTATTGCGGATCACCCGCAATAGGAAGCAGAGTTATCTCCTTGCAATTTAGAATTTTTACAGCTTACCCACTACATAGGTAGATATGTCTTAAAAGAGATTTTACATTTGTATTCTGACAAATGTACATTGGTAGTTCAAAATTATATGCAAGATGATTCCTTTCTTATTAGCAAAAGTTTACCAAAATCCAGGGTGGCTCCTTTAAGTTGTTCTCCTACCTACATTACACACACCAGACGCAATAGGGGTATCTCCAGAGTTTTGCCTCACACTTTATTTATTGCTATTGTTATGAATACGGACATTTATTTTTACTATGGGCCTTAAAATTTATTTTTTTCACATACTGTACAAAAATCCAAATTTTGCTAGAAAATAATAATAATATATATTTTGTTTTATTAGATCTTGAATTTTTTATTTTAAAATTGCACAAAATACGAATACTGTATATGAATAACCTACAATTTGTGTATTTCAGAAGTAAAAAGTAATTTAAGAATAAAGTCTATTAATGCAGTTTGCAGTAAATAAGGATTTTAGAATATTACAGTTTAATTCTAATAAAGGGAGAAAATTTCCTTTAAAGTGCGTTATGATAGTTGTACGTTTTGCTAGAACCATTCTCTTATTTCCGTAACTGTCTTAGCGACTGTATCCTATGCCATGTTGTTTCGATAAAAAAAATATGTAAACACGTTCGTCTGATGTGACTACTTCAGTAAAACAAAACGTATAACTAAAGCTCTTATAAAATATGTCTATCTCATGAGCAGAATGTACTAGAAACTGTTCTATATATTGTAGGTAAACATACACATACTCTAATATGGTCAAGTTTCAGTACTTAGATATAGTCAGAGTTATATAAATATTTTAATGCTTATTTCAGAGTATCTATCCGCGGTATAGCTTTTTACGATATTACATTGTTACTACACATTATTGTTTGTCACTTCATAAAACTTTGTTACAGGTAATAATATTGTAACTGTAATAATATTTAGATTAATCAACCAAAAAATCTGTTGTACTATACCATGGAAATTTTGAAACAAGTAAGCTGGGAGGGAGGTATTTTATCAAACTACTAAATACATTTAGAACAATACAGAAACTATTGGAACAAAGTAACACTGCGCAATAACTTGAGGAGAGATCGTCTGCTCGTGTATTCCACCAGTACCACTTCGCACAGCTAAATGCTCATATGAATACTAATGCGGCTGCATTCACTTTACACGGCTCGTTTAACAACTCTCAATGAAAATGTTTCATTATACTCTTCAAAGTGGCAACTTATAATACAAGTTAGTTAACTTCTAATGTAAAAGCTGTAGAGTAACGGCTTGTAAATGAATAAAACTAAATACTTTACCAAACTGTTAGTTAAGGATTATTATGAATCAATGGATTGACTTTTTCTTCCTATCTCTTGACTTCACTTCTGCTTTCAGGTACTATTCACCTTCGTTTTATGTTTTCTTTTCGCTGTACCACATTACATCTTACCTTTATATTAGGTAACGAATTTGTGTATCCATTATTTGTAGTGTTACTAGAACAAAATTTAAGAAATGTACAACTACAGTACCATAGAAATGCGTCACAATAATATGTATTTTAGTCTATGTTAAATGCTTTTGTAAATTCAAGGATTAGAAAAACATTAAAAATTTAAATAATTAATTTAAAAAAATTTCAGATGAATATAATAATTAATTGCTAGATATAACACTCTTAATAAATTGTTATATTGGTATCTCCAAATTTTATATAACAAGTTCAATATTAGACATCAAAGCACATCTCTGTTTTAGCCTCTCGGTGTTCTGCTGTGTTGCTTTTGTAAAAAGTCTGTTGGATTGACTATAGGTGAGGGAACACCTTGGATCACGACGTCTGCGGCGGCCATCATTTAATCCAACTATTTAGATTTCAATGAGTTCCTGCCGTGACAGTGTTATTGCGGATCACCCGCAATAGGAAGCTGAGTTATCTCCTTGCAATTTAGAATTTTTACAGCTTACCCACTACATAGTAGATATGTCTTAAAAGAGATTTTAACATTTGTTATTCTGACAAATGTACATTGGTAGTTCAAAATTATATGCAAGATGATTCCTTTCTTATTAGCAAAAGTTTACCAAAATCCAGGGTGGCTCCTATAAGTTGTTCTCCTACCTACATTACACACACCAGACGCAATAGGGGTATCTCCAGAGTTTTGCCTCACACTTTATTTATTGCTATTGTTATGAATACGGAAATTTATTTTACTATGGGCCTTAAAATTTATTTTTTTTACATACTGTACATAAATCCAAATTTTGCTAGAAAATAATAATAATATATATTTTGTTTTATTAGATCTTGAATTTTTTATTTTAAAATTGCACAAAATACGAATACCTGTATATGAATAACCTACAATTTGTGTATTTTCAGAAGTAAAAAGTAATTTAAGAATAAAGTCTATTAGTGCAGTTTGCAGTAAATATAAGGGTTTTAGAATTTACAGTTTAATTCTAATAAAGGGAGAAAATTTAATTTAAAGTGCGTTATGATAGTTGTACGTTTTGCTAGAACCATTCTCTTATTTCCGTAACTGTCTTAGCGACTGTATCCTATGCCATGTTGTTTCGATAAAGAAAATATGTAAACACGTTCGTCTGATGTGACTACTTCAGTAAAACAAAACTAAAGCTCTTATAAAATATGTCTATCTCATGAGCAGAATGTACTAGAAACTGTTCTATATATTGTAGGTAAACATACACATAATCTAATATGGTCAAGTTTCAGTACTTAAATATAGTCACAGTTATATAAATATTTTAATGCTTATTTCAGAGTATCTATCCGCGGTATAGCTTTTTACGATATTACATTGTTACTACATTATTGTTTGTCACTTTATAAAACTTTGTTACAGGTAATAATATTGTAACTGTAATAATATTTAGATTAATCAACCAAAAAATCTGTTGTACTATACATGGAAATTTTGAAACAAGTAAGCTGGGAGGGAGGTATTTTATCAACTACTAAATACATTTAGAACAATACAGAAACTATTGGAACAAAGTAACACTGCGCAATAACTTGAGGAGAGATCGTCTGCTCGTGTATTCCACCAGTACCACTTCGCACAGCTAAATGCTCATATGAATACTAATGCGGCTGCATTCACTTTACACGGCTCGTTTAACAACTCTCAATGAAAATGTTTCATTATACTCTTCAAAGTGGCAACTTATAATACATGTTAGTTAACTTCTAATGTAAAAGCTGTAGAGTAACGGCTTGTAAATGAATAAAACTAAATACTTTACCAAACTGTTAGTTAAGGATTATTATGAATCAATGGATTGACTTTTCTTCCTATCTCTTGACTTCACTTCTGCTTTCAGGTACTATTCACCTTCGTTTTATGTTTTCTTTTCGCTGTACCACATTACATCTTACCTTTATATTAGGTAACGAATTTGTGTATACATTATTTGTAGTGTTACTAGAACAAAATTTAAGAAATGTACAACTACAGTACCATAGAATGCGTCACAATAATATGTATTTTAGTCTATGTTAAATGCTTTTGTAAATTCAAGGATTAGAAAAACATTAAAAATTTAAATAATTATTTAAAAAATTTCAGATGAATATAATAATTATTGCTAGATATAACACTCTTAACTATCAAGTACTTTTATCTTCGTTTTAATTCATTTGAAGGAAAAGAATATTTAATATTTACTTTTTTACGTTTCATTAGTAATATGTTCAATACATTCAATAACTTACATTGTTTCACAATTAAACCCTGTATAATTCATTTTTACTGCACCTTATTAGTTAATATTCTGTCATAAACTCATAATGTATGATCATATGATTTATTTACAAGAGAAATGAGTCATCAACTATAATAACAATTGTATGTTGTTAATCATTTGAGATATTTTAATATCGTATATTTTGTACGGTTGCAATGATGGTTGCACAAAGTTCGACAAGTATAAATGGAGAAACTGATGTTTTTATGGAGCAAAGATAGTTGATAAATTTATTGGATTGTATGTCAAATGAACTGAATAATTTAATCAAATACGTCACAGACCTGTAATACCAGCCATTTTTGATATATAACACAAAATATGCAAAATTCTGTCTCGATAAACATACTTTGTTTAGATTTGAAGTACATTAACTTCATTAAGTGGGTAATAAACCCACAAACTTCTTAGCTACAACTTTTAGAGAATTTAATTCCGAAGGGAATAATGTAAAATATGCTATTAATAAACAAACACAATGTTAGAAAAATTAATGTTTAATTAAATTAACACATATAAAAAATAAGACGGAAAACGTAATATATGTTTATTAAATGAACGTTCTTTCTAAACACGAAACATTTTAATTGCTAAACTTTGTTAATCTTTTATTCCAATTTCCGTACTTTACAAATGGTCTTCAATACGATTTGCTTGATAATTTATGCACAATATTGTGCGTTTAACGAAATCACGTAGGTTTTCTGATAGCATCTCGGTCGTTCCTAAGTAGTTCACAAGCGTTTGAAATTCAGTATTAACTTATTAATTATTCTTTGGTATCAACTGGTTCTGCGTAAAAAAGTTGCTTTAAATGATTCCAAAGGTAATCCAAGAGATTTAAACCAGGTGTCCTAGGAGGCTAACTAATAAGTCCATCTGGACCAATCCATCTGCCTCGAAAGCTTAACTCCAAGTGCTTTATAACATTATGTAAATAATGTGTAAGTGCACCATCATGTTGAAATATCATTTGATGTCTTTTTCAGTTGATTCTCTAAAAACTATTTGTACACAAGACCAGTAAGGCAGTTTTCAAAAACAAATGGGCCAATTAACTGGTCCACAATTACACCATACCATACATTTATCGAAAATCGAATTTGAAAGTTGGACTCTACAACTGCTTTTGGATCTTCAGTTGAATAACTATTTTTCAAATTAGAATTCCGTGTTAGTAAACATCTATATTTCATATTCTTGTATTCATTACGTTGTTTAGCTCACTAAATTTGATGTTTTTGAACACTCTAACATTATTCCCTACTTTGATATTTGGTCGTTTATTATCTCCTAAATTTAAATAAACCATCAATTAAATTTCTTAGGTTGGTAATATATTTGTATTCCTACTTTTGCTAAATGTTTTCTAACAATACAATTGATATTACGAAACGTTCTAACAGTTTAGGATTTAGGATTAGGACGATAATTTGTGACCACTACACTATATACATCATTCCCGTGTTATAGAAAAAGCTGAAATAAGCCTTAACATTGGGAAACATGACTTATTGGTGATGAAGTTATACTCGCTCCTGCATATGAAGATATGGTTGATTGGTATTGACCGTGTACTCACTTGGAACCCATTATTCATTTTGAAGCATAGCCAAATATATTTTAAGGTGTCTATATAAAATTCTTTAATAGACTGATAAATATACATGTTTCTGCTACATTAGAGTTGTTTTTCCCTATGATATATTAGACAAAACTGAATCCTCGTGGTTTTTCAGGCTTATTTGGATTGTAGAAATTGGAATAATTAGTAAACTAACAATTCATTTTCATGGTTATTTGTGTCAGTTAATAAAACGATGTGGGTTTGTAAAAAAAACAGCACTAAGTTTGTTAGTAGTTCACTAGAAACAGAAAAGTAGTTTGATGAAAATGTCTATAAAATAATGTAACGTATGTTCTGATAATATATGGAAAGCATTATAAGCAATTTATAAGCAACAAATTATAAGCAACAAGTTACTACGCAATATGCGTGGAATGTTATTGCGTTGTGCGGAGACCAAACACTAGTTATTGCGTTCCTCGGATGCAACACATTACGAACAAATCTCATTGTAAACTATCTCTATACTTCAGCTACAACCGAGTAGTTTTACTGAACATTCTCTAGCACTCACTTGCTAAAATATATTATTCTACTGCATAGTTTCTTATAATTTAGAACCATACAAAACGGGGAAACTCTATAGTCCGTTCTTCGAACTATATTTCTTATGGACACAATAATCACGTTTTTTTTTTAAATAATATAATCCTAGCAGTTACCCACGGCTTGCACTCAATTTCATTAAAAAAACTTACATATGAGCATATTCTTTTTGAATAGCATTCCAAACAATCCTGACATAATTGATACTCTCTGTTGATAAGATACTCCAATTTGTTGATCCATTTTAGACTTAAGTTTAAAGTTGTGGCCCTGAAGGCGGATAATATAACTGTTTTTTATATGTACCTCTGAAACTTCTTGAATCTTTGTCCAATATGTTGTTATTAATTTCATAGCTGCAAAGATTTCAGTAAATAAATGTAACTATTTTAGGCCTCTATAGAGTAATCCTAAATGTAAAGGAAGACTAAAGTCGATATACTTAGGTTTTCAGTTAACATATTTTTAAAGTAAAAATTGATTATTTCACTGTAGTTGATTTAAATCTCAATAAAAACAAACCCAGACAAATAAAGGCTTCTGCACGTAAAATATGACATGTAAACTGTAAGTGAATTTGACAGATATATAACACACATTTACTTTTACCTGTTAAAATGTGTATTAATTATTATTATGCTTATTATTATTGACACTGAGAAGTTATTATAAACACAGTTACTCTGCTAATTACTTCAAAACATAGTTTTCAAGACCAGTGTGGTGTAGCCTAGAGAGATTTTAGAATCAGGAATAGGCCTATATATTAAACAGAGGCCCTAATAATGTCCTTATAAATGTTAGGATAATCGGTCCAGTTGTTTTTATGTGATTGAGAAACATACACATAAACACACAGGGTTTCATCGTTAGTTTTTTGAAAATAATAGTATAGATATCACAATAAGGGTTATAATATTTCTTATTAAATTTAGATACAACGTAAATTCTTAGATGCTCTTTAAATTGTTAAAAAGTAATAAGAAAACTTTTAATGACTACCGATATCAGAAAGAGGTATTGGATGATGACCTACCTGGTGTTTTTTTATGTTAAAAGTAAAAGCATTGTTCCACAAAACCCAATCGTATAGTAAATTAGAGTAAAATCGAACACATAGGTGACGTAAATAGCACTTTGAAATATTAAATACTTTCAGTGACACTACATTTAAGGTACATTTAAACTGTAACGATAATTCTAAAATATTTTCCTAACATATCACGATTTTTTATCAATCGTAATAGTGATGCAAACGTTCATCCATTATGCAATATCCATTCAGTGAAATGTATAAACACTGGAATAACCGATATGACTTTTGTCATTTGGAAATTACTTAACCACTACTTGTATTGAAATGTTTCCATGCACTGAAGTGTTTAAAATAGCGAGCGAGACTGACATATTCGTTTGTATTTAAAATTATAGTTCTTCTTTTTAACCTGTACAGTAATTACTGTAATGCTCAGAGTTTATCCTGTTAAGTAGTTACAGAGATTTAGTTTATAAATCTGCACTTAAGAAATTATTACACATTTTTTTATTAGTAATGCACTCTGTACAGGAGTTCGATGTTAATGTACTTTTAGCTGTAAATTTGATCAAATATTATGTATTTACATCTAAGTCATTGATAACATCTGACAATGTAAATTAGAATTGCCATACACTTTTTGACGTATTTTTTGATCGTGGCAACAAGGTAAACTCAACATTGACGTTGTAAATGTAAATCACTCGAACCAGAAGTGGTCATACTCGTGCAATGCCTACAAAATTACGTGCAAAGGAGCGAGTAACTGATATAAGGGACAATATAAGCGCAGATATGAGACAATGCAGTCTAACCTTTTCTTAACATTTAAAGTCTGTACATAACATCAAACCTAAATTAGTTGCATTAAGTATATGTTTAATTGATCAGAAAAGAGGCAAAATCGGAAATGGAACAAAAAATACTAACATCAATCTAAATTACAAAGACAATAAATATGGACTTTTTCACATATTTTCTTCATCGTCATCATGGGAGAAGGAAAACTCAAAATTTTAGTCGAAAATATAATTCACTCGGACCAGAAGTACAGATATATGCACTTAATATTATTAAACTATTATCGAAAATTGGAAATTGCTTGGACACTAACGCAATTCTACATATACGAGCCTCGTATTATCTTACTGCAAGCCTCTAGAAATTGCAAAAATTCTTCTTTCCGAAATGTTCTATTAGGGTGTTCCTATGATGTGAATGTTCTCTTCAACTCAAGTTGCAATTTCTTTGTTTGAAGTTTATTTTTGACGATGGAAGGATTGTGAAGGAAACAGAATTTTAACCTAGTTTGTAATGATGTATTACGTTAGTTATTTACCTGAAGAAGAGATAAGATTGCATATCTCGAAACGTAGTGTTACTGATTTTTTGTTTTGCTGAACGATGGCAAATGTCCCGAAAAATCCTGTTTCCTTTTCAAGTTGCATGTTGATCTGCCACTCTTTGACCTTTCCCCTATAGCTGGCATATTCTCGTGTTGCATCAGTTATTGCGGAAAAATTCCCGGTATTCTAAATATTTTATACAACTGAAATAACAAATGTTTTAATTAAATATATTATTGGTTTTAATAAAATAGTTTTAATAAAAATGTTAATTAAAATAATAAAATAGAAATGTGTGTCCATTTTCATATCTTTAATTTAAATTTAAATGTAAGTAAAATTTTTAAATATGCTTCAGTAACCTTGCTGAGAATGTTCGCAAGAAGTCATGAAAGAATATAATAGTTTAGATCTGACTTGAATTTGGAGGCCTGTCAGTCAGCCCCATTGCAAAGGTAAGGGTGAGTGAAATAACATTTCCTAAGAGAGATTTTTTTTTGAACGATAATTGGGTGAATATAAGCAAAATCTACCAAATTTCATTTTTGTCTGAATGACCGTCCATAAGTTTGTCTGTCCGCACAATATGTTAAAAACAAACTGACCTGTAGACTTCTAAGTTTGCATGAAGTAGTTCGATAGTGGTGATCGTCACATATGAACTGACTGATATGAAACTTAACCAATTGAACAAAGAATGTAAATATGTTATGTGGCAAGATATATTTAGAATAGATATATAGAAATATTTAATCTGTACAATTTTAAAGTTTTTCATGAAACCTAATTCGACATCAATGAGTTCTAACCGCATGTGCATGTCTAACCGTTACATTTCTTTCGAGCGTCAATAAGGCTTAAGAGGCTGACAAAATCAGTCAGTGACAAGTCATTTGTCTGCCGGGGAGATGTAAAAATTTCTTTTCTTTGTATTATTGACTACATGTATATCTTCCGAAGGAGACCTCGACTACAGATTAAAAGTTTGCAAGTAACCTTAGCAAAGCCTGTTGCGGGACACCTGGTGTGGCGTACTCGTACTTTGTTTATATTTACTTGTTTGGATTCTAAAACAATTTATTCAGAGTGGTAGATGAGTAAAATCCACATTTGGGGGATATTTGTACTCAAATAAGACTGTAGTATTTGTTCCGATTACCTTTTGCATGTTATAAATATTATAAATTTTAAACGATTTTTAAGTTTACAAAATATGTTTTACCTGAAGTTTTAATTACGATTAAAATTTGTATTTAAAAGTAATAAAATGCAGTAAATTAGAGGTGTATGTTAAGCAACAAATTGAGACTACATCCGAGCTCGAGAAAGTGTAAAACTTTAGGCTTGTAAAACTATTAGCCTTCAAGGAAGTGAAGAGATGTACGATAGTGTAAACTAATGGAAGTATTGCCTAACATTATGAAATAGCAGCTGCAAAGATTTGATCTGGTGGCTGTCTATTTAGCTTTGGCTATGCTAGACTAAAATATTCACAAAGGTGACATAACCAAAGTTCAGTGCGGTGCAAATTAAACATTTTTGTATCCTTTCCAAAAGCTAATTTCCTTTTAAAAGGCTTAGAAAATTCTGTTTACTCCAGTAGACTAGTAAAATAATGTCTTTCAAAAATTATGAAACTTATAAATAACTCTTAAAAATATTTAATTTAACTCAAGTTGTTAAGATGAGAATTGGTTGTAGTTTATGCAGTGTACCAAATGGACGTAACACATGGGGTTGGTGATATATGAGGTCACAGTAATGTATACTCGGTATTGCAAAAATATATAAGTTTCACTGTGGCAAATAAAACGTGCAAGCACCTTTTTAAATGTTAAAATAAAACTATGACTTGGCACATTACTGCAAAAATAGAGTAATAATGAACTTAAATGCTATTTTGGGGGTTGGGCCTGGCGGTTCCAATATTCTTTATAAACGTTGCCAACGGACTTAGTCACTTAATAAAACTTAAAAATTGACTTCCATTCACGTTGATGTCGACTTACACACGCAGCCGTTAGGATCTTGGCTACAAATTAACAATTAAAGTTGTAAAAGAATTATTCTACTCGAAGTTAAACAACAACTTGATCTCGCCTAAAACAAAATCCATTTATCGAGATAACTGACAATCACAACAATGTGGCCTCGTTAGAAGAAAATCACCTCAACTATAAGTAAGTTACTGTACTCTTTATAAATTTACTTTAAATTACATTACCAATAGGTGTCTCGCATGAAAGGGCTATATTATGAAAAATGTAAATTCAACTTTCGGACAAGGCGCGCGAGGAGTTGCTCAGTAGAATCTCTAGCTACAAAGTTCAAGAGAGAAAAACATACTACGCCTGCCAATCAAGTTACTAATCTACCAAGAATGTAGTCCCAAGAACATCGGAGAAAAATAATACTAACCAGTAATGAGTATATGGGTTGCGAATGTGGTGTATATATATATATATATATATTATATATATATACGTGTATATATATATGTATATATAAATACGTATATATATATATACGTATTCACACGTTTAGTGTTAATGATATCAGTCACTATTCACTTATACAACCTAATGTACTGTAATTATATTATAAAGAGATGTAATATGGATTATTAAGACAGTCGAAAGTCAAAAGTTGACATTATTATGCGCGCTGAGTGTGAACCATTGGACCTATTTTCTTAGAACAGCAGCTAACTGAGAATAAATAGCAGTGTGAGATGCGAAAAAATTATTATAACTAAAATCTTACTTTAAACAAAAATGTTTTAGAAAAACAATTTAATTACGCTTTTTATAACTGGAAATTTACCCTCAGGTATAGCTTGTTTAAGTTGTATGATAAATTGAATAGTTTTAAAAATAAATATTCTACTACGAATTAAAAGTAAATATATATATATATTTAAATAACATTTCACCCTTTACATAGTTTACACTAGTCTTTTTGCAAACCATGATGAATAAATTTAGCTAATTAATTTAATTAATTAATATAAGTATATTCCTTATTAGGAATTGTCTCGCCCAATTACATATTTAAAATTATTAAAATTAGATTTATGTCTCACAATCAATCATGAATAAATATAATTTAAACTATCTTAACTTCCATATGTATAATTTTCCATATACCACATTACCCCTAATGTTTAAACAACATGCTTTATTATATGACATATTCTTTAAATACCAGTTCAAGTTGCTTTAGTCATCAATACAGACAATCGAACAGCTTTTTAGGACAATAGTATTGTGTACTATTTTATGAAGTATTAATGTTGTCAAACTTATAAATTGCACTGTGCCTTAAATCCAGTGTAAACTTCACACACATACACACACACACACGCACACACACACACACACACACACACACACACACACACACACACACACACACACACACATGCGCTGGTATGTGTGTGTGTGTATGCAGTATATATATATTGCATGCACTTGTGTGTGTGAATCTGTCAAAATATTTATCTCTTCAACAGTATATAAGGATTCTGTTCTATTGCTACATTGTGAGATAGTACATGAGACACGAGGCAATGTATAGGTTGTCTAAGCAATCAAATCTAATGCTACAGAGAGGAATATTACTCGATATTACATTCTGAGAAGCAATCTCCGCCACGAGTCCGATCACCGATACTGAGGGCGTGTCGTCTTGTCGTACCGCTTTAGGTTTTTATCGCAAATCCAATTAATGTTTGTTTCCTGAAATTAACAGGCTTACATTTCCTTTGGTATCAAATAAGTTTCTATTTGCAATGAACTGAATAAAAAAATGCCTGAAAATAAAAATACTCAAAATTTACATGTAAAGGTACTGTGCAAAATGAAAGGCCAAACACATATTGACATCTTATACAGAAAATACTAGTTTACACTTTATAGTATGAATTTTGTGAAGGATATTTAGTACCTTATGTAAACTGGCTTTATCCGCACGAAAAGTCTTTACATATGTATTTTTCTAACAAAAATTAAAACAAACCGGCTGTGAACCCTGTTGTAAGCCTCACTGCAAAACGTGTAATTTAATGATACACTGAAAACATCTCTGTAGTAGCACAACAAAAGGAAATTATCCGATATTTAATCAAATGACTTAAGAATCCAGCACTGTTATTTACCAACTGTCATGTAAAGACTGTCTGAAAGACTACATTGGTCAGACCATAACTCCATTGCACATTAGAATAAACAAACATCGCAGCGATACACACTTTAAAATGAAATCAAATCCTATTTCGGCCTATGCAATGGAGCATAATAAAAAATTCGACGAATTCTTTCCTTTAAAAAGTATCTAACAAAAAAGGTTATCAACAAAATTCAGAACTTAAAATGAATTATTTAGAAATAGCTCATCAGAGGGTCCTACAAACTAAACATCCGAATGGTCAAAATTTAAGGTATGAATTGTTGTAGATATAAATTGTCTCCTACAATTTTAATTTGTTTTATTTATTTAAATTACACATTTAACCATAAATTGAATTTGTAACTTTGTATTCATGTACTATACAACATTATTTACTCTTTGTACCTAATTCAAAATTAGTGTCTATTCTTTATTATTTTTGTTTATGTAATATGTTTACCTATATCTATTAAAATGAAACATAAAAATTCTCTATATTTCGTCCAAACAAGACATTTACAGGAATAAATAAATATAATAAATAAATATATACATATATATAATATAATATTATTTATTTATATATATACAGGTATATATATATATATATATATATTTAAATATACCACAAATTAAACATATAAAACGTGAAATGACTCCACAACAAAAGTCTGCCGGTTAATCCGGTCCAAACAATAATGGCACACACTAAGCGATTTATACATAAAGCAAATTGGAAGTATTTATAATGACCCTTTCCCAATAACCATCTAACTAACACTGATATCTTTTTCTGGTCCCCGACTATCCAATCACAAGGTGACCGAGACTCGTTGTCAACCCAAACTTACCCCTATTGTTATCCCGTTATCAAAGTAGACTACCATAAAAACATGCTGAAAGTAAACAGCCTGAGTTAATAAATAGTTACAAGGAAGGTATACCCAAAAGTGTCGGAGTTCTTAGGACTGATAATGCACGGAACTTTAACAAAACAGAATGTCAATATACAAGATAATAACCCTTAGCAGAATATAGTTACAAAGAAGGTATACCCAAAAGTGTCGGAGTTCTTAGGACTGATAATGCACGGAACTTTAACAAAACAGAATGTCAATATACAAGATACGAGTAATAACCCTTAGCAGAATATAGTTACAAAGTAAAACGTACATCAAGATACGATAAAACACACGTACTTGCAAAAATGCCATACTATTTGCAAAGAATAAACCGAAACATCTAAGCTGAGAACGGCAAGACAGAACGTAACGAAAGGGTTAACACACAAGCAGACTGCCCTTTGTCTTTTTACACCAAAATCAGGTTCTTCCTTAGACCAATAGAAAACTATGTACCAAGTTTTAAGGTATTTAGTGACTTTATATCAAGAGTATTCGCACACAGCCACACGGACGGACAATGTCATTATTTAAGAACACCCTTTTGGGTCTTTAGTATTGATTTAAATCTTAAAAACAATCAAGAAATACATATCATTAGGTCATCGGAGTTCTTTTAAATTCCCCCCAATGCAATAAGTCATAACCTTTCACTTACCTGTGGATCTGCATCACTATTATCTATAACATCTATAGATCGGTGCTGTTCTACCTTATCAGAAACAGAATAAACCCTGTGAAATAGCATATAATCATATTGCAGTGATAAATTATGCAGAATATATATATATATATATATATATATATATATATATATATATATATATGCATGATACTCATTCATAAATCAAGCTGTTAGGTTCAAATTTCATATGAGAAATTAATCATCATGTATTCACAGGATAATCTCCATACAATATCACAAAAATTCAGGAAAATTAACAGAATGACAAACTGTCAAACTGTTAGATAGCCTATACTTACTTTGTGGTAAGAACAGATTGAGAATATATTTTATAATCAAAATTACCACGTCAACTATAAATCTAACGATATATTAGACTATATATATATAGTCAACCTAGTTCAACTATTTCATGAACTAAACGTAAGTACTTACATATCGTCCTCTTCGTTTACTATATTACGTGTGATTAATCATTAGTTATTACTTAAAAAAGAAATTAAATATTCCGTTGAGTAATAATATTAGTTTCGAATAATCCTAAAACTTTTTCGTAAATATTAACTGAAGTCTTCAAGATTAAATTTTGAAAACTGTAAAAAGACTGGGATTGTTTTGTGTACAGGGGTACATAAACATACAAGTGCAGTGAATCTTCGCCGCAGATTAAGTAAAATACCGCCCGGTAGAGTTTTGCACCGGGAGTAGTTTACCATGAACAGCTCACAGTAAAATATTATGGTTGCTTCTACTTCCATGCACCTTCCAACAAAAAAAAAAACGGGCCGAAATACTCGGTATCTATTACTAAACACTTATTTGAATCAAATCCAATAGTGTATAGTTTAATAGATATAATTCGATAAACGATACATGGTATCAAAATAAAGAAAGAAAAATGGGGTTTTCAGCTTCGCTAAGGATTTTACAATAGAAAAAAGAACCCAGGAATGACAAAATTTAAACCTTCTAGTTACAATCTTGAGTAAAGAGATAAGGATTGCACTAGATTATACTGTATAAGCTGAATAACACGAGACAAACATTTTGTTTTAATCCAATTTATTTACAGTAAAATATATGTAATGAGATTTTCAACTTAGGTTAAGTTTGAAATATATAGTTTTAACAACTTTGAAGTCTCATATTGCGTAAAAGAATATAAAATTAATCCACTAACAAACAACAACAAAATGGTATCATAACGTATTTTTAATTATTGAGTTGGTCAATGAAAAGTAATCCAAATATACGGAACGGTATATGGGAAAAAGTCACTACTGTAAACTGTTGTTTAACTGACTGTAGAATATAGGAAGGAGACTTATGTCAGTTTTATTATGAAATATTAGCGTGTACAAGAAAATACTTAGTTGATATTTCTTTTTTTTATACAACGAAAATTTCACTCGAATCCTTGAAAGTGTTGTTAGGAACGAAAAATTTTGCCTTAAAGAACATAAATCCTTAGTTATTATTCCGTAATATGTTACAAGTCCATACAATATTACATTGAGAGCTAAGAAAGATATATCCACATACAAAATTAGATTACATTGATAATATTCCAAATCGACCGAGTGCTTACACGTATGTAACATTGTAATTGCATGCAATTTGCATATCCAGCACAAACCAGCTCGTCAGTTGACCCAATGAATCTCCAATGATTGGCAGCTGACAGCAGGGATGACGACAGTAAAGCTTTGTCTGTAGTTTGCGGTATTGTATCCTCTTGTGCATAATATCTGCATAACTACAGCTAAACATTCATCAGTGATTATCATAGTCATGAATTTCTGGTATACAACGAAATAAATGTAGAGCTCTTCACTTTGATATTTGAGTACGAACTTGCATTTGTATTCAGAGACGAAACTTGTTTAAATGTGACTATAGCTGAATCATTGCAGTCTGAAGTGATACATTAGTAACCTTCATGAAAATATGTCGATCATCTCATGTAATGGCTGACAATTATTTGTGATCAGTATATAAGCAATTCAATTTAATATTTTTTTCTAATTCAGTAAGTCCTAATTAAAAAGATGAGAATTTCTTAAATATTCACACACCTTAATAGATTCCTCTTCGGTCATATTCATAGAATATATGTCAGTATTTTGGATGTGTACGTGTCTCCATGACTTTCCTTCACACTGTTCAAGTACATACTTCGTCATAAGCTGAGAAAGGATTTGAAATTCAAAAAATATTTCTTATATATATATATATATATATATATATATATATATATATATATGAAAATTCTTCAATGGACACAAGAAATAAATTCAAAAGGACTATTTAAAATACAATATTTTGTTTACACTTTTGACAGTCTTAAGTTGTTAAAAAATAAGTTTACTTTATTATGATTATGAAGATTGATTACAGTCTAGCAATATTATTATATAAGTAGCTTTTTTGTTTTGTATATATGTATACATATATAGGTATATATATTTATATATATATATATATATATTAAAAATAAATAAACTTTATTACAGAATTCCTAATCTTGGCTAGTCACAAAGAATACAATCCGTCACTAAAAAGCATTGAATATATTTATTGTTTAAAGTAATGAATTTTCTTTATACATATGTAATAACTATTTAAATAATTAGTGTAATATTTTCCTTTAAAGCTATATAAATGAATTTCTGACGTTATAGGAAACAAGATGTTTGATTATTTTGTAAAAATTGAAATTATATTGCATTAATAAATACTATAACTTGAATTCCCTCCTATCTAAAAAAGGATTTAATCCCTTTTATAGTATAAAAATGACAGTTCACACAGCCTGTGCACACTTGAATATGCAATAAATTTTAAGATACTCATTGTTTATTGAGAAGGAAACTTTGATAAATAATTAGCTTAGCTCAGATTTGTGTTATAATTTTATGTGTGAGTGTTACAGACGAAACAAAATAATGGATTGGTTAGCTTGAAATATGTTCAGCTGGATTGTTCAGTACGCAACATTTCTCTTCTCATGTGAGTCGATATTTTAGCAGTCCGTCTCCTCTATTTGTATTTGAGTATTTTATGGTGTTGATATGTTATAGTGCATGCTTTGTTAGGTATAACTTATTAGTTTTATTGAGTTTACATTATACTTACATACACATATATATATATATATAGTAAGTTTTACTGTTTGTTACTGAGACTAATTAAACATACACGTTCCAAATTTAGATGAGTTTTACTCAAAATCTTTTGTACATAATAACTAATTTTCAATAGTGTCTCTAATTAACACGAGTTTCTATTCACACAACACTCTTCCACCCAGTTAACGAAATTCGTCCAACATTTTCATTCTCTTCTAGTATCAATGATCTTCTTCATTAGTTTATACATCAATGCTTGATAATCTCCGTTGGATACATTAATTCGGTATTTCAAGTTTCTTGAAGATTTAGTTTTAAGTCATTTACTAGCCATGTCTTGCTTCCTATAGAGTTTGACAATATGCCATAGGATTTCGGGCGTACTTTAGTTCTAAAATTATTAAAATTAGATTCAGATTAAAATTCTATTTAGTTTATGTTAATTATCTAAGAGATACTTAATCATATTGCTGTATACCAGTGAAGGAGAAGAGTTTTGTTATGTGTGATATAATACAAAGTTAAAACCATAATACGTTTATATAACTAATCGTAATTGGTAGATAGTCTTGCACAATTCTTTTGTTAGTATGTTAATAAATAGTTTGTGTATCCACTTTTTCTTGTATTACCTAAGTCGTCAATTGTGAGTCGACTCCTACTTCTCGCCAGTGATCAGGTATTGTTCATGATGATATTCATTTCTTGAGCACTATTGTGTCTTATTACGACTAACAGAATCTTCCCTATATTTATTATAACAAATATTCGTTGAGCAAAGTCGTCTACGCTTCAGGAAACAATAACAAATACGCACTGTTTTCTGTTGGTTTGTAGTGAGCATCTTTAATAACATTATTGATTATTTCCTTATAAGTGTCAATCGTCTTAATTGGAATTATTAAAAGTTTTATTATCTGTTCTATACTTATATTACTGTTCTAGAACAATTTTCTCTTTTATTTTCTTGATATGTTTGTAGTTGGTCTGACTTTCTCAGCACATTATGCAATATGCTTATTCCTTCCACAGTGGTAAAATTATCGACCACAGTTCTTGCAGAGCGTATAACTTTTTCTGTTTGAATTCATTTTAAAGCTAAGACAAGAGTAACATATTTTGGATTTACATTTTTGGATCATAAATGTTTTTATTAGTAATTATTATATTTTTTTCAAGTTGGTTTTCTTCCTGGTTAGTCTTCCTATCCTGCTGAAGATTTTCATATTTCAATGCATGGTATGTTTTATGAACTCAAATGATATAATCAATAATTTATTTAGTATATATGACTTATATAGAATTAGTCCTTCACTGGTTAAATAAATTCTTCAAAGATTAAAAAGATCTTCGTTTATATTGTAAATTTTAGTATCAAATGTGGACAGTTATTTTGTATTTAAATATAAGCAGTCAATATCCTCTAATAATCCAGATATATCTTTATATAATATTACAGCGCATCATTATGGGAGTGTGTTTTCTGTAAATTGATAGCCTGCTTAGCTAAGTTTACGATATGCATAATAAAATAGAAAATTCATTAGCTATTTCTTTACTTCCCGTAATAATATTGTGGTCAGAGTTTAAGAGTACTTTGTTTGAGGTTTGTTTTTGAAGATGGAACGTTTGTGAAGGAAACTTATCCAGATATTTGCTATCGTTCAGTGATACAAAAGAATTTAAAGGCACTCGCGGAACTGACCGACAGAACTGAGTTCCTTTTTAACGGGCTGTGAATACATATCTTGAAAAGGCACGTTTCCTAGTTAGTAAATGGTTAATTTTATATCTTAAAGTAATGTGGGACACTCAATCCTTTCAATTAAAAAGGTTTTATTTTTTTTATTAATTTCAAACATATTTTTGCAATTTTTTTTTCATTTCATATATTAAAATTATCACTGACTTCTAAATAATAAAGTATTAAATGTTTATGCATTTTCATTATTACTAATTGTATTAGTTTCTATATTTTTTATGTATTATTTTCACTACAATCTTGCACTTCCGAAATAACTACTTTATTATCATTGTCATTATCTTCTAAAAATTGAATAATGGGTTTTTGATTACTGAAATGATAAATTAAAATTGTGTGATAAAATGTGGCTTAATATTTTGTTGTTCTATACCTCGTGGAACTGATTTCTTATCGTTTGAAATTGATAAATTTGATTTATCTTATAAAAAATCAATCAATGGTTTTGAGGTTTCTTCATCAAAATTGTTACTAATATCGGTTTTCAGGTATTTTTTAAATAGTTCATGTAAGTCAAGGCCTAATGTAAATTAGTAAAGCTTATAATTATAATCAAAAGAAAGACTTCTTTTCTGCCAGGATTACATTACACTACGGCTTTGTTATCTAGAAAATATGTAGTACATTTATTTTTAAATCTAATCAAGGCGAAACTGGTAGCGGAATGGAATAGGAATTAACATTAACCGTGCTAACATTCAATTTAGAATACGATGAGCTTAATAAATGATGCAGTAAATTAATCAATTTATGTTGAATTCTGTAATAAATAAATAAGTACTTCGTAAATTCTTTGTTTGAAGGTTATTTTTGACGATGGAAGGATTGTGAAGGAAATAGGATTTTTCTGGACATTTTCCATCATTTAGTGACAAAAGAAATCAATAACACTACGTTTCGAGATCTGCAATCTGATCTCTTGTTCAGTCGTAGGTGGTTGGTAGACGAATGCAGACGTATTATGACCTGTACTCTGTAGTTCAGTTTTAATGATTAGTGTTGTTTATGGTTTTTTATCAAGTGCGTGTTTTTAGAGTTAGTGAAGTTGACAAACAACATGGTGGTCGTGATTCCTGACTTAGGCGTGCCTTTTGACTGTCACATTTAAAAAGAGAATAGGATTTTTTACCAAGAAATGGAAAGCCCTTTAGACATGCTCCCTTTTTGTTTCTCTGATTCAACAAGTTCAAACAACAACATCAATTTAAAAATTAAATAGGATAGCTGATATATAAAAAGGGTTCTATATACAATAATTCAATTATTTGTCTTTTTTAAAAAATAATCATTTAATTTACACCTGGTTAAACTAATATTATTACTTCGGGAAAATATATATTGTTGTGCTTTTATATGCTTGGGACAATATTTCAAAGGTTATACTAAAGTATTTACAACACATGAATGCCAGTATTCATTAGAATTTTACCAAATACAAAACGCCTTAATTAAATTAATATCTTATCTAAACAAATAACATATTTTCGATAAAATGGCAAGTACCAAGAAGAATATTTATACGAAGACAATAATATTATTGTTTATTTTCATCTGACAATTATCATTCTTTATTAGAAATTTGTAGATGAAAATACTGTGAAAAAATTAACAACATAATGCAATAGATGTAGCATTGATTGCTTATAAGGAAAAAGATTGCTTGATTGCTTAGATTGATTGATTGCTTGGATCAAAAAGAAAAAAAGTATTCAATTTCGTTTGTATTTATTGTTTTTCGTTTGCTTGGCTATAAAAATTATATTAATATAAGTTGCTCATATTAAAAATACTGCTGAAGAGTTATATGAAACTGGTTACACAAATAATATAAATTAAACAAAATATCCACTTAACATATATTTAACAGTTAACAGTTATTTTCAATACCATATTTTAGAAAATAATTCAATACACCAGACTTTGTGCAACTCATGTCTTTGACATTGTTATGTTTGAACTAAACATAACACAAGCATCGCTTAAGTAAATGCGATACAAATAAGAATTGGTGGAGAGTTTCAATAAGTTAAAGTACGGTTTAACAATCGTATCGAACATGTATGTTTTTGTAATTAAAGATTGATTTGAAACATTGAGTGACCTTCCAGTAAAGATTGAACAAGCTTTGAGTGACTTTTAGTTCGATCGCAGTTAACCTCTCAATGTTGTTTCTATGGCTTCCTCCAGCTTTATTCTTGGAAAGTCCTTTCCATATTTCTGATGTTTTAGTAGCTACCAACACGATGGTTTGGGGACATTGCAGTTGTTGTAGCATATTGGAGATAGCAGTGTATCCCCAATATCTATCTCTAAAAAACTCGAACGGTAATTCACTTTTGAAATATAGAGGTCCAGTTGGCGAACATCACTACACTCTTGTGTATGGATAGAGACTATATGATTTTAAAAGAGACTTAATACTCTTATTAAGTCTCTTGTAAAATCATATTTTAAACTATAAAAGAGATTCACACTAATTATAAAGTATTTTTTACCATGTACTCAGACCATTGCTATCATCTGCACAAAGGTTTTATCGCATTATTAGTCTTAAAATGCTATTACGTCTTCAACTACTACAAGAATTTGTTGAGCTTTATCGTCAGGCCATGGGTAATGTCACGTTTGGGATAAATTAAAGTAGTTTGTTCATACAGATTTGTATTGATGGATAGACCAAAAGCATTGCATACATCTTTGATATTGCTTCCGGTAGTGACCACTCGGACTATTACCACGAGCAATGACATGTGAAAATCTTGGCATCTGAAAGATAAGTTATGATCATGTGAAAAAACAACTGCAGTTCGGATAATTATCCCGTTTCGTTACTCAATGTATCGTTTTATTTAAAAAAAAACTAATATAGAAGCATGATCTGGCACTCTTTTTTAGACTATGAAGCTTCTCAAAGCAACTCTGTTGTAATTTATAACGATTCTTATCTCCGCACTCAACGTTTGGCTCGTCACTCCACGACGGATGTTTCATATTGCGCCCAATAGGGAGGTCAGTCGGACCATTACCATGGGCTATGGTGTGTTCCATCTGTGATGTAAGGGGTAGGTATCTCCTCATGTTATTTTTCTCACTGTTCCATGTAATGTTTGAAAGTGCTCCTTTAGGAGCGTTTTCTGGAAACCTAATATAGGGTAGGAAACCTATGACAGTAACTGTGAGATAACTTATAGCGACCATGAAAATTTCAAAACCCACAGTCAGCCCTGACTTCAGAACATTTGTATATATCGCCTCCAATTAGGAATTCATTCCGAAGCAAAACTTTTTTGAAATTTACATTGTCTGGCTTCTCCATATGGTTATATATAACGTCCAAAGTGTTATCCTGGTCAGGTACTAGCTATGCCCCAAAAAACCTTAAGTGGGATCAATGTCATACAGTACACTTTTGTATAATAATGTTTATCTAAATTGGTTTAGTAGTTTTGGAAAACCATCCGTAGATATACATAAAAAAGGACAGTGAAAGGGTTTAAATTGTATAACGTCCTCCTTTTACATGTAGGCTAATAAAGAGGCTCTATGTAATTGTGAAACAGAAGTAAACTTATTTTAGGTATACATTATTTAAAAATAAAAATAATTAATATACGTACATAACTGAAAAAATTACGATATCTTTTCTATAATAGGAAAGCGTTAATTGTCTTCATAGTTTCTGAAACAGAAACTAACTCTAACAAGTACTGTAATATTGTAAAATCTGACACGTTCCTCGAAGAAAGTTTAACGTTTCTTGATGATAACACTCGAACCACGTATATCGTCTAACCTGGATGCTGCTGAATGAACCATAGACATGGCCTCATTACAAATTATTGCCATTCACAATAATTATAAGGTAAATTTTTTACTGTACGAGTTTTTTATTGCGAATTACAATTTTGACATCTTAATTGACATGTTTAGCGTTTTAGATTATTGCCTGCTTAACCTTACAGCTATATAGCTTTTGCTACTTAACACAAAATGATGGAATATTTCTAAAATCCTGTTACTCTTCAAATGGTTTTTCGTTCATAACGAATACAATGAACTTTAAACAAAGGACTCCTTTTATTAATATTTGTTGTAACACTTATTTTTCGTTGACTAAACAAACTTATAAGAAAGAAAATTATTTTACACAGCTATTTTTATTGTATAAAACGAGTTTCAATGTTAAAGAGGATGAAAGAAAGAGCCCCAGAATCCAATAAAGCAGAACTATTTACGAGATCGTATACAAGGATAAAGAAAGTTCTACGTCGAGGATTTTATGTTTGGAATTTGTAATGAAAGTCAAGCTATGGAATAGGCTACTTTACTTCCCGTTCATACATCACATACTTTATAGTGCTATTGTTTAGGGCTAGCGTCGTTTATATTATGACTGTTTATAAAACAAAATATATGGACCTAACCTAGTCTACTGTGGGTAGAAACTCAATATAAAGTTTAAATTTTCGGATGGAACCAATTAAGTTCGTGGTAAAATATTGTATGCCTGTTATAATAGCATATAACTGCCTAATTCATTAGAACAAATTGCGTTTAATCAGAAAGATTATTACGTCAGAAACATAATTGTTTCTTTATCATTACCACAAATGAAGAAACACCCAAAATTATCAGAGGTTTAAATAATATAAAGTCTATTGGATATAATTGCTCTGGAGAAAGATATTGCTAAACAATTATTCCAGTTTTATCACATATAAGCAACAATATTGCAATAACTGTCCAGAAATTCTAAAAAAATATATAACCATGCAAGCTCTTAAATACCAAGTCCACAAATAAAAAATGTAATTGCATTTTTTTTTAATAATAGAACAGTTTATTAAAATTACTTTAAAAATTGTGTTAATAATACATTCGAAGATCAATTTGGATTTTCAATATCAAATGAAAAACATTACTAAAAAGTTTGTGTTATTGAAGTAAAACATTACTGTATACAAATTACTGACAGTTACCCACCGCTTTGCACCCAAGTTTTGCACATGTATGAGCACTTCTGGTTCAGAATAATTATATTTTCGACGCCAATGTTGAGTTTGCTTTGTTACCAGGGTCAAGAAATGACGGCAAACAATGTATATTTATGGCCATTGTAATTTAATTCTTTCTTCTTTTTTTTGTTCCGTAGTTTTTTGCCTTTATTCCCGATCAAGAAAATACATACACCTACACAGCCCTGAGAGCCCTATTTTTGTCAAACGACAATTAAGATGGAAACGTACTCACTATATATGTAAAATATTAAAAGAAATAATGAACAATGCTTAAAAAGGACAATTGATTACATTATATAAGTTATTTTAATTAATGTTTCACGACTTTAGGGACCAAAATGGGATTTCCGCTACTGTAAAGACCAGTGAGGCGGTGCCCGGAGGTATTTTAAAAATAAGAGAAGGTATATTTTTCATTGCTAGGACCATATGCATTTCCATGTAAAATTTAGTACAATCGGTTGAATAGTTTATGATTGAAAGCAAAACAATGAAACAAAGGCACTTTCGCTGATATTATTATAATTAAATAATTTAAATATAAATAAGTTATTAAATAATTTTATGATATTATTATATTATTTGTTATTATAAGAATGGATGTTAAAAATAAACCTAATCACATTTATTGTGGTTTCTAATAAAAGCTTTAGATTACATTGACAATCATTCACTACACTCCAAATGGACCAAAGTAGTTGCTTCAGAAATAAAAAGTTATTTGATTGGTCAATTACAGTGTTAAAATTGATAAATAAATAAGATTACCGCTCATTTAAAAAATTTGATCTCTCCAATTTGAAAATCTGTTATTATTTTCATCGGTTGTTTACTTAATGTTATAATATCAAAATTTACATTTGAAATGTACTCAATTGTACACCAGATGAGAAGACAACACCTCTCCATCTGGATAACACAGTGCCTGCTGGGTAAACATAACTTTTTGTAGTCTAGGTGTCCCTGATGTCGAAACGATCATTTCAGTCAGTTATTTTTTAGGATCTCTTCGCATGGACTTTGACTGCAGATTACTGCAGTAAAGTCAGATCTTAGACGCTACTATAAGCAGAAGGTGAAATGTAGGTAAACTCAGCATTCGCAATAAATTAAACATAAAATATCTAAAATAGTTTTCTTAAGTTTCATTACATCTTGAGTATGAAATAATAGGTAAAGATTTAATATGTTTTTAATATAAGATAGATTAAGCATAAGATATTTATGAATATATTGATGCAAGTATACCATGGGACATTAAAATGCGTAGCATTCAAATGAATCAGAGTATAAGAAAAATTAATGTTTTCACAAAATGTATAGCCTATGTTGAATTACGTTCCAGTTCACCTCTTAATGTACCATCGAATCTGACGCTGTCTCAGACTTGATCTCTGGAATCTAGAATCATGTTCGTCTGAAGAGATAAAAAAACGTCAGTGATGAATAAGCTAAAAACTACCTCTTTACATCGTATTGACATCACAGACACCTAAAGCACAAAAGAGGAATGTGAACTGGAGCTAAACTCAACATTCACATTGAATCAACCCTTCCCACTATAGCTAATTTATTATAAATGCTTTAACGTAAGTGATGTCGCTATATTTTGCGCCGATTTATTCATAACTATACACTATTGAATTATATGTTAGGATAATAGTGACATGTATTTGATACTTTATTTTTATTTGATTATTTATGTAAAACGCAATATAAGTACATCGTTGTCGCAAAAATGATAAACAAGAACACGATTTCCTTTTATAGTGTTTACAAAATAACTTTTTTCAAATATTTTTATTTATTTGGTTTCATACAAAGTAGATTTGTATAAGTTTTGTTCAAAAAGTAATTTTGCCAAATATTATTAAGTAAATTATTACTTTTACCTGGTCTTTAAGAAGAAATAATTTTGATATGCATACGAAACAACTAGTACATAATTAGAGAATAATTTAACTTAATTTATTTAATTTCTTTTAACAGTAGCGTTAATTATTATACAATACCTATATAAAATTATTATAGTTTTGCTTTTTATTTTTCTAGGTCCAAGTTAATTTTTCTATAAATTTTATTTGCTTTTCAAAATTTCTTTTAAATATAATTTGTATTGAGTTTCATTTACTACGTCGAAATTGTATGTACAAACAGGCCAAACTTATTAACCATAACTACTTTTCTGATTAATGTGATTACCTCCTCTTTAATTCTTATTTGTATTTGTAAATTTAAACAATGAGCTATTTAATTAACTTACGGAATTAATCATTAGTTCATATTTTTATAAAGTAATGAGCTAGTAGTTACCTCACAAATTTAATGTGTTTGGAGACACCAACAACCTGCTCACTGTTTACGGGTCATGTTTCTGAGAAATACACGAACCTTACCCCTCAGCCACCCTCACTTTACATTTCCCACAACACGGTACATGGCATATATCAATGGCTGCATCAGCCTAATTACTGTAATTATATTCATGTTCTCTACAATGTGGTTGAAGTTATGTATCTTGTATTTAACCAGAACAACGTAAGTTTACCCATTGGTATTAAAAATAAAATTTGTCATGTTTATCATTTAATACGAATTCATTATGTGTGGGTTTTATAAGGGATTTTTTTACTTGTGTTTTGAGTATTTTAAAATATTTTAGTTTATCACTATTTACAAACATCATTACTATATGCCTGAAGTACGCATGATTAAGTTCATTTATCATCGAGAGTGAATAAATTATGTCACGTATTTATTTTATTTTATTAACTTGCTGTAAAAACAGGATTTATCCTAACAATATTACAGCAGTTCACAAACATCCAATGGCATACATAGTGGCTTGAGTTTTAGCTTAAGTCCATTGCACACTGTCTTCACTTCTGGCACACAAATAATAATAAATACAACCTTTGATAACTTTCCAACAAGAATAATTGTTTCTACCAAAATATATAAATAAATAATAATAATGTAATGAGTATAATATAATAAATGTAATATAATAACAATATCATAAATATAATATAAGAGTAATAAATAAATAAACACAAACCCACGTAAAAAGAACAACCTTGGGAGCAACCTATGGAGAACATTGACTTACGGATCTCATAACAACAATGGCTTAACATTTTTTTTAACATTCAAGCTGTTATGTTGAATGACAATGTCGGACCCGCCCCAAAGTATTGTATTATGAGATTTTATCTTCCTGAACAGAGGAAAGAATGCACGCATTGCAGTGCGTGAAGAGGGAAAAGTTCCTTCTGTTGTACACGATAGCAGAGGACTTCCAAACAGTTCGCGTCGTCCACCCGACCCCTACTTAGGCCCCAGAGATGCACATGCGCAAGGACCTGTCTCCACGGACTCAAGACTCAAACATTTCCAACAACACATTGTATCGCACTAAATAAGTATAAATATTAAAGTATTTATAAAATAAATATCCCAAAAATCTGGTTCGAAGTCGTTTGATCATTTTTTACGGATTAAATGCATCGG
The DNA here is from genome assembly GCF_021130785.1 of Homalodisca vitripennis. NCBI lineage: Eukaryota > Metazoa > Arthropoda > Insecta > Hemiptera > Cicadellidae > Homalodisca > Homalodisca vitripennis. Next base: position 121,569,054 of record NC_060207.1, on the reverse strand, counting down.
ATTCCACACAATAAAGGTGTTATCAAGTCTTGATCTGACTAAATATGTGTAAAATGGGATAAAAGATCTAATATTTTTAAAAGAGATCCCCTGTTTCGTTATAAACCACAGAATACGACTAGCTGAATTAAGACAATTGTCTATGTGATTGGCAAATGATAAATCACTCCTAACTTCAAACATCTGAATCTTTGATTAAACTAACTCCTGTAATTACTTCACCATTTAAGTTATATTTTATATTATAAAGTTTTTTTACCTGGAAATTACTTTACCTTCGACACATTAGAACTTATTTTATTAACATCGTTTAGGTCATATTGTAATTTTTTCGTGTCATTCATAGAGGATATATGATAAAATGTTTAAATGATCACCAAATAAAAGAGTATCTAGAGATTGTACATAGTCACACAGATCATTGGTCCTTATTGTAAATAAACATGGGCCTAAATTTGATTCTTGTAGTATCCCTGATTGAACAAGATAAATGGAACACCTTCATAGTAGACAAAATGTTTTCGATTTATTAAATAGTAATGACGAAACTTAATTATATTAGTTCACATTAACTTTTTCAATAAAATTAAACGATCTACTTTGTCAAAAGCCTTAGCCAGATCAAGATATAATTATGCAAAGGTCTGAACTGATCAGTCCAACCGTGAAGAGACATAGTTTGTAACAATTTAATAAGATAGTGTTAATAGAGTAACCAGGCAAAAACCCTTGTTCACTTGGTGATAATAGTGATTTAAAATAGTTATAGAAATATTTGCGAACTATACTTGAAATATACTAGGTGGTGCTGATAGAAAAGCTACTGGTCGGTAGTTGCCAATCTGTGATTCCTTCCCGCTCTTAAAATTTTGAGTTATTTTTCTCAACTTCTTTTGATCAGGAAATGTATTAGATTTCAAAACTAAATTGTATAAATATATTAATGTTTTGAGTAAATAGACCTGCAAATTTCACAGGCTTACAGGTGGTTTCACAGGCTTATGCGTGTGGAAGTGTAGTATGCGAGTGCGCGTGTAGTATTGAGCCGGTTCAATACCTATATCTCCCCGGCTCATGTGTGTTTTATATAGTGTATGTGTGTGTGGTTTATTGGCTGCAGAGCTCACTGGCCTTTTGAAGGCGTTTGGCCTTTCCGGGAGAGTGGTAAAGACTCCGAGCCGTGGTGTACAAGTTAGGAGTAGCTCCAGTTTGAAATTTTGTTTTACTAAGTGTTTTATTTAGTTTTTGCTGAGCTGTTCTCCTTCTGACATGTGCGGCTAAGTTTACGGCCCCTCACTGATGAGGTCCAAGAGACGAATTGTTTCCTCCTGTCATCTCTCCATCATGCGTGGTCGCAGAGAACCTTCGCTTTTGCGCTCTGCTGGAGGAGGGCCACCATGATGGACATTTCTTCTAGTCAACACCCTGCTTCTAGTCTTCTGTGATACCCTGCTTATATTCTTTATTTATTTGTTATTGTTATTGTTGCCATTTATATAGTTTATATTTTGTTATTTAATTTTAAGTTAGTTTTAGATATATTTAGTTATTTCTTGGATTTCATTAGGAGCCCGCCCTTAGCCGAAGGATACCGGGTGAAATTGGCATTTCTTGTTTCAAATTATGGCGTTTCTAATTTTTGTATGCAGGTGCACCTGACAAGGATTGTTTGAGGTATCTACTACTGCAGGCACTTTTTATTTTTTTTATTTATAGTATATATATACATATATTTTTCTATTGACTGGATAGGCCTATGTTTTGTCTTAGTGAATGAACCTGAGTATACTGACCACGGTGTTCTTATTTTACCTAGTTAGTTTTGTTCCGGCATCCCGTTCGCCGCCATGGGCGCGCGCTTCCCTGATGTTTGCTGTGGGTGTGCGAGCGGCGATGTAACGGTTTCAATGGTAGCAGAGCGTGGTTACCTGCTCTCTCAGCTGTCTCTCAGTTCTGGTTTTGTTTGTTGGTGTAGGTTAGTGTTAGGTAGGGGGAGGTTAGAGTACACAACTTTTTTTCATTAGGAGCTCGCCCTAGCACAGGATACCGGGTGGAATTGGTTTAGTGTCTTGCTTCCTGCAGACTTACCCTTTGCAGGGAGCAAGGGACTCTAAATTGCTTAACCGCTAAATTTATCTAACTGTACTCTCCTTCTCCCCTATCAATGTGTTGTTTTGTTATATTTATTGCTTCTGTGTTTGTAGGTTGTGGTTAGTGTATATTTGCAGGGTATCCTTCTATTAGGTAGCAGGTGTTGAGTTCTTCACTTGGACCTCGTCAGTGTAAGCCTTTTGTGAGTTGAGTCCACTTAGGTTACTAAGTAATTGTTGCGTACGCTTTGTTGTTTATTGTTGTATTTATTTGTCTTAATTGTTTGGTATGGCGTTTTCCCTGGTGCCTGAACATCTACGCAAGCCCGAGTTGGTTTTTGAGGTCCTGGCGAGAGGACAGAAGCCCGAGGGAGATGTGAGGGCATTAAGAGCTCAATTACGGGCTTGTATAGCGTTGGACCGCAGCTGGAATGCAGAGTTCCAAATTAACACAGAATTTGAGTTTTGTAAAACCCGAATGGAGGAATTAGAAGACAATATTAATTTTGAGTCACTTCCCATGTCCGGGTCAGCAAAGGCTAGATTGGCATCTCAGCTTTTACATTGGCGTGACAGAATAGTTTTACTTATTTCAGCTCCTAGTTTAGACTCTGATATTAAAAGTTGGGCTTTTTCGGCCAGTAATAAATTAAAACAAGCCTTAGATGGTTTGAGTGAGGTGCGCTCGGTGAAAGAGAAGGGGGTACTATTTACCGCTGTCACTCCAACGGAGGTTCCCACTACCATTACTTTTGCTAACCATCCACCGGCTCTTTCTTTCGAGCCTCCCAGAGTTACTATGTCTCCGATGGGTAGTGGCCCTCCTGAAGCGGCTGGTGAGGCATCATCTATAGTTGTGCCTTCCTTTTCTAGCTTTGGCAAACTGCCTCATCCTTTGGGGAGTGTTTTTACAACACTTCCCCAGAGTTGATGGACTTGACACTAATTTACTTATCCATTTCCTTCTGGAAGTTTTTAAGCTAAGAGAATTTCCTGGTATGACAGATGCCATGCTTATGCAGATTTTAGCGCAGTTTTCCTTAAGGCCGCTTTTTGATCGCCTTCTAGACTGCCTTAAGAGAGGTGCCACCTTCGACCAGTTCCACGCCGAGATCTTGGAGTTCTTTGTACCTGCTCGGGTTAGGGAGCGCTTGCGGGTGGAACGCGTTTACCGTCCTCAGGCACCAGACGAGACGTTGAGCCATTTTGTCGGGGAGATACGGGATGTAGCCCGGGTGTTGCGCTTGAGCTTGAGCGAAACGGAGTTGGTGAGCCTTATTTTGGAGGGCATTAAACCTGAAGAACGCTCCCGTTTGATTTTTTGTAGCCGTCCCGCATCTTTTGCGGATTTGGACCGCCTCTCCATCATCTCTAGAGGGGTTCAGGATGCGGATGATCAAAGGGAGGCCATGTCGAGGCATCTTCCTCACTTGCCTCCGGGGCCGGTCCATGCTCCGGTGCAGTCTGAGCCAGCAGCTGCTCCTTCCCGTAGGCAGCCTCCTACCTGTTATGGCTGCAAGCAAGTGGGACAAATTAGACCGTTTTTTCCACTTAATAAAAAAAACTAGTAAGCTTGCGGACGAGTAAGCCCGACTCGTGCCGTAAAGGTAATTTTGAGGGCAAATATGTACCTAATTTTGATGGTAAAAGGGTAGCTGGTTTAATACAGAACAGAAAGAAAACAGAAAGAAATAGACTTGGGGACAGTTATCATCGTTGGCCGAGAGGGGAGGTTGCTGTTCTGGCTGCGCAGGGAGTAAGGGCTGCCCGCTCAACCTGCCCACAACTGGATGTGCTTGTGGGGAATGTGGTGCAGAAGGCCCTGGTTGATTCTGGGTCAGCACGCAGCCTGATTTCTTTGTCGTTTTTTGAAGATCTAAAATCCTCTGGGCTAATACGGCAGGTTGAGCCTAGTTCACTTATCTGCTGGACTGCTTCACGCACACCTTTACCTATTATCTGTAGTGCCCAGATTCACATCAAAATTAATTATTTCTCTTGGGATTGGAGCTTTTTGGTGGCTAAGGACCTGACTTTTCCTTTCATCTTGGGAGCAGACTTTATCGGAAAAACTGGCATGATTTTGGATTTGGCCTCCAGTCATGTTTTCTTTGCTTTCGCCAGGCGGGTGCTCGTTCCCTTTTCAGATGTCGAGTCTCGTGGGACTGCTGCCTTAGAGATGGAAGATAAGAGCTTGACTCCTCCTGACCAACTAGGACATCTTACGCCGAAAGAGGCTGAGGACATAAGGCAGATTTGTTCCAGTTTTCCTGAAGTCCTAACTGACAAACTGGGCACGACCAATCTCTTGGAATACGAGATTCGTCTTACAGACACCAGTCCTGTACGTTCCCATCCATATAAGCTTGCTCCGCCCAAGATGGAAATTCTGAGAAATATGATTAATGATTTACTTAAGAGTGGGGTAATCGAGCCGTCTTGCTCAAATTTTTCCAGTCCAGCGTTTCTAGTGCCGAAACCTAATGGGAAGTCCAGATTGATCCTGGATTATCGAAAGCTCAATGCTCAGATAGAAATTGACTCCGTGCCTCTCCCCGATTTGCATTCTGCTTTCGACTGGTTTGGTAAGGCCAAGTATTTTTCCATTTTTGATCTTAATCAGGCATACCATCAGATTCCTCTAAAACACGAGTCTCGACCTCTCACTGCCTTTTGTGTGCCTTGGAATTTGTACCAGTTCACCCGAGTGCCAATGGGCTTGGCTGTGGGGGCCCAAACACTCACCAGACTCCTGGATTCTATCTTTCATGATGTCAAATTTAAGTTCGTGTTCAACTATCTGGATGACCTGCTTGTGTACAGTGAGAGTTATGAGGAGCACTTGACTCATCTAGAGGAAGTTCTAACTAGGCTGCGAGAGTCTGGCCTTACCGTCAATCCTGAAAAGGTGAGTTTTGCTCAGCCTGAAATATCGTTTCTGGGTCATCTTGTCTCTTCTCGAGGTGTTTGTATTGATCCAGAGAGAACCCAGGCAATCAGGGAGTTTCCTCCTCCTAAGGATGCCAAGGGGATTGCCCGTTTTGTGGGAATGATAAATTTTTATCGTCGTTTCATCCCCAATGTTGCTGAAGTGGCGGCCCCTCTGAACTCTCTTAGGAAAAAGGGTGCCAAGTTTGAGTGGGGTGAAGCGCAACAGACTGCTTTTGAGCAGCTGAAAGAGGCAGTGATGCAGCCTCCAGTCTTGGCTATGCCTGATTTCAGTCGTAAGTTCGTCTTGCAAACTGATGCTTCCTCCTTAGCCGTTGCTGCTGTTTTATCGCAAGAAGTAGATGGTATCCGGCAGCCCATAGCTTATGCTTCACGCACGTTAACCCCTTGTGAGAAGAAGAGTTGTTCTGTTTATGAGCTGGAATGTTTGGCTGTCGTGTTTGGAATTAACAAGTTCAGGCGTTACCTAGAACATAAAGAATTTTTGTTGGAAACCGACAACCAGGCACTTTCTTGGCTCCTTGCCCACCCCCGTCAGCTCGGGAAGATTGGTCGCTGGGTAGTCCAAATTTCTGCCCTTAAGTTCACAGTGCAGCACGTGCGAGGCACCCAAAATATCATAGCGGACACTCTGTCACGCATGTATCACTTACCCAACGACCACCAGAATTTATCAGAGCCGCCATGTTGTGGCGTGCTCCTAGACTTTCCTCTGGCATTTTCGGACATTGTTCCACACCAACTTAAGGATCCCGAGCTGACTGCTATCATCAATGAGCTTAAAAACGGAGGTGCCCACCCTCCTTATTTTCTGTACCGAGGTGCTCTATGTTGCCGTGACAAGCAGCGGAGAAAACCTAAGTTAGTGCTGCCAAGCTTTCTTGTACCGATGGTCTTTCAGTATTTTCATTCTTCTCCTGTGGGCGGACATCTAGGAATTCATAAGACCATCGCGAAGATTAGGGATCAGTTCATCTGGAAAGGTATGGACCGGGATATTGCAGCTCGAGTACGTTCTTGTGAACTGTGCTCGCTAAGCAAACCCGCTCAAAATACCAAGTTGGGTCTTTTGTCATCTGAGGTGGCGGAAAAACCTTTGGAGAAGGTTTTCATTGACTATGTTGGGCCTCTCCCGCGTAGCAAGTCCGGAAATAAGTTCCTACTTGTTTGTGTGGATGCCTTCTCCAAGTTTGTTTGGTTGTTCCCATTGCGGAGTGCTACCGCGCAGCTCACGGTGCAAGCACTTCGTAACCATTTTTTCAACACTTTGGAATCCCCGCCACCTTAGTTTCCGATAATGGTTCACAGTTTGTCTCCAATATCTTTAAAAGAATGTGCTTTGGGCACGGAATCCGCCATGTGACTACTTCCCCTTTCTATCCTCAGCCTTCTCACGCCGAACGGTTTAATTGCAATCTTCGATCTGCTCTCATTGCCTTTCATGCGGAAAATCAGACCACCTGGGATCAACAACTACCTTGGATCCAATTTGCCTTTAATACGGCCCAGCATGAAAGTCACAAGGCGGTACCTTTCGAGTTATTATTTGGCTTTCCGCCAAACAACCCTTTGGCGAACCTTTGGAAAATTAGCGATCTTCTGCCACCTCCTGGTACTCCCGATGTGAAAGCCACTTGGGAGGCAGCCAGGCGGAATCTCATTCGGGCTAGGGAGTTAGTAAGGAGGAAGTACAACCGAGGTCGTATTGCCAATCCCTTCCAGGTGGGGGATCTAGTTTACTGCAAGGCTCACCCAGTCAGTTCGGCTGTGGATAAAAGAGCTGCTAAACTTTGCTACAGGTGGACTGGTCCCCACCGCATCTTGAAGTTTCTGACTCCGGTGACTGCCCGACTGGGAGATCCTCAGTCCGGGAAGATTTTCAGGAAGGCGCACATATCCCATCTGAAGCCTTGCCGGAGTCATCCGTGATTTCTCTTTAGTCTGTGCGGGAGGGTTTTAGGTCCAGAGGCCTGATCACCTCTGCTCTTTCTTCCTGATCAAGGTTCCTGTTTTCTTCTTTGTACCCACGCAACTCTTGGAGTGTTTTTCTTGCCTCCAACTGGATTTTCTTGGTTTTCCCTTCTGCAGACCTCAGGGTTTCCGGCTTATAATTCTTCAACCATTGGGGGGAGAGGCATTTCGTTTGGTTCTTCATTTTGAAGAAATTAACAGAGGGGAGTTCCTCCTTTTGGGGGGGGGAGTCTGAGCCGGTTCAATACCTATATCTCCCCGGCTCATGTGTGTTTTATATAGTGTATGTGTGTGTGGTTTATTGGCTGCAGAGCTCACTGACCTTTTGAAGGCGTTTGGCCTTTCCGGGAGAGTGGTAAAGACTCCGAGCCGTGGTGTACAAGTTAGGAGTAGCTCCAGTTTGAAATTTTGTTTTACTAAGTGTTTTATTTAGTTTTTGCTGAGCTGTTCTCCTTCTGACATGTGCGGCTAAGTTTACGGCCCCTCACTGATGAGGTCCAAGAGACGAATTGTTTCCTCCTGTCATCTCTCCATCATGCGTGGTCGCAGAGAACCTTCGCTTTTGCGCTCTGCTGGAGGAGGGCCACCATGATGGACATTTCTTCTAGTCAACACCCTGCTTCTAGTCTTCTGTGATACCCTGCTTATATTCTTTATTTATTTGTTATTGTTATTGTTGCCATTTATATAGTTTATATTTTGTTATTTAATTTTAAGTTAGTTTTAGATATATTTAGTTATTTCTTGGATTTCATTAGGAGCCCGCCCTTAGCCGAAGGATACCGGGTGAAATTGGCATTTCTTGTTTCAAATTATGGCGTTTCTAATTTTTGTATGCAGGTGCACCTGACAAGGATTGTTTGAGGTATCTACTACTGCAGGCACTTTTTATTTTTTTTATTTATAGTATATATACATATATTTTTCTATTGACTGGATAGGCCTATGTTTTGTCTTAGTGAATGAACCTGAGTATACTGACCACGGTGTTCTTATTTTACCTAGTTAGTTTTGTTCCGGCATCCCGTTCGCCGCCATGGGCGCGCGCTTCCCTGATGTTTGCTGTGGGTGTGCGAGCGGCGATGTAACGGTTTCAGTATGAACAAATTATTACTAAATTTACCAAAACCAATAAGTGCGTTAATAAACATCTAGATATTTCGTATAATCACTTGAAAAGTCACGTATTTTACGTATTTACTGAAAACCCACAAGAATGGTCACATAAGGATCCATCAAAATCCGTCGTAAGTATTTCATAAGATATTTATTACTTACAGTACATTTCATTAGTGTTTACCTCAAAGCTGTAAGGTTTTAAGTTTTAAAACTGTTATTAATGGTAATAAGGGTTGTACGAACAGCGTACAATTGTTAAGTGAGGCGTTAAAATTCTTATCCTGGATAATCTATAGACAGTTCTCAACAGTTTTTTAGATAATTCAGATTTAAACCTAAAATAAAGGAAACCTGGTTTTTTATACTTATTTTATTTAATTTTTAATTACTCAAACATGTATTGTTATTCTTTATTACCTATGTAATGTTTAATTACACGCACGATTAAGCATACACGCTCAGAAGCTGCTAATAAAACAGTGTTTTTGCGCATAAAAACATCTAATCATCGTGTTTCAGTTAACATCTATTGACTAAAGTTGACTGACCACAGCGGAGCAGAAATATAACAATTATGTGTGTGTAAAGTATTGATGCTGTGAAAACCGAGACACTTAGATGTCAGTTGTGTCAGCTCTCTGGTAGTATAGAAATAAACATATTTGAGCTTGGATTTGTTATCCCTGATTCCTTGGTAATTTACAGGAGACAATCATAACGTTACGTTATGAAACAAAATGTTTTGAAAACTTTGGTAAATGATTTAAATTGTGTTTAAATTTACCCAAAACCGATATTTGAATTTTACAAACATGCTTTTTTGACAATAATTTTTCAGAACAAGAAATAATATTAACTTTAAAATCAAAGATTTCTCTAAAAACTAAACTAAAAAAACATAATTATCTACTTTCCATACTTTACTATAACTCAACCACATTCTAAGTTTGTTGTAACTCTGATAAACAGCGAGAGAACGTGCGAGTCCTCTACACATTTAGCAGCACATTAGTCTCCTTATGCCGAAATATATAATAGCAACACGCTCTCCAGGTTCTGATGACTTGGAGATAATTCTATATTGCTTTCACTTATATTGTTAAATTGGCATAAAAACATAATGATGCTCTTTCCCTCTGCCAGTGAAAATATAGTAGATCAGATATATTTTTGCTTCAACCAATGAATTCTTAAGTCTTGTTTTAATATAATTTTTTTTATTTCGGGAAACGACCTTCGTGATGCTTGTGACCATTGAACGCCAAAACTAATTATTATCAAATATAGACCTTGAAGATAGAAGAGGCTAAAACTTTTTAGGTCTGGACAAATTTACAATTGATTATGTATGAAAGGCATTACTAAAGCAAAATGCTCCTAGTAAAAGTGAGCTTCTAGGTCTGATGATATCAGGGTCTGTAACATCCCAGACGTTGATGACCAGTTTCCAGCTCCCGCAATCTTTCAGATCCGGGGAATCAATATACGTTGAAATATTTAACATAACAAAATCATTCCGAGACTAGAAAATTACATTAGCATGAAGGTATACAGATAGCTATAGCCAAGAATACCCATATAAATAAGCTAGGAAATGGCATTAGTTTTCTTCAGTTTATATAAACAAATATGCTTTTAATGTTTACTTCTAATTCACGAATACAATATTACAACAATATTCATAACTTTCTTCTTGAAATGAACAAAATACTTCATCAGCATTTCGTAAGTTCTCAAAAATTGGTTACAATTGGAAGTACAATAGGTTTAAATAAAATTGTTCTAAGACTAACATTATTTTACAAATTTAAATAAAAGCAACATCAAAAATGACAAAAATATTAAAACCCGTGAACTAAACAACAATTTATGTGTATTATCACAGGACGCGTTGATATTGAACACGCACTTTAATTAGTTTTGCATACTCTAAATAATAATTTGTTCACTGTTAGATACATTATATGTGATACAATAGATAAAATAGTTGTGGCTTTTCGTATGGAAAAAGCTACATTATTAGTATTTAATTTAATTTCTGTATTTGCTTAAATTCTCTGATGTTATATTCTTGTTCCAGTAACAAGATGTTTCTTCTACAAATGGAGCAAAATTTGCTATTTAGAAACTTTAATTTAGACCGTCAATACACATTTTTTTAAACATTGAAAATTTGTAATATTGTCTGTTTTATACAATTCAAAATTGGTTTTATTAAAAGATATGATTAAGTTTAAGCCCAATAATTATCAACAGAGCATGATTAAAAGTTCCAATATTCGTTTTTGCGTATGAATTGTTTTAAATTGGGTTGTTTTATGAAGTAATTAAACTGTTCATGTGTTTGCTAATAATAATAACAAATTCAGAAAAAAATTACATAAAAGACTATGTATAAAATAATAAAATATGATGATACGCTATAAAAACGGGCGTTTTAAACCATATAAAGGCAGCCTTCCTAGTCACAAGTCATCTTCTAAAAAAATAGTATAAAGTTAATCTTTAAAATTACTCATTAGAATTTTGTTTATATATAATTATTAATTTATTAATGTTAATTTTAATACGTTAATAAGTACAAATAAATAAGTTAAAGAATAGAATCTCTTCTTGAAACGTCTTAAAGCCGAGACCGAGACGCTGTAGCTCCCTGTGTCAGGAGTCATCCCGATGCCCAAAGCTCCCAAGGTCTGAAAAGTCAAAATACATGAATTCTTCTTCTGACCAAATTTATTTACTTTGGGAACAGCTTTGATCAGAGTGCATTCACGTCATCTAATATATTTATCACAATCTTTATGAAAGTGTAAGAAAAAAGTTTAGTATTACTGAAATAAGATTAATTAAGTGTATTTTGTGTTATTGTTTTGACAATCTAATAGTACGTAATATAGTGATAATGTTATAAGTGTAGATTAATACAAGGTAGCACAAAATAATGTTGTAATTAATTTAGTTAGCAATTTGTTGTTTATGGTGTACGCCTAGCTGTCTTTAAATACACGTAAATGTTATATTGACGCATCTATAAAATAAATTCTCTGTAACCACAACACGTGGACATTAATTGGAAAGAACAAAGTTTCTGTGTAAAATCTCAAAGTTGAGACGAAAGTTTCAACCTGTCAGTGTGATGACAGAAGAGTTTTCTATACCAAGGCATAAAAATGTTTAATGTTTTGCCGGAAGGTATTAAAGAGCTGCCACTCACTAGATTTAGACAAAAACTAAAGAACTTTCTAGTTGCAACCTGCTTATACGATGTAACAGAATTTTACGAAGTTGTTAACTCTTTAAGTTAGGTTAAGTAACCTTTTAAGTTTGACTTTGTTATACATGTGAACATGTTTACAACAAATAAATATTTGATTTGATTTGATTTGATGGTAGCCACAAGTTGAGGGTATTATATTTCAATCTACCATCTCTACTTAATATAATAGACTTGTTCAGACCTATGCTTAAAACTTGGTGAATACAGATCCTAATGATAACATTTTCATGTTTATGATAAGGAATAATTATTTATATTCATGGTGGAAACTATATAATTAACTAAAATATGGTACTATGCTTTGTCAAAATAGTTCCAATTGTGGGATACAATACATATGTAAGGACGTGTAGTGGAAACATGTAGTAGTTGGAACGGTACTGACAAGGTATGGTGCCACATTTTAGTTAATTATTTCCGTAAACTATTCCATAAAACATGAAAGTTTTAGTAGAAATGTGTTACTTTAATTAAATATAATTCAGGAACTCTGCCAACTTTTGAAAAAAGGTCTTTCTACGTTTTGCAGTCAGTAACTTGAGTCACAACTATAAAAATCAATACATACGAATATATTTATTGTTTTCAGTCTACTATTAGTTTGAATGTTTTCTTTATCTTTGAGAATACCCCCTTTTACTATATGTAGAAATAATTGTTTAACTTTTTAATCTTTATTCGTACTATTTAATTTTGCGATCATTTTCAGTTTAACAAAATTATGTTTTTGAATAAATTATATATTAAATAATAATTATAATAACACCCACATTATTATTGTTATGTTTTATTATTATTTATTATATATTATTTTATTATATTATTATTTTTTATTATATACATTTTATAAAGTTTTATTATTTAAAAGAACAGTTATTGATATTAAAATCTTTGTGCAATAGAAAGACGAAAATAACTTTTAAAACTAAAATGTAACTATAGTTGCTAAAACTATGATTATCGACGAGTTATTGAAAATTAACCCTGATTTTTCAATACAATGAGATTAATTTCTCCAGGTCAAAGGACTACGTGTAATTTATCAGTTATTGGCTTCGGCGTACCTGATTTTTTCACATCGTGTTTGCATATCACTTGTTTCTCTAGGTAACAGGACAACGGTATTTACAGTTTATTTATTGGGTTTCGTGTAACTAATGTTACTACAATCATATTCACGAACCATTGATATCTTTATGTAATACGACTATGTGCAATCACTGGTTTGTGTGTAAATTTTAACACTATCACATTCGCAAGTCAATAATTTTTTCAGGTAGTAGTAAAATGTGTAGCTTAGGAATTATAATTATATTTTGTAAATTGTTACTGTAAAAGGAAAGAATTTCGTACATTATTTATCTCTACTACTTATGTCCGGTTATAGATTTAGAAAGTATTTCAGATGCAGTCTCTCCAAAATATAAATAAATAGGACAATTAAAAAAATTTCATTCTTATTCCATTCACAACCTTTTTTAACCAAACTGGAAATAAGCTGACCTGGCATCTTAGAGCTGTTGACAGAAATCTGTATTTATTACTAATGTGTTTTACAGGAAATATTATAAGGAATATTGTTTTCAGTGTTCTGATAAATATTTAAACACAAATAGATTTTAATGTAGTATATTTTACTATAATATATAAAGGATAATAATTTAAAGAAGATAGGGAACGTAAACGTAACTACTTAACTTCGTTTGGAATAACATCACAACAGGATGTTATTAATCATCTGCAACAAATATATTAATATATCTAAAAATCGGATCCTATGATAGGTGATTCAGCTCTGTTGATCAATATATAAATGGCCTAGAACTAATCCTGTTCACAAAATAATAAAACACCTCATACGCCGGATTGTTGAATATCCCAATTACAATCTGTCGTTTACCGAAGTGTTTTTTCAATGTTTTACAGACGTAATATAGAACTGATAGAATGCCAAATCATTGTTCATTGCGGATATATGCTATTTTATTTCAGCGTGAAAGCCGAGTATCATTATGAATACATTTAAATCTGTTCAAATATTTATCAGTCTCACGAGATTAAAGTGCAAACTTTTAAAACTGTTTCTTCACTCTGAGCATTGATTCAATTTTTATTTATTATGTACTGCTACACTGTCTAACCGAATAAAAAGTAAACATGTAAAAATATCTGTAAACTTAAGTATTTGGAAGTAATGTTTCTTTATTCCTTATCTGCTTCAAATATCAGTATTAAAGAAAAAAATAAAATAGTAATTAGAACCGTTAACAACTAAAAAGGAACCCACAATTGCTTTCGTATTATGTATAATTTAATTGATTAATCTCCTATACGTACAAATAGATGTCTTTGCAAATAGGTTTCTGCTGCTAAAATGTTTGAAACTTGCAAGTATACTAAGGATTTCCTGTTTTGAATGATTTTATCTTGAAATAAACGGTTATGCTTTCGATTTGTTGGAATGACATTTTTACAAAGGTGTTTCAACTTTCAAACTTTCCATCTAAGACTTTAGTAACGTTAAAATTCTCTATTATAAAAGAGCATAAAATGTACTATGGGATCCCGAACACTAATTATAATCAGATGAGGAGAACACTATTGCAAAAAAATAAATGAAACAACTAATCCATAACTAGAACAGCTAGAACATCTTGTCATAAGTTTCAACATTTACTAGTCTCCAAGTTCCACTGAATCTCATCATAAAGAGCGATAAAATTGTCAGTCACCTGGCTCAGGTCCAGTTCTAGTAGTAAACATTTACGAGGGTATCAGTAAATTCTATAACTTTTTATTTTTTTAATTGTTGTTAAAATGATTCACGTCATTTTGGAGGTATAAAATAATTTTTAAAGAACATAATGCTAGTTTGGTAGAACTCAGAGATGAGAACATAATGCCGATTTAGTGGAACTCAGCGGCCACATCGTAATGCCGATTGGGAGGAACTCAGGAGTCATAATATTGCCAGTTAGGTTCATCTGAGAGGTAAGAATATAATACCAGTTGGAAGGAGTTGAGAAGTCAGAATCTAAGACCAGCTGGGCGAATAGCAGAGGACAAAATAAAATAATCGTTAATGGGAAATCAGGAGTAAGAATAGAAATGCAGTAAACAGGAACTCAGAGGTTAGATTGTAATGTCAGTTGTTGTTTAACTCATATGTAAGAAAGCAACTCTTTGTTTATGTCTCAATTATTGTATTTAGATATGCTAAATATATTTTTCTTATTTTTTGAAGAATTTGTCTGGTCTTGGATCAACCAATTGTCTTAATATAAGAAAATATTAAATCACAATGGAACTGTTAGTTATGGATTATTGTTATTATTACATTTAGGTAATTAATGCTTTAACACAAAAATGATTTTGATTTTAATTAGAAAGCATTTATTGTATATTGATCTTTTCTAGCAAATAACAATTAAGCTATGACGTCTGGCGCAAAAAAAAACAAAAACAAAAACAAAAAGTGTGCACAATCACAACTGAAAATATTTATAAGTTTTGATTTGTAAGGGGAATCAAAACTTTTCAACACGGAAGTGAGTATTTCTTGAGACTTTTGATTGCTCAATTGTACCACCTCATATTGTATATATGAATTAATAATAATAAGCAATTTAACATTGAAGCGTAACTGTTACAGTTATAAAACAGTAATTGGTATGACAGGATAATATAAGTAGAATTGTATTTCTGTTTTTTATTTGAGTATCATTAACTAATCAGAACATTGTTTTGAAACAAAACTACGGAAAAAACTCAGTTGTTGACAACAACATTAGTATTGTTATTACAAACGACTCGAATGCATAATATCGATGTACTACAAATACCTTTGACTATCAGTGTCAGTATTTAAATTTAAAGCGTTCCAGGATATATATGGCATTGAGTTTCTTAACCGTGAACGGCATATTAGCCCTCGTAGTGACTAAGCTCTTTTAATTTTACTGTATTTATATTTTGCTACTAACAAAGAGCTCTATATCCTGAATATGAACTACTATCTTTTCAATATATGTCCAACTGGTTCACTAGTTGTAGACAAGTATCACATTTTATAGTCATAATTTGTAAGATTGCATGAAAAATAATAATGCTATATAAGTATTATTATAGTTACAATGCAGGCTTTTATTGAAACATCAGAGAAAGTGTATACATAGTCATAGACTGACATTGAAGAGATCTTACCGTCAACAGATCTACCATATTTTTGGGAATCTGCTTTTATTACTTGGCAGATATGGTGCCAAAGCAAGAGTATCTGAGAGCCGCGTGACAATTATCTATAAAATAAACTGGTTCCTTAAAGAGCACATTTAATTCTATTCACAGGTCTCAATAACAACGGAAACGGCACAGGTAAGCCTACATGCAGCCAGGACTATTGAGAGTATGTGACCGCTAACAGATTTCCTCAGTCTACATACGTATCTGGTGGTCTCTTATACGTTATTACTAATTGTTTATTATTGTGTTTATCACATATGGTCTACTGAAATTTGCAATTTTCTCTAGGTGTACTCCTATAGTGTAATAATAAATCTGGTAATTAAACAAACCCACTGTCGTCAATATCACTAAGTATAGGGTCAAATTTATAATTTATTCCTTTCAATACCTCATCGAGTTTTATACGCCTTTGGAACTGCGGTACTTATTCCGGAAAACTACTTAATAAAATCAATTCGTTCTTGACCAAGTAAACTTTTGTCCACTACCGCCCAGTGTACGGTAGTTCTTGACTCTAGTTACACGGGAGTAACTAGAGTTCTCAACATCTTACGTGATCGCTAATTTTTGGAAAATATCAAAGCTTCCAAAATGAAATTAAGTTCGGGGAGTGTCAACAGTTTATGTTCTTTTAACGTTGGTATGCACGATTCTTTCAATTTAATTTTCGTAATTTTGTTTGAAGATTGAAAATTAATAAAAAGTGTCCATTTGTGCATATTTTCCACAAGATCAATAAATACGAAAGTTAGTAAAAATATATATATCATAACATCCCGTCAACAACACCTAAATTAGGCAACACTTTAAAAGCTGTATTATTGGGGTATGTATTAAGAAATCTAGTCGAGTCGATTCCTTCACCATCAATATCACATGAACTTCCATCTGACTTCCATTTATATATATATATTATTCAAAGTTTATTTTATGATTTTTTCTGAGATTGAGCTCTTTGAAGATCTGATTTTACAGTGGAACTTAATTTCACAATTTCGAGTTCTGTCTGTAAATATTCATTTTGACAATGATTAGTCTATTATTCTACGTCATCTATGAACCAAGAGTTTGGTTTTGTAGTTTTTGTCTAAATATAACATTTTGTAACTTTTCGAGAGTATTATTTTAATCTCTGTGTCCACTTTATCTCATTGGTGTCTGGTTGTCATTTTACAACTCCATCCTGATGAGAATTGGTGCTATGTGAACCATTTCACACATTTTGGGTTTTAATATCCTGTGGATCAATTCACGCTCGTTATTTCTTCTGTTTCATATGAAGTCAGCGTGACCTTGCCCACGAGTTCAGTCGGTTTGTGATTAGTTATAGGTATTGTATAGTTATCAGGAATCTGACTTTGAATGACCGTTTGACGTTTAAAATGTGAATGTTTATTGAGCTGAATATGGTCCAGAAGGTCTATTTATCATATTTGTTAATATATGGAAACTTGGATACATTTTTTCATAGAAATTATTCATGTACGAAATCCTAAATCTTAAATTTTTCACAAATGGGCCTTATTGTTCTCGTAGCGATTTTGCTTCCAAGAAAGATAGTTCTCTAGAAAATAATTATGCGATTATTTACATATAACAGCACCAGGCTTCTAAGCATCCTATGTTTGGGAGCCTTTTCAAGATACATATAACAGCATCTAGACACAACTGGTTTTTATGAATTCCTGATAACTGCAACAGTAGCTAGCTGTAATAGTCACATTTAGACGGTTTATGAAAAGCTTCGTCATCCAGAATATCTACCCGATCAATAAGTACCCGAGCTTCTGAAATATCTCACATCAGAATTGTCTGGTAAGTTAATGTGTTATCTATATCTAAATCTAAGAACTAGCTTTATCTCCTAAACGAAAACTATCTTCCATTAAAACAAAACGAATTAACTTGATGCCAGAATTTTGACGACTGTAGGTCAGTATTGAATATAAGCCAACGAAATGTAGCGAATTACATTTATTATTAAATGCACGTATTTTATCATGTAGATAAAATTAAACAATTAAAGTTATTTTTGTGTTCATAGTTCTACATTGATTAAATAATGAAAATCTGTAAATGCTAGAGTTCTAAAGTGATTAAATAATGAAAATCTGTAAATGTTAGAGGTATTCGATAAAGATTGGTCTTTTACCAATTGCAAAAATTCCTAGGAGGAAAATGCACGGAATTAAACTTTCTTGAACATGAACCTTACTCATAACTTTGTACTCATGAATCTCTGCTCAGTTACTTGATAGTTTACGAGACAATGGCATTTCACTATAATAGTGTGATAAATAGTTCATGGCAGACAAATTGATAATGGATTAATTATTGTACGCCTGCAAAACTATATTCACACTTAATAAATTCAAATAATTTACCTGCACCACCTTATTTTAGAGTTTGTGATAATTACTATTAACTACCAATACTTTTCCAGAAGTGTTAGCATGAGTGAAAAGTTTTCTGTGTTAAAGATGTTGTATAACTCATAATTATATGTGTTGAGGGAAGGTAAAAATAAAACAGTTTCTACTCATTAAGAATTCCTGCAGTCTTTTAGATACAAATTAATTTCAATATTTAACGCTGGGTAAGCCACAGAAAAATTTTAAGACCAACTGTGATATTACATAACAAAAAACTATTGCATTCTAAGTTTGTACCGTTGTATGTGTTACGTTTTCAATTTTTTTTATTTTCTGTTTTAATCAAATTAATTTTAAAAACAGATTTGTAATATAGATTTCCGTATATTAAGCAAATTTATAATCTGTATTTTGATAATCCAGGAATGTCTGTAATATATGGAAAATGTGAAAAACCTAAACTCAACCTCCCCTCATATTATTTTCCTTCAGTATTTCTGTTTTTTTTTAAACGTTGTTCTGTTTATGTAGTATTATAAAAATTAGAGAGTTATAACATATGATGCGTCAATTTGTGAAAACAAAGTAGTACTGGCAATATCCGATATCTCAACGTCTATTGTGGTATATACAAATGAATTACGCGTACTGCTGAAGACTAGCTCCTATATCACCTTTTATTAAGTAGTGGTCATATATTGGTCAGTTTTTAATAATAGGTACATTAACCCTTTGGCTGCTAAGAATAATTTGACATGTTATCCCAAAAGTGCTCAGGTTTTTATCGGATTTTATCCCAACAGTGCTAAGCCTAATGGTGAATTTGTAGAGTTTTACTAAAAAAATCATAAGTTCCTCAAATTTTAACCTATTTCATTGATTTATGTTTTGTTTTGTAGTATAATATGTGGAAGAAAATTAAAAAATTATACATTTTGAAAAAATACAAAACTATGTAAACAAATAAATAAATATTTTTTTGTTTTTTTTTTTTTAACTTTGACACAAAAAACATAATTAAATTTAACTTTTATTTTTTTAAATATATTTTTACCGAAAACCGTATGTTTTTTTGAGTACATATTGAAATTTTCATGCAAAAAATATAGATTTTTACTTATGTAATGAAAAAACACACAAAAAACTTACCCTGTGCTATCTAGATCACAGCTGTTGTTATTGTTTTTAAGAAAAAGTAAACTTATTCAACCGTAATTTACCGCAATCCGCGTATAAATAACGTAATATTTAGCGCTGGAAAAAAATTCGCAACAACGAAATATCGTTCCATAGCATTTTTCGGCACGATTACCGAAAACGATATATCGTTGCATAGCAGCCAAAGTGTTAAGAACACACTTATTTGAATAACACTTAGATCAGTAGCAGACTAGCGTATGCGGTTTCCAGCGAAATACGTATAATATATGTTTGTAAATATATAACATGATTCCATAATTGTTTTACTGTAAATAATAAAAAATGATAAATATCAAAGATAAGATGAATATTATTCACGGTTTAAACATTTTGAAATAACGCAACTGAAAAAGAATTAAAGTTCATAAACTGTAATAAAAATAAGATTACCCTATCCTGTGCTACAGCCATCAGATTGCAATTTATTAAACGTATTACAAATACTAGTCATTCTGATTGAATAACTATCGATTGGAGTTTTATATATATATATATATATATATATATATATATATGTATATAAATATGTATATATATTTCAGATATACTCAAAACAGTATTTCAAGTATACGATTGAGCGCTCTAAAGATTACACCCGCTTTTTGATTTGCAGTTTACTCTTGATAGTGTTGTGTTTGTAGAAATGCCAATTATACTTATCATGAAAGAGGGCGTTTTTTGATAGGGTGATCATAAAAAATAAGCTAGATAGATTTGTAAATAAACTAGAGACTCTGCAACATAATATATTACGTTTGGGAGTGGATTGGAATATAGATTATTAAAGGGAATCTAGTTCCCATGGAGTTAGGCCACAATCGTGTTTGTTTTGCACTTCATTAAACACGTGAAAAATACACTCTGTCTAATCATGCTTGAATATTTAATTCAATGCAACGGTTATTCTGTTTTATCGTTGCTGAAACTTGATTCATTCTACGAAGGGGTTCCATTGGCCAGTGGTATTGAAGTTTATGTACTGCGCTTGGTGAGACAGTTGCTCGAATTTGCATCGGTACTTCGACCGTTGAATTGGCATCGTCATTGGGTATTATGGCGCTTAAATGCTTACGGTGTGTTAACTTTTCTTTGTTTGTATTTTGTATTATATGTACAAATGTATTACTAAAAAGTATTTAAACATCTACTTCTGTAATTTATTATATTGTTCAGTTCACAGTTAATTGGTAAAAATTACGTCGAACGATTACAATTGCTGACTAATAAAATGTTGCTATATACATATACCTGTATGTAAATATACAAATAAACATGAAATGTAATTGATGCTGCAAATAATAATATAAAATACTGTTTACCTTTAGAATTAAATACGTAATGTACATGAATTATTGAGAGAAATATTCTAACACAAAAAACTGTACTTGACAAATTCAGCTTTTTATGGTTGTAATAAGTTACATGTTAATACCGTAACATAACAAACCGGTGGTTATTTACCGTTAATATTGGTTAAACAAAGTATATGATTCATGAGTGAAATATTTTAATGCAACAATTCTGTTCTCTTGTTAATCCAGTGAGTAAGTGAAATTTTCAAATAATGGTTCGTAAAATTATTTTCTTATAAACGGCTACATTCCATAGCATAATTAAAATACATCTTTAAAGTTGCCAATATTGATAACACAATTACATAAAATTATATTCAGTACGTAAATAAAACTCGGTAATTGCTTAAAGATTATAATAATGAATGAAAGTATTTTTCATCCTATCGAGTTTATCTTGTACGTTTCTAAAGCTGATGAAAATAACAAAACTAATGAATTTATTTAGGTACTCGATACTCTACTGTTAACTATATTGTTCACATCTGCTGGAATCCAACAATGGACGTATTTTGTTGCCTAGGTTATTGTCCATTCAATGGAGTTTGCTTTGAATATTCATGAAGCTGATGACACGGACCAAATTGATGAAAGCTAATCAATTGTATTCACGGCTCGACACTTCACAGCCTCCTATTTGTTAGAATTCAGTATTGGACATGTTTGTGTACAGATGACACAATCCATGCCACTACATTCACAAACCCCCATAAGATATTAACTGGTTTCAAGCGATTATACAGTTAATACAAATATTTTAATCCACTAGATTAAAATTTATATTTTATTGTATAAAATAAATTAAACAATAAATTGAATGGTTATATAAGCCTTAATGATAACATTATTTTATTAACACTCCTACTAAACTTCTGACCGGATTTCAGTCTCTTATTACACTTCCTGAACTTCTTAGGATCGGAATTTGGTTTCTTATTTGGCAATACTCAATTTAAAATTACCCGCTAGATCTGCCCTAAAACTAATTATACTCGTATATCAATGTCGAGGAGGTTGTAAGCTATGGGTGAATCAATGACGTATGCCAGCAGCTGTCTGCTACTGCCTTGGTGATGACTCATCTAATATACTATACAGCCGCATGTGAAACGACTGACTGACTGATATATGTATACAAATTCTAACCCTAACTTCTAGAAGTGCAGAAACTTGAAATTTGGCACCGGAGGTACCTTTTACCGAGAAACCATCAGGAAAAGTCTGAAAACCGGGAATTTTAATTTAAAACCCCTCAAAAAATTCGCAAAAAAAAAACGCGCATTATTTAACCCTGCAGGCCTTTTTTGTAAGCCCGATAGCGGGCGAACCATTGGAGCTAAGCCTCGTATCCTGATGAAAAATCGTTATTCAGGAATGAAGTGAACTACAAAAAGGTCAAGTGACCTTTGTTGCTCTATCTCCCATGGTTGAAGCGACAAAACGCTCGAATCTTTGACAATGCCAGAGATTTTGTTTCGCCAAATAAATAATGTTTTGGCCCCGATAGCGGCCCGAACCGTTTGTTGTCGTAGCTCAGAATCTGATTGACCCATCAAATTAGCAATTTCCGCGATCTACAGAAAAGGACTAGTGACTTATTTAGCATATCTCCCATTAGTTTGGGGCCGAAAAAGGTGATTATGATCAATTTTTTGTAATTTTCCCACGTGAAAACTTTTGTTTTTTTTTTTAAGGGTCGATAGCGGCGAAAACAATTGGTCCGAAGGGTCAAAAAAAAAACAAAGGTTAGATTAGGAAATAATATTGATTTCTACAAAAAAAAGGTTAACTGACCCTTTTACTATATCTCCATTAGTTTGACCGCCAATAACGCGATTAGATGGAAAATATTTTTGAAATTTTCGCCTACAAATTACATTCCGGCTTGATAGTGGCTAAACAGTTGGTCCGTGAGCTACAAAACAAATTTTCATTCCGATTTAGGAAATTACGACGATCTACAAAAAAAAAGCTCAGTAACAATTTTTGCCCTATCCTCAACGGGGTTTGCACGCAGTAAACGCGTTTTAAAGTTTTGATTTTTTAGAGTTTATACTGAGATTTTGTATTCTGGGCTCTAATACAGACAAAATCCTTAGTTCTAGCCCATATTAAAAATTTCATTTTAAATACAAAATAATGCGATCTACACAAAAGGTCCAATGACCTTTTACTATATATTCCATGATTTAGCCGTAAAAACGTGATATATTGAAAATTTCACTTACAAAAAACTTACCTCTTCGTTGCTCGATAGGTGGCCGAACCCGTTTGGTCCTACGCTTTAAAATGCAAAACTTTTGTAAGTAGCTAATCATAGATATACGAAAAAAGGCCCAGCCAGCTTTTCTATCGTTTTATCTTTCCGTAAGGCCGTGATAGATGCTCTAAATGGCTAATTTCTTTGTCGTCACTTTATGTGTTTTAAATCATTGCAACAATAATTAGTGTGATACATGCTGGTTTCCATATTGACCGTTGTATTACAACGTTAACGATGACTAAAACCGCCCTGTCCACATCGGGAGTTTGCTGAGCGTTAGTGAAGTTTTCAAGAGTATAAAGGGGACAGGTGTTTTTTTTATTTTATGAAATATTAGTTTCATTGTCAAAACTCTGGCGTGAAAATGATAGATTTCCTAAGTAATTAAAACCCTCTGAACAACGTTATTGTATTTTGGATAAGAATTACTGTACACATTTTCTCGGTAGCACACAGATGCACATTTCCCATAAAAGTACCTCACTCGTTCCTAATAAGCCCCGATAACATTAACCCCCCACTCCCGGAATTTCCTGTATTTGATGAAACTCCTGATTAATTAACCCCCCTATCAACTTAATTATTTACAACATTTTTTTTATTTACAGTTTTTAATTTTATTTACATTATATCTGTTTACGACACAGTTCTGACCAGTGCAGAGCTTTTCTTCGCGATCTTCAGTCCTGGGCTAAAACCAAAACTTCCGCAAAAATCTGACGTGACGGAATCGAGCACAAATAAATTTCCGCATAATATATACAGCCGCATATGTAACTGACTGACTGACTGACTGACGGATAGGGTATACAAATTCTAACCCACTTTCTAGAAGTGGCTGGAAACAACGAAATTTCGTACACACGTAGGTGGATTCTGTCAAAGGGGGGAACCCACCGGGAAAGTCTGAAACCCGGATTATTTTTTACATTTGAAACCCCTCAAAAAAATTCCGCGATCGATCCCCTGTTTTGCCCTTGCAGGCTTCCCTTTTGAAGCCCGATAGCGGGCGAACGCGTTTGGAGCTAGCTTACAAATCTGACGAAAAATTCATTGGTCCAGGAATAATGAAGTGAACTACAAAACAGGTCTTGTGACCTTTTGCTCTATCCAATGGTTTGCCGCAAAACGCGATTACATGTAAAACATAATTGAAATTTCGCCTAAAAATTTACCTTTCGGGCTCGATAGCCGGCTAAACGGTTTGGTGTCCGTAGCTCAAAACAAATTTGTCAATGGTATTTTTTAAATAGCGTGATCTACAAAAAAGGTCATGTAAACATTTTTGCCCTACCCTCAATGGTTTTGCCGCATAACGCGTTTTAAAGTATGGGATTTTCTAAAGTTTACGTGATATTTTGTTTTCTGGGTTTTATTAGCCGCAAAACTCCTAATTGTAGCACAGAATAAAAATTTTGATTTTATTCTAATTCACCCAGCGGATCTACAAAAAAAGGTACCAAGTTGACCATTTCCTCTATCTCCAATGGTTCGGCTAATAAATGTAATTATTTCGTAATTTTTCATTTAAGAACCTTTGTTTCTAGAGTCATTAGCGCCCTAACCAGTTAGTTTCTAGTTTAAATATAAAAAAGACTATTTATGACTAAAAATTAATGGGGTCTTCAAAAAAAGGTGATGTACTTTTTGTTGTATGTCTCATAATAAGCCCGAAAAAATGCGATTAATAGCAAATTATTTGTCGTGAATTGGCAATTTTTTTGGAGTTTTTAAATTTTTATGTAACTAATAATTAGTAATAATACATTCCTGGATGCAGATAGCACTTTTGCTTTGCTAAGGTGTTCACGAGTGAATACAACCCCCATTAAACAAATTGGCGAGAGTTAGCTAAGCGTCAATATTAGATATAGGGACAGAGTGAATTTGTAATTAATGTTCACAGACCCAACACCCCACTAAAATAAGTCCAAGTGGTCGTCATTAACCCCCCCCCCCCCGGGGATTTCTCCTGTATGACCAGAAAACCTTCTAAATAAAATTAAACCCCAAGATGTGTTAACCACCCCCCCCCCCCACCCGGTAAAATTTACCCCATCCTTCCCTGGAGGACTTTCCTTCCAGGCATGAACCTCATGTCCGAATTTTAACCAATCACCAAATATCTTAAAACTTAGTAAAGATAAAAGAAAGCAAGAAACAAAATAAAAAAAATATTAATAAGCTTAAATAAATAACAAAAAGATATATAATGGGATAAAAAAATCTTAAAAATCTTATATAAAAAAAAAATAAAAAGAATAATCCTTAACGATTAAACTTAAAAGATACTTAATCTTTAAACTTAACTGTAAAAAAAAATAACTTAATAAAAAACTTAAAAAACAAAAAAACTTAAAAAATATCTTTAATACTTTATACTTAAAAAAATATAAAAAGATCTTAATAAAAAAAAAAATCTTATAATAAATCTTAAAAATATAAAACTTATAAATAAAAAATATATAAAAAAAAATAAAAAACCTTTAACTTAATAAAAGAAAAAAATCTTAAAAAAAAATAAAGAAAGCTTAATAAAATCCTTACAAACATAGAACTAAAAAAAACATAAAAACTTTAAAATATAAATAACTTTAAAAAAAAAAATCTTATATAAAAAGAAAACTTATAAAAAAATAAATAAAAAATAAACTTACTTAAAAAAAAAAAACTACTTAAACTTAAATCTTTAAAAATAATAAACTTAAGAAAAAATAATCTTAAAACAAACTTATAATTAATAAAAAAATATAATAAAAAATCTAAAACAACTTAACTTAATTATATAAAAACCTTAAAAAAAATAAAAATCTTAAAAATAATAAAAAAATAAAAAACAAAAACTTAAAAAAATAAAAGATAACTTTAGAAAAAAAATAAGATCTTATACTAAAGGGGGGGGGGGTTTGGGGGGTGGTGGGGGGGTGGGGGGGTTGGACTTAACTTAATCTTATAACTTAATCTTAAAAAAAAGAAAAATAAATCTTAAATAATAAAAAAAATTATTAAACTAAGATAATATCTAAAAAAAAAAAACTTAAAAACTTAAATATAAAACTTAAAAAAAAAACCCCCCACCCTGTGAAGTTCCTGGTATGACCAGATAACCCCCCCCGGTGTCTTAATTCCCCCGGTAACGTTAAACTCCCCCCCTGGGAATTTCCTGGCATGACCTCAATGTCCAAATTTGAACCAATCACCAAATTCGCTTATCTCTTAAATCGCCTCCTCTGGAATTTACCAGGTATGACCAGATAACCCCCTGATGTCATTAACCCCCGGTAAACGATAAACCCCCCAGGGGAACTGTCCCGTCATGACCCTCATGTCCTGAATTTTATAAATCACCAAAATCCCTCTTTATCCCCGAATTTAAGACACTTACTTTTGGGGGCCTGTGGGGCGGTAGCCCCCAGCGAGCCGAAGGCGAGTCCCAATATACAAGTGGATTGGGCTTCAGAGCGTGAATACTACCACCAACAAAGTAATATTAATTCATCGGTACAACAAAACGGCATGGTAGATTTAGCTCCAACACTAGATTCTTTGATGAGGGTTTGTCCAAAGTGTGTTTCTTTTACAGCCAGTCTCTTACTAAACCAGATAATACATACCGTACCCTACCATACTTGCACACTAGAGTGAAATGAAGTTATCTGGAGGGTTAATTTATCGCTATTGAATCCTGTATAAATATTTTGATAGGCAGTTGGTGTTGTGCTTGTCGTAAGTACTGTACATTTTTTGTAAAATATGTACCGTATATCTGATTGTTTTGATTAAGTTATTATATATTTACTTGTATGCATGTAGTCCTACAAATGTTTGTATTTTTTGGCTTGATATCGAGCGTCATTAAAACTAGGGCTTGTTTGTTTAAGAATGTAACTTTACACGAATCATTCTAACGATGTGAATTGTGAACTCATACATGTTCTAACGCTATACAGTCTGCATAATGTTTGCTACATAAATTTTGTATACGGTGAGAGAGGAAAGGAGAGGTATTATAAGGTTCTACTTGATGGATATTTATACATATTAATATAACAACATGTACTCGCAAGACTCAAGACTTGTGAAATAAATCTTAGTATTTATTACCTCTCTCTTAATGCCAATAATCAAATATTTAATATTAATAACAATTAACAAAAAGTAATTATTTCACAAAACTTGAACCCGGATCTGTTGAACCCGTAAAGGGTGAGAAAGCTACCGCTACACCTAAGAGAATCACTTTATGTGATTCAGTTATTTTATATTTGACTGTTCCTGATACATATGTGTTTAACTGCCCAAACTAAGATACGTTTGCAACACAAAATACTGGGCGTATATTTTTCACAGTCATAATGCGGGAAGTCATGGCTGCCAATATTTCCCTCAGTTAGGTAAAATACCGCACACAGTTTCGCACAGGGAGTCGTTCACTTCGAGCAGCGCGCAATAAAAAATAATGGCTGCAACAAACCTTCCCTTCTCTCTTGTTTAACTTAGTGATAAAGGGCAAATTCTTTTTTTCTATTATTTATTGATAACAAGAAGTTAAGCTAATTCAAAATAATGGCGACGGATTTTAAGTAAACTTATTCAAGACGTATGAGTCGAATTATAAATCTAGATTTTAGTATTACTACATGTTAATCAAACTAATTATATTACAACAAATCCTTCAAATATATTATTAGATGAAGTGTTTGCTAACCAAAGTTAACCGCATATATTTTACACATATATCATTATGTTCATAAATATACAAAGATTGAGACAATTCTAGTTGTAAATCTCTGTTGTGAAAAAGTGAACGAAAATCTATTTCTCCTTGTACTAAAACTGAGAATGTAGTCTAAATCTCCTTAGAATACAGAACGGCTAGAACATGGTGATATAAACAAATTAACGTAGGCTGCCGGCGACTACGCGAATATTTAAGTGAATACACAGAATTTAAGCTCGTATCTTACAACATCCAAAAATAATAGACAAACTAAGTGGAGCTTATTGTTCCCGCCTACCTTTTACCTTAGCAAATTAGACTGTCTGGAGCAATGAGGTATAACGCGTACGAGAGATTGACAACTCTTGCATTTTCAAATAATGTTCTCTAATATCCACTATTGCACACGGTATCTGCATTATATGACCGAAACAATAATTAAAATATAAGTTAATCCAACATTTTTCACTCATATTCCTATAAAACTCTATTATCTGTTTAGTCCGACCATTTATGCTTAATAAGATACTTCATAGTTCTGCATCTTGATCTGTAATATGTTCTAGATCTGACGTGACACAGTAATATACAGGTTTTCTTATTTAATATTCTTAAGAGCGGCATAATTATGTACGAAGTCTGACTCTGCATGCTTAATACAATTCTTCATAGTCCTTCATCGTCATCTGTAATGTGTTCTAGATAAGACTTTATACTCATATACGGCTTTTCTTAAGGTAGGCTCTTAACACAATTATCGTTATGTCCCAAGTCTTGCTCTGTATGTATAATACGACTCTTTATTGTAATAAATTACAGATCCTGCTAATTATAGATATGAGATTTTCTTATTTCAGGATGTTAAAAACAATCATCATTATGCGCCAAGTATATTTTACACAATTCTTTATGTATGATATGTTCCCGACCTTGCTTGTTATGCTCATCTTAAAAGGGACATCCTTATGTGCCAAGTCTGGTTTCGCATGCATAATACGATTCCTCATGGCAATATTTTGCATATCTCGCTAGTTATTCTTATATACGGGATTCTTATTTAATTCTCTTATTAAAATCATCATTATGAGACAAGTCTTTCCCTGTATGCATAATACGATTCCTTATCGTAATATGTTGTAGATTTCTCGCGCTATGCTCATGTACGGGTTTTATTTTTGAGACAATTTTTAGCGTCATCATTACGTATCAAATCCGGTTCGCTTAGCTCGAATAGATTTTCTATATTACCAAGCTCGTACAGACCGTCATCATTCAGATATTCTGACTAAGTTATATAAGATTATGTTTCTATGTTTTTTATGGCCTTAAAATTGTATTCCAACATCGAATCGCTGAGGTTGTGTCAGATTTATATTGGTTTTAGGCTAAAAATATTTGTGTTTTAAAATAATACTAAACTTAAAAATCTAAAATATTACATTTATTTAATGTTAACTTAAACAACGACTAAAATACAATTATGTTTAAAATTGCAGTAACTTTAATTACTATTGTTCAACGTGTTCAGGATATATATTTAGGCCGTGATATATTTGTTTAACTGTTTCAGTAGCCCGTTCAATTCATACGAGAAAAGACCAATAAAAAAATTTCGTTATTATTTTATTACATTTTATCAGATTCAGGATGTTTATAACACTTGTTTTCTACAAAACATTATTATAGTTCGCTTAAATTAAAAACGATGTTGTCAGTTAGTTAATCCAAGTTGAACATAGATTTAAATTTTCAATAACTGTAATATATGTAATTATTTTTGTATTTCTTACGTATTTCTTAAAAAAATTCATTAAACCACAGGGATGTGTTTAAAACAGATAGGTTTTATATAAAGATGGTGGATATGATTCAAATTTAAAATCTAAAGCTTTTGTAGATATGGAAAATGTAATATAACAATATTAGACTCCAAAGTTGACCAACCATATAATATCATAATACATTGTAATAACTTTATATAGTTTATGGAACCATGCTAACGAAATGTGTTTATTTATTTATCAATGAATCTAAAATCAAAGTCTTAATATATTTGTTTCCATTGTACCATCAGTGATACAGCAATACTT
Organism: Homalodisca vitripennis; assembly: GCF_021130785.1. NCBI lineage: Eukaryota > Metazoa > Arthropoda > Insecta > Hemiptera > Cicadellidae > Homalodisca > Homalodisca vitripennis. Next base: position 121,539,406 of record NC_060207.1, on the reverse strand, counting down.
CAACAATCAGACAGTTGGTAAACTACTAATCTGTTGTGTTATAATCCCAAGACTCAAAGATTTTCTTGCTAATAATTACTGTTATTTTCCTTTTCTACAACTTCCCACGCTACTAGTTTCTTGTTTTGTTCACTTTAAATTTCATTATTTCAAAACTATAGTATTGAAAACAAATGTATATATTAATATACACTAATTATTACAGTAGAACATCGCTCTTCCATTAAATGGATAGTGGATATCATTTATAGTGTTACGCAATTCGAACTTGATCACTAGTACATACTGTTTACCAGAAATGTCGGGGACTTTAGCGAAATATGACAGTGAGTATAATGCCATTTTAGCAAAATGTTGGTTTTATTTATATGAAAACACTTATTTCAAGAATGTTTAAATAGTTTTATTGGTAATCTAAATAGATAACGATTTTAGATATATAATGTATTTCTTCATTTTATAAGGTGCAGAAGAAACAGGCTAGGATCAGTTCGATGTAATATTCTCATGTGAGCTTGTTGAGCCAAATTGCCGGAAACCCCACATTTCTCTGACAACAAAGACGCAATACGTCAACAGACAAATGACCCGTCCGGCCTCCGTTCCATTGGCCGTCTCGGTTCCGACTGTTATTGACCCGAGTGTTTCCTCACAGGTTCCATAGGAAATACGATGAAAATCAGAAACGAAAGTATCATAATTAAATGGCTAAATATGACTAACTAATACAAAATTGATTTGCCCTTTACACCATAACGTATTCATATATAAATAAAATAACTTCAAATTGCAGTCATACTTTATCAAACCTTGTAATGTAATTTATCCATTGCACAGGTGAGGAACTGTAAAACATAAATAAACGCACAACATCAAGTACGAATGAAACGTAAAAGTTGAGTAACATATCGTAAACTTCTAACTTACTTCAATGTAAACAATTTAGTGTACTCACACAATCTATAAATACATTAAAATAGATGTAACGTACAGGAACTATGTCAATTATTATATTTTGTAGGCTCTTTTGATCCCCATTCCTTTACATAATGTGGAAATATTACTTTTAGAAACTTGATATATTAGGTATTAGTTTCACTATGGTTTTGAAACGTTTTTCGTAGCGTACAACAAACTATACAGGGTGACGAGAAAATGTTATACAATGTGCGTTAATGTAAAATTCTGGATTAAAATATTTTAATATCAATGAATAATATTGCTAGGAAATCATAATAAATAAATAGATTAGAAATCCCTTCATTTTAGTCATAAACATAAGAATATAAACTAGACAGTTCTATAAATAATAATAATAAATAAATAATAAATAAATAAAAAATAAAATAAATAAATAAAAATCTAAAAGGGAAAATAAACTTCACTATTCTTAAAGGAAAATTATGTTCTACATCAATGTTGTGTATTTATTATTAATTTACATCTGCGATACACATACCGTCTCTCATAAATAACATATAGTAAAAAGTAGTAATCATTTTAAAACATTTCATGCATCTCTCTGCATATTAGCGATAATAGATTAGAAATTCTTTCATTTCAATCATAAACAAAAGAATATAAACTAGACAGTTTTGTAACAATCTAAAAGGAAAAAAACCAACCTCACCCGTGTTTAGTCTTCAAGGAAGATGATTTTCTACATTAATAATCATATTTTTGGATATATGTTCTTAAGTTACAAATGCGAGAAAAATGCTGTCTCGCATAATTAACATATTGTGAAAAGTAGTAATCATTTTAATAGATTTCGTCTATTTCCCTGCATAGTATCGATATCATTCAATAAAAAACTTCAAAAATATATTTAAAACATTTTGCTTTGGATTTTGACGCACAATTCTGTTAATATTGCCTTTTTTCTGTAGAAGTAAGATCGTTAGGAACCTTTTCAATAATAGGAATCTGGGGTTGCATTCAATACACATGTCCTCGCTTCAGTGTTTAGCAACACACTTTGTGTGGGAATCTGCAACATTCTCTTACGAAATTGACTGATGTATGGAACTTTGCACGGTATTTATCTCTCTTTGGCTATAGTTTCGTCAAGAAATCTGGCTCTCCAAGTCTAAATAATCTTTCACCATATATTTAAGTTATTAAATTATAGGATATACATGTAATTTAAACACCTGTACACATTTTATAGAGTGCAATTCCGTAAATAATATAGATTGTTCTTTTAATATTTATTTAGCAGTTTAATACAAATATTGATTATAAATTAAAAATGGGGTTTGATTCAAATTTACAATAGTAACTATAATAATAATAGGAAAACAATTTTTTGCATAATTGGAGAACTAGATTAGCCCATATAAACTCATTATCATTTAAAAAAAAAGATGATAGAAAGGTGAAAAAGGTGATAGAATGAAGTGATAGTGATGGTGATAGAAAGAATTTATATACAGTGATCTGACCTACATTGAATAACCAAAATATTTAAAACTGAGTTAGCAATGGTCCCTGAATGTTCTTTCAGACCACGTTGGCAACAACCTTTTGATACACATTTTCCAACTGAGCTATTAAATGTTATTAACTATTGTTTTTTTAGGTGATATATGCAGTACACAGTGTGTTGTAGTAGGTTCTAATACTGGTTGTTGTAACGGTACATTTAACAGCTATTGAGGTTCACGCGCCTATATCATTGTTTTACGTGTATTGCGCTCAGTGTTCACTGAGTGTACTTTCAGACCACGTTGGCAATGACCTCTGATACACATTTTCCAACTGAGCTATTAAGAGTTATTAACTATTGTTTTTTAGATGATATATGCAGTACACAGTGTGTTGTAGTAGCTTGTAATACTGGTTGTTGTAACGGTACATTTAACTGCTATTGAGGTTCACGCGCCTATATCATTGTTTTACGTGTATTATACACAATGTTTTCTGAGGGTACTTTCAGACCACGTTGGCAATGACCTTTGATACACATTTACCAAATGAGCTATTAAGTGTACTATTATTTTTTGGTGACTATATTTATGCAGTACGCAGTATATTGTAGTAGGTTGTTATCCTTATCGTTGTAACATTGCATTTAACTGCACCTCTAATATTGTTTTTCTGTATTGTGCACAATGTTCCCTAAGAGTACTTTCAAATCAAAATGTTAAGACTTTTTTTACACGCATTTCGCATTAGAGTTACTACACCCTGTTTATTATTGTGTATACCTGGTTAATATTCGTCAAAAATTTTCAAAGTCAAATTTCAACTTCAATTCCAGATTTTGACGCCATGTATATTCACCATTTATATTTATATTATTTAGATTTAGATTTTCATGTTTTTATTTTTATAATAATTTGAAAGGCTATAATATTTTAAAAAATATATAATTTGCTATTATGTTGAGGATCAGGTTTTCGTAATAATGTCATTAGTGCAATAATTAATTTGTTAATACCAACAGGTTTTTATAATTAAAAATCCACAATTAGCGTATCATAAATTGGGTAAAATTAAATATATATATTTGCCTTTTTTCCTCTACATAAGAGAAGTTTCTCAATATAAAACCTTAGTATTCTTATATTTTACCACTTTATTATGGCTTATTGATTATCCCAGTTTTTCCGATATCCATAATAATAATTAATTATGTTTTTCTAGTCTGGAATCCATTTCTATTTAAATAACAAGGTAATAGTCACTTTATAGCTTTTTCAGAATTTAAATTGTATCGCAAATAGTAATTTTGTAAATTTTAAAATCTTACATAGCATTCTTTTGCATTTAAATTTTCACAAATTTGCTAAAAAATATTTTCAATGGCTTTAGGTCCATAGTTTTTCGTGGATCATACATTCTATCGGCTCATGATAAGGCAATTTAAAAAAGTTTTGGTAGATGGCGCAAAATATTATTTCAACACTTAATTATAACACTTACTGGTTACCTTTAGGTTTTTAGTCTGTCAATAGCACATTTCAGGAAATGTTTTATTTACAGTATTCAAAATTTATATGCGTGTATTTTCCTAACATTTAAATCCATTTCTAATTAATTATTTTCCTGTAATAACTACATCTAGAAAAACATTGTATTTACAGACATAAAGATTGATATACGTGTATGTCTCTCTCCAATATACAAACGTAGGCTACTATTGATATTAAAGCTGTAATATTTTTAGATAGCTGATTCTTCCGATGGATATTAAAAATAAAATATTTTGGAAATAGGTAATAAAACGCATTATTTTAAAATCTAAGTAATAAAATAATGACATAAGAATAATAACATTCAATATATTCTAAATTATGTTCGCTGTTCTTTAGTTGTGTAGAATATAAGGATATAACAATAAACTCAATATACTCATACGTTACGATTTATTTTTTGCTTAAAATACTAAAAAGAAAAAAATTAACATAATGAACAAGTAACCTAAGTGTATCTAATTAAAATTGTCGAATGCTACATGAACTCTAATGATGCCAATTTTGATGTCTCAACAATAACCAAATGAGAGGCTTAAACGTTCCTAATTGAAATTACAATTTCAGTTTATAATACCGCGAACAATTTTAAAGTCGTATAGGAAGACATGTGAAGCTGTAAAGAAAGGTTTAGGAACTAAAACTAATATGAAACGTTTTTGCTAAATTACGATTGTTACTATATGTTTTTTTCTAACAATATCACAATAAAACTCTTATAATTTAACATCAATCAATAACGTTGGTTTCCCAACCGTAAAATCCGAAGATTTCTTTTATGTAATCTTGACAATCTGTCAAATGCCATTTTAGATCAAACTTGAACCAATGGCTACGTAAGAAACCAATGTTTCATGATATTGGAAACTCTGTAGTATTAAATCTTTGGTACAATGTCCTCAATTACGGTGACGTCAGGGGGTTTAAGCTATAAAAACTTTTTAAGCATAAAAATGCCACATTACTTAATTAAATTGAATCTAATTTTAATTTTATTTTCGGTATTTATTTTTATTAAATCGGTACTTAAAAATATAGAATTTACATCTAAAACACATTGCTGCCTTACCTTGCTTAAACACTATCTCACCTTCAACCTTATAGTAATTTCTTTCCATTCAGTATTCAAAGGCTTTCAAAGGACACTCGAGTATGCAGGCCTAGTGAAATATTCTTATCCACAGTCATGTTTCTTAGTGAATTTCTACTAAATAACGCTTTTTATTGATTAACTATCATCTATTAATTGCCAACAATAAAAACCGGAAATTGTATAAAAAAACTGCTTAAAATAAACGATGGTGTTAGGGCTAATAAGTCCATCTAAGAAATTACCTGGAGGACAACGGCTTTAAGATGACTTCCGAACCGCCACGCATGGCCAGGCAGGCGGGCAGCTTACAAGATCGCTAAATCATCCAAGAAGCATTTACGCTTGACATTGCGATAATATCCATGCCTGATAGACTACGCAAATGTCACAAGTGTTTCCTAGAAAGTGTCCTCAAGCAGGATTAAAGTACAGGAGTATGGATCCACCTGGCGGTCTTCGTCACACAGACATGACATATCAGTTGTGGCAGGTATATAATATTGCCATAGTGAGCTAAATTCACTTGGTTCCATAAACCATTAATTTATAGCGAAATAGGTCAAGGAATGGAGAGCTTTTAATTTTTTTTTAAATGACGCGAATGAAAGTCGACCTAATGGAGGGCTCGAGGAAAATTGGAAGCAGTGCTAAGGAATTGTACATCCCTTTATCCCTTAATCCCTTTGTAGCTGTTTCAGAGTTGTGTACTTATAGTTGTGGATGATGAATGTTGCCTTGAACACTCATATCTATGTATATTATTAATAAAAATATAAATTGTTCCAAACATAAAAATGTTTTTAAGATACATTTTCAAACGAAAATAATAATAAAATACAAGAGTTCCGTAAAAAAATCTAAGTTGACCGACATATTAAAAATTTTGGCAGTTATTAAACGTTTGTGTAAGTTCCAATAGATTTCTTCAAAAACATGCAAAGGTTCCCCATTTAGAGTTTACTGTCAGGTTTGTAATTCCCAAGATGACAAAGATGGCCCATTTAATTAAGTCACCCTGTATAATTAAACTAATTAGAAATATTGAGTATCACGGCAATAGTTAACCAGTAATTTGGTTCCACCTGAATAAGGCTGTTAAACACAGAACCTGAGCAGCTAAGTTTAAGTATTTTATGCTAGCAATAACAGTGTATATGTGTCGCAATATAATGTTAAAATTGTAAAGTAGTGCTATAATTTGTATTTTAAATTCTGCTATAAAAACTAACTATTTGTATCTGTTTCCCAGAAAATGTTTTGCAGCATAACGGGGCACAGAATGTATTTTATTATAAAATGAATTATCCAGCCCTCTTGCTATACGTAATTGTTATTGGAAGATATCCCCATCTCGTCGTCCAGTTATAAGTGATTGGAAATTATTTTGTAAAGCCAGAAAGTCGGATTTCTAAAAATAAAGCGCAAAATACTGAGTATCAAAGATATAACTTAATTCCCTATTCAGAAATCTTCATTTAAGTTACAATTGAAAAGCTCCTAAGAATTTAGCTGTAGCTATCGAGTGCTACAGAATTATTGTAGAAGCTTTTAAGTTGGAATCAATAGCCTAATTCTGTTTCATAAGAACATCACACAGTTCTGTAGCTCGTGAGAGGTTCAGAAAAATGAGGCATAAATTAGACCCTTGTTTTTCTTTGAAAAAATAACAATATAAATACATATAAAATTTTTCAGCTGAAAAATATAGACACACATAGTACAAAAGCAACTGATAAACCTTTCTTAAGTATCTTGTCTTACGACCGCAGAACAATGATTACTCAAGCGCCAGTAACAACTGTAGTTCAGTCCACTTTGAGGAGATATCAAAGGCGACACTGCGGGCAACTGCTTTACTCTGCTGCTATACTTGTAAGTGAAACTACGTGAAAACGGTGTTTTGTTTGTTGCTTGATAACTTCAAAGCTTTTAGTAAATATGAATTACGTGTAAGAGTCCAGCTTTCTGCACTGAACTAATTATAATTAACTTAATGCAGTCGGTTTGACCACATATTTACTAACAAAGTAGGTTATTAAAACAAAATACTCGTATATACCCCTGTACTTGTTTTACTTCGCCTGGTGAAATAAGACACATTTACTTAACTGAACATATATGTCACTCCTTATATACCACGCGGCGAAAGTTATAACTTTACGGCCGTCCCCCGTGTGTGTGTGTGTATTACACATACTTATATTACGCTTAATATCACACACACACACACACACACACACACACACACACACACACACACACACACACACACACACACACACATATTCGTACACGTCACCTCATAAGCAAATAATCTAGAAACTCAGTTCCCACAAACAGTTTACAGTCTGGCTGCATTCATTGGGGTACAATATTAATAAATATTTTACAATTCATATTTACAAATGCATAATTGTAATTGAGTAAAATGTACGTAAACATAAATAAAATATAATCATTAATTATTTTTTAGTCACAGTTTATGTGAATCCAAATCCAATGTAAATTTTTAATACGACGGGAACTTTTTATACAAATTTAGTTTCATAAGGCGTCCTAAACGTTTTATGCAAGAACAATTAAATCGATAAAAAATAAAATGCAAATTAGACTAATCACATTCAAAGGGATAGCTTATACATACATGTTATGTACAGCGTTTTCTAAAACTAAAGGTCCACGTTTTAAATCTCAAAATGTTCAAATGTAAACCAATGATACATGTCACATTGCTTTAAAGCGTAAAACAAATATTTTGATGAACTAAGCAAATTTGACCATTTAAAATGCATAGGTAAACTTATAGTAAAACAACTGTGTGTCGTCCAAGATAGCACAGTTTTCTAATAATTTGTAAAAGATAAGAACATTTTTGGAAATTCACAATTTTTTATATTTGTCCTGTCCATTTATAAGCAGAAATATGTTTGGAAATATCTGATTATATATTTTTACTTGAGGTTTTCAATAATGAAACAATAGTAAGACATTTACATTTTTAAACTTTGAGGTTCCCATATAAGACTTCCAGTGTTCCAGTACACTCTACTCTATTTAAAATGGGCTTCTCGTATGTGATTAAGAGGTACTGCATTTTCCGTATTCGTATATAGACAATTTAAAATATTTGCATCTATCATGGTTTTCTTAATAGCTTAATAGAGTTTAATAGCCTTAAAACAATATAAGGTATAAAAAATATTATGTGAGAAAAGTATATTATCTTTATTATTATTATCTTTAACGTATGCAGTGTAAATTGGATGCAGCTCCTGGACTATTGTAGCATTATTCGTTCTTCCGTAATAAGTGTATGACACATTACCACACATTTTCTAAAATATCCATTATGGAAAGAGTTCTCTCTTTACGTCTTAATAACACTTGTTTTATGATTTAGCTCGTAAAACACAAGATTTTATGTTTAAAGTTCATTAAAACGATCAATAAATAATGTTTTAGTTCATAACGGCGTAAAAGAAACAAAAACCACATATTTCTATAATATTCTCATGTATAAAGTAATAAAGCTTTCACCCTCATAAAGCCATAAAGCGCAAAGTCGAGTCAAACTACCCAAAGCTACTCTTAATTGGATGATTACTGGGGGTTACAATAATTAGTTGTTAGTCTGATCGAATCATTCGTAATTAGTTATACGTCAATCGGCTTAATGTCAAAATAAAAACCGCACAATGCTGCTTAATATATAATAACATTTAAAATAAAGGAAAATAATAAAATTAATACATGATTATTTTATATTAGTGTCACTGATAAATATATCTTTAAATATTTATATTAGAACAATTGACACAACTATAAATACTCTTATTGCTGCAACAAAACTTAAGTATATTAAACTGCGAAAAATAAATAATAGTAGTAATTGACTGTACAAAAGAAACTGAGAAAAAATGAAACCGTATAAAATAATATTTTAATAGGTTCTATGAAAATATGTAATTCCACGTGCTTTTGTCGACTGACGTTTTCAAATTTTTATTTGGGTATCAATAAGAGAAACTTCCATGTTTAATTTGATACTTATACAATTTAATTTAATTCCATTTAAGTACGTTAGTCCAATTCACTCAAGACACTTATTATTGAATTGATCAGCAGTATCAAACTGTATGTAAATGAAAATAATCAACTAATCAATACTAATTCTTATTGTTAGGGAGGATTTACATTAAGTAACAAATATAGTTTTGTAATATAGGAAAGGATTATTTAATTAAGGATTATCTAGTTAATGAATATGCAGAATGAGCCCGCAATACTGTTTGCAACTTCGTGGGTTAAACTAACGGATGTAATGACAACATCAAAAATGTAATATTATTCATTTCTAGTCCTACTCTAACTATTCTAAAGACATAAATCATAACACGTAACCTAAATATAGTTATTTATGAAAATCTTTAGAACTGCTATGGTTTGAGTAACAGGCGCACTATTTTTTTTTATGAAACCATTATATATGTAGTCTAAAACAATTTTTTTTATAGCATATTATTTTAGGATTTGTAGTGTCCTTAAATAGCACCAATTTCTCAATGGGTAGCTCGAATATCTCACAACCTTTTTAAAAATTTATATCAAAATTTGGCTAAGAATATGCGGGATTTTTGTGCAGATAAATTGAGAATATTCCTCATTTAAGAACAATAAGAGTTAGGGGGCAAGGCTGTGGGGAGGTCTTCCGAGCAATCAGTAATCTCACTTTAAGATCCACCGCTCATTCTCACAGTATAAAAGTTAAGTGTTAAAAAGTAAACGTGTCCTTTTTAGTTCGTGGTTGTAACAACACGATACAAGAAAAGTGTAATACTTGATGGATTCCGTATTTTGATAAAAACATTAAATGGTCTAATTTCCGCATAAACTTTTGGATTATGTTTTAAATAGTCTCTTATGAATCTTAGTAATAAACTAAACGTTTTTAACTGTGATAGCATAATTAAGAGTAAAAGTCAATACAATTGAGATGAAATGTTTAATTGATCAATTGTATAGTATTATAAATTTTATGTTGCGATCACTTATACACACACACACACACAGAGGAAGACACACAGAGAGAGAGAGAGAGAGAGAGAGAGAGAGAGAGAGAGAGAGAGAGAGAGAGAGAGAGAGAGAGAGAGAGAGAGAGAGAGAGAGAGAGAGAGAGAGAGAGAGAGAGAGAGAGAGAGAGAGAGAGAGAGAGAGAGAGAGAGAGAGAGAGATGAGAGAGAGAGAGAGAGAGAGAGAGAGAGAGAGAGAGAGAGAGAGAGAGAAGAGAGAGAGAGAGAGAGAGAGAGAGAGAGAGAGAGGAGAGAGAGAGAGAGAGAGAGAGAGAGAGAGAGAGAGAGAGAGAGAGAGAGAGAGAGAGAGAGAGAGAGAGAGAGAGAGAGAGAGAGAGAGAGAGAGAGAGAGAGAGAGAGAGAGAGAGAGAGAGAGAGAGAGAGAGAGAGAGAGAGAGAGAGAGAGAGAGAGAGAGAGAGAGAGAGAGAGAGAGAGAGAGAGAGAGAGAGAGAGAGAGAGAGAGAGAGAGAGAGAGAGAGAGAGAGAGAGAGAGAGAGAGAGAGAGAGAGAGAGAGAGAGAGAGAGAGAGAGAGAGAGAGAGAGAGAGAGAGAGAGAGAGAGAGAGAGAGAGAGAGAGAGAGAGAGAGAGAGAGAGAGAGAGAGAGAGAGAGAGAGAGAGAGAGAGAGAGAGAGAGAGAGAGATTGGGTTAGTTAAGTTAAGCACGCATTGACCCATTTATTTCAGGTCTATTTGTTTCTATTCAAGCGTGGATTAACAGCTTCATCATGAATACCAAAAATCTAAGGAAGATCCAAAATCTAAGGAAGATCGATTATAAAGCATTACAAATTAGAAATGTTTTCGATGTTCGTGATTATTAGGATTCAACACTTTTATTCAATTATTTTTGCCGTGCATTAAGTTAGATATGTTGTGTATAGATTCCACAATACTTAGAAGAAAATATAATTTTTATCATTAATACACCTTTCAAAAAGTGTGTCTGTATTTACCTTTATGAATTATATCCATAAGATGCGATATGCGACAGGAGTTGTGATATTATACGGTAAAAAGTAGAGAAATGTTTTCAGAAACGTCACTGACAATGACGTGAGGAACGTCGACATGTATCAGGAGTCGTGTTTGTTTACTTTCGTCAAGATATTGTGTCACGCTCTTTGTCAGGAATTGTTTGTGTTATTTATTCAATTTACTTTCTACTTGAAATACAGAATGACATTTTGTCACGAAATTGAAAATAAAAATGTAATATTAGTAATTTTCTGTTTACCATTTTAACTTACAATCTCAGAAAAAGACGTAGATAAAGTAGGCAGTAGGTAAAATAATTCGCAATACCTTCTCAATTGGATAATTGCCTCACTTTTTATCAATGTATGTGATTTGTAAAATGATCAGTTTAATAACTAAAACTCTGTTTAATTAGATTTACTTTTTCATTTATATCAACTATAGCTAGAGTTTGAATTATTATTTTTTACTTGGGTACTTCATATATCATAAACATTGCCTTTTTGATATATATATATATATATATATATATATATACTGAAATGGTGAAGAAAGCCATGTTTGTAAAGAGTGAACTTTGTTTCACTTTGACCTTTGGACCCCAGAACCAATAGAGTTTTTTCTAGTACTATGCGGAAACTATGTACCAAATTTTTACTTTCTAAGACCTTTCAGCAGGAGATTTTTGGAAAGGCGGACAAACGTCGATAGAATCCTGTGAAGGACCTTTTAGGTCCAGAATTAATAGAGTGACGAAATAATTAATTATATTTTATCAAATAACTATGGAGAGTTTATCTGAATATGGCTAGAAAATCAGGTTATAAAATAAGAAATATTGTTTATTCGACTTAAAATCTAATTAAAATATGATTTTATAAATATAATTATAAAGTAGTAGATGGGTTTTAGGAGTAATAAGTAACTTAAATTTAATTATATATGAAGGTATCAGTTTAGGAACTCAGTACAAGTTCATACAAAATTTGATTAATTGGTAGATTTTAGAAGTGTAGTAGGAATTATGTGCTCGATTATTCCGCTGCCGCCACTCGGCAGGACGCGCGTTTCTTGATTAAATGAGAAGATAGGATAGTATTTAAAATTAGACATAAGGGAATTTTGTTGTCAAAGTTGTGGAGTTTGTGTTTTAATTATGAAATTGACATGAATTGTATGAAATTAAACATTAAGACAGCTTATAAAATATGCAATAAATTTAAATTAATGACTAAACAATTAATCTACTACGTATGTAACATTCACCTCCGTTTCACCTTCTACTTAGTGCAACACGTCTGAGGACTAAAGCTGTGACAGGTTTGACTTCTGAAATCTGGAATCAACATCCATCTGAAGAGATTCAAAACAGTCGACGACGAAGAATCTCAAAAAGAACGAACTTACTAAATTATCTACTGTTCTGGACAAAATAATCAGAGGAAAGAGAGTAATGTATTTGTTTGTGTGTTGAAATTTTGAAAATGAAAGATTTTCATACAAAGTTATATTATTTGGAATGTAGGGCTTTGCTCCAACATTGGTGTTCAGTTCGATATTTCCTGTTGCCAAATTAGGCCCATGGCACGTAGAAAAACCCCGTGCACGTGCACCTGTCCACGGAGAAAGTGGGGGAGTTGGACGGTCCAACTTCATGCGTAAGGAGTAAATAGCTGCTTAAGGATTTCAACGGGCCCATGATGTTTGGATTTGGTGTGAAATTCATTGACTTTACCAGTGTAATACTGGAGAGACTTAAGAAAATGGTTTGTAAATTCAGTAGTTTGTATAAGAAAGGAGATAACAAACATAATAGAATAGGTTGAACAAATAAACGAAAGAAAAATTGTCAAAATAATATAAAATGTCAATCAGATATTGTGATGAACATTTTGCCTTAGCTTAAGAACGCCTGCAGAGAAGGGGCATATTTACAGTACCTGAAGGAACAAAATGGAGGGACTGGGCGCTAAATTTACTCATTCGTTCAGTGACTACAATCTGTGAAAACAAACGAGCTTAGTGAGGCTGTGCCATACAAACTAAGTCACAAAACAATGCTCCGAACACAAAGTGCAATATTTTACTACCGAAACCATCGGAGGAGCAATGGGTCCGTTTTGGACTGCGAAACACACGATACTGATTAGTTATATAAATTTATATAATAATTCCTAAGCTGAACCAAGAAAATATGGTGATATAGCGTGGTGAGATTAGAAAGCAAGCGTATTGACTGTACTGCATCAGGATTACATATATTCATACTTTTGAAAAAAAAAAATAATACCAAGGGCACAAGCAAAGACAGCAAGCTGGTTGGGCTACAAAATATGCATACATTTTATTTTGGAGAATTTAAATAATAATAAATAATATTGGTGCATAGTTCAAAAAGGCCTTGAGCGTAGTTGTGTGTCAGTGTGTGCGCGCACATTACCTCGAAGGCCGTTCGATGAACAGGGATAAAGAAATTAGCTCAGTTGCTGGTCTGTTGAGGACTACTATACATCCGGAAGGAAGTAGGTCTAGTCGTCGCCTTTATCCCTTATACCGAAGACGAATACAAGGGCCGAAGGTAGATATCTTTTGATATAAGTAGTCGCAGCTATATTTAGCCAATAATACAAAAAAACCACAAACATTTGAAAAATACCCTTATCACAAATGCCTATTTTCGTATGAAACTATCATAGCACTCCATTATATTACATTATAAGTGCTTTCACCAAAATACTACGGACACTGGCCTTTAAAAGTCAAATGTTCCCCAGCTTATACTTGCCAAGAGGACTTACAATAATATTGGTGGTAGTCTAAAATCCAAAAGGATATTCTGCTACACTTGCTTGCTAGCTTCTTTGCCATACAAGAAGCCCTTAGTAGAGTGTGTTTGCTTTCTCTTAGCAATGAAGTTTTTGTCTCGAGGCACCCACTTGGCGAATCATTGCGGTACTGGGACCATCTTGTCTGTAGCCCCTATAAGAACAATTTTAAACTTAAAATAATCGTACGACCATTTTTTTATTCATAGCATTATGAGAAATGGTTAATTATATTGGCATTGTTTATTCAGAAAAACTCTCAAACATTGTTTTACTTCATCGTTTAAATATTAAAACGCTAGAATAAAAATAAATAGCTTGAATAAAAAAGTGCATGAATTTGAACCGTTCCAATAGGGTAAAACTCAAGGTAGTTTTTCTATAGCCGGCTCGTAATACAAATAAGCGTTCAGGATCGCCCGTTTAAAACACGGAGCCGGACCGGAGATCTGTGTCCTGAGACTAGACCGTGGCATTGCCATTAATTTAATTTGAGCCAATCTTCATGTAAATAATGCCTGAATTTTTCCCTTTACTCAGATCTAGATCCTTTGAGATAATTCGTAGGGACACGTATTATGTAAATCCCAGATCTGAACTTGGTGGCTACTGATGAAGAGCACTTGACTCCAATAGGGTTATTGTAGTTAAGCAGTCTGAAAAAGTTAATAAAAAATTCGGAACCTGGGCGAGCAAGTATAATCAAATTCTTAATCCTAGGGGTGTGATAGGTGGTTTGAATGATGTTTAAAGAGATTCTATATTCTGACCAGAGCCACAGAGAGGCAGCAGAGTGACAGTATACAAATCCTACCGACCGGGGGCTCTCAACATTATACATTAAATCAGACTGTTTAGCTTGTCTGAACTAAGTCAAATAATAATTTTGTTCTTCAAACGGTAATCTTTGAAAGTTTAAGGGTAGAAGAACCTGTTAGTTGAAGGCTATGTAATTATAAACGCAATAAGATTAGTTAAATTATGCAGTCATAAAATGAATAGTGACTTATAAATTCATTGTTGTTCCTAATCAAATACTATGTACTGTAAAGCAAATATGTTTATATTATATGTGAATTGTGTTATTTATAAATATATGTACGTATATATACTAGTTTTATTTTAAAATTATTAGAAAATTCCATTTCGGGTTAAACCATCAAATGCGAACTTACAAAAGAAAACATAAACGACAAGATCAACATGGACGTAAAAGAAGAGAGAAAAGGAAATGGAAATATAAAAAGTAACGTGAACGTAAATAAACCGAAACATAAACATACGTTATGTTTACGTTAGCGTTCGTTTTCACTACATCTCTCTGAACATTTTCTTTTCTGAAGAAAATTTCGATCTGCAAAAAACAACATACTCCATACTCTTATTATGATCATTACCAGATCAAACATTTACTTACTCCAAAAAACGTATACAATGCAGCAATTCAGATTAAATAGATACTCAAGGTGTACTGTCTGTTAATGTACTCGAACAATTTCTTGAATGTTACATACGAAGGCAATTCTTTCTATGCGTTTACGTAAATTTGCACATCGTAAGCAAAATTCAAAAGACTAAAATGTTAACACTAAAATGAATTATTATTACAATTAATTAAATTATTACATTGAGATATTTTTAAGGAAATAGTATTTTTATATTTTAAATATATGCATTTCTTTTTATTGTATCGTAAACTCTTCGATTACAGATTCATTTTTCGATACTAACATCGTTATAAAGTATTTATATCAAATAGAACCGTATATTTCACTAAAATAATAATATAATACATAGTAATATATAGTATATTTGAAAGAAAACCATTTGTAAATACGTAGTCAAATGTTTTTATTCAGTACGATACCAAATTTGATGTGGTTCAGGTAATCTATTGATAATTAATTTAAATAATAAATATAAATATTGATTTATAATAGAATGACAGTAGTTGAAAGAAATCGTGTGTCCCAAATATTAGGCACACTGAATTGATCTTGAAAAATATAGGAGGTATAGCAAAGTCATAAATGGTCAATGTTTTGTGAATAACAATACCACCAACTAATAACAAATTAAGATATTTATGTATTTGGTTGCGTTGTTCACTCGCTACACTTATAAAAGTGTTTTTGTTTCAGATTTTTTTATAATGTCACGTCATTTCTTATTAATAACTGTAATGGTACTACGTTTATCACATGAAATCTGCTGACATATGTAATAGTTTTTTAATATTATACAGAACATATTTTCAAGATTGAGAAGCAGGACACGCAACTAGCATTTAAATTTCTATAATTTACTACGGCCCCTATTTATCTGATCACGCACATCCTAAAACAATTTTAACATTAAATATTTCTCTATGATATAAATTTTGTTAATGATTTAATCTAGAATAAAAAATCCTTTGTGCTCAAATCTTTTGAACGTGCGGGATATAGCGAACTTGTTTATTGTAAAACAAGTTGTGCTAAAAAATTAGGTTTTTGTAATGTGGTGATTTTTATTTTTTTCTGATTATACGATATTTTAAAATATGTTTTATACTATGAAATAAACGAATAAATCCCCACATTTGTCTACAAAATGTAAGTATCTATTACTGTAAATGAGTCAAACGTTACAATATGTGAAAGCTATTAACATGGTTAGCAACACACAAATCAAGAAAATAAGATGATTCAGTTTATTCTAAATTGGAATGATCATATTATGGAACACGGTAAGAAACAGCCCCAAGAGGGGTGTGCTGCGTCTGGAAGACAGCAAAGTGAGATTAGCATCTTTGCATTGGTTGCTTATTTGTCCAAACTAAACTTCGAAAAGACATAGAGACACTAAGTTTACACAAACTTTACATATCGGCTTTTTAAAGCCGAACACAATACAAACTACTTTAAACTCTCAAGGAGATTAAAAAAAATATAATTCTGTTCTTTTTTTCTGGAATTTTACTCGTTATTTATTAAATATGAGAATATACAATCAGCCTTTGTTACATATAGTACATTTTTAAAATATGAAAACTACACTCTATTATAACTGTTTGCTTAAAACTGACCTTTATGGTACTTAAATGTAAGCAAAGCTTCATTTAAAAAGACATTAATATTATAATATAGTTACTGATCCTGATATATTTATTCTGTACGTCGTGTCGTGGTAGTTTTTAGCGACCTAATTAAGAATAAAGATTGGAAAACTTAAAATTATTCATAAGTTTTGTGGTGAACATTTTTAGAAGTTTGAAAGATATGCCTATTTAAGAATATCACATTACTACAACGTATGTTACAGCTTTGCTGCCCACGTTTTTCAAATAAAATAAAACATATTACTTGTAATTGTTTTCTCTATTACACCTATCCGGTAACTGGTAGTACTTTATCTTACTTGATAACTGTATTTGGGGATTTGAGACGTTACAGGTTTTTTGAAGTAGCTGGGTTGCCATTTACTGTTGGAGAGTCTTATAAATAATAGTTATTGGATAAATGTGGATGCAGTATAGATTTAGGAGTAAAGAAATGAAATGTATTGTTGACTGTATATGTTTTGCACTCATGCAGGTCGCCTGATAGTGGCATACAGCTGTA
Organism: Homalodisca vitripennis; assembly: GCF_021130785.1. Lineage (NCBI taxonomy): Eukaryota > Metazoa > Arthropoda > Insecta > Hemiptera > Cicadellidae > Homalodisca > Homalodisca vitripennis. Next base: position 121,521,863 of record NC_060207.1, on the reverse strand, counting down.
TAGTTTAAAAATTCACTTACTGAACTCATGATATAATATCTATATTGAATTTAATAAATAATACATTCTTGGAAAAATGATAAGCTTAGTCCTAAATAAACCTCAGAATGTGGAATTATAAAGAAAGAAATAAAAAATCATAATCATATCTCATATCCCTATATTCTTTATTCACTAAGCTACATATTACAAAAATGTTTATTCTATTTTACAAACATATCATTATATTAAATATGCCCCATATTGTAGTTATGCTGCTTAGATATGGCTATCAAAGTCTGCTTCTTGACTGGAAAATTCAATCTTAATTACATACCAATCCGTAACAAATAAATTGTTCCTAATTTAGTTTAAATTTTCACTGTGACTATTTTTGTTTCTTCTGGTAGCTCATTAAAATTCAGAAATAACTTTTAAATTATTATAATATTACCACAAATATTATTCCATTATACGGGTTATTTGTAAAAGAAATAATCCTAATTAATACAGACAATACACCAAAACTGCACAGGATCTATACAGTATAGATTACAATGCAACATTATAGTAGGAAGTCATCAGTTATGACACTTTACTGTTTACAAAAAGCAGAGGATAGATACTGTACAGATGACAAATATAAAATGCATAGACATTTAATATATTTAAATAAAATCATTAGATCTTTGTGTTTTGTAGGAAAGAATAACATTAAACCAATGTCATTCCATTAGCTGACATATTTAATCAATTGTTTTTTTAAAATCGACATAGTCCACCTGCCATAAGAATTACGATGTCGGTTTGTGGTTGACGTTATTGTGGAAAATGTTAAAATAATTCATATATATATATATTAAGCTCTTCAGAGTTTAATTTGTTTAATAATACTCAGGTCCTAAAATGTGTGCTATAACACATCAATTTGAATAACATTTTAATAGCTTTATTATTACTTTATAGGTTATAATAATTTAGTTGTGAGTATAGCTAGCATAATCTTGAAAAATTAAACATTTTAAACAATACTGATAGTGATGCCAGTGTGAAATATGGAAAAAGTATTTATGTTAAACATTTTATATCAGTTTACCTGCTATTTATATTAAATAAAAAGAGGAACTAAAGCTTTAAACTTAAGAAACACTTGACCTGGTGTATATTGCTACCATTCATCGAATAAATGCATAATCTACGGTTAAACGTTTACATTTAATAAAAGTATGTTTAAGAGTTTTATAAAGCTTAACTTAAAGCGATTTACTGCTTTATTACATTAACATTTTAGCATGTTAAAATTACATAATACTGTGCAACAGTAAAATTCAACTATAATGCAAAATTTTATTATATTGAAAGAGCTAAGATCTTTGCACCATTTATGTAATTATAAATGTTTTATTCCTTACAGGTTTACATACAACGGGAATTTCGTAAAACACATTTTAAATGTATCACGCAACGGCATCCTTAAAAGATCCAGTAAAATCGTTGACATCATATCGATTTTTCTTTCCATAAAACTAATTAAGACGATTATGTTTGAAAGTTCATCTGTTTTCATTCACGCTAAACCTTTGGAAACGGTAAAAACAGAGTTGTAACGTGTTAATGATAGTAGTGAAAAATTACATGGTTGGCTTACTAACAGCATTTCCACAAATCTATAGTTTTTCCACAATTTAATAAATAAAATGTAATTTTAAATATTTTACACGTAAATTTTATTGTTTATTTATCATGAAAACCATATTCATTTTCCGTTTACAAGTATATTAATTGCATAATGACCGTCATGGAAATAAGGTAATATTAGATCTTTTTAAGGGGCATAGCATCGAACTGTGCATTACTGCAGCATAGTAATTGGATCAATATTCCACAAATAACATTTGGTGGAGGATTTCCTCTAATCAAACGACCGAGAACAGCCGATACAACGCAAACATTTTGCATCGTTGGAGATTAAATGTAAATAAAATAACGTATACCGCTGGAGCTCTGCGGGAAAACCAGACCCATAACGAAATTACGTCCCGCTGGGGGACTGTCACTGACAGGTGTGTGTCTGTCAAAAAGATTTCGTTATTGTATAGGGTTCTCAACTATTTGGAAACGTATAACTCAATTTAGGCATTCGATACCAAAGCTGAATCAATATATTTTTCGTACAAGTTACAAACAGGTGCACTATAACGAGAAATGCATATTGATATAATATACAATGACGTAATGATGGTTGATAGGAATGAAATATAAATATTGTTTAAAATGAAGTGTAGTTTGAATTAAATTGTAAGATTTAATAAATATATAGGATTACTAATATCTACTTAAGTTTTAACATATAATTAATAGCTAAAATTGCATCCTTTATTTGATGTTTTTTTTAATAAATAATAATATAATAACAATTTAAAATTTTGATTTTGTAGTCACAACAAATGTATGAGTTTTGCGTCATTTGCAAAATGCCTCTTGAGCCAAACCTATTGTAATACAATTAGCTTATGAATTAATGATCAATTAAGACAACTCCGAGTGACAGAGCAATGGTCATTTGATTTTTTTGAAATAAAATAACAATAATAAACAAAATTTTTCATAGGTATACAGACGTCAAAGGAACAGCAGATGTATCGAGAATCTTTTTGGCGACTGTCGGTGAAAGTGTGCAGAGGAACCCGAGGCAGTCAATTCGTCGCCGTGCACAAGAACTCGGCTTTTCGCAAACTTAGCGAATTTTGCGTCTGGATTTAGGCCTGGATCCGTAAAAAATCCAAGTGACTCAGGAGCTTAAAGTTTATGGTCATAGACAACCCCGTTTGTTCGCCGCTGGGCTTTGGAGCGTTTGGAAGAGGACCCTAATTTCGGCCAAAAAATTATCTTCAGCGACGAAGCACATTTCTGGATGAATGGCTATGTTAACAAGCATAATTGCCGTATATGGGACAACGCAAACTCACATGAGGTTCACCAGGTAGCGGTGCATCCACAAAAAGTTCATGTTTGGTGCGGGTTTTAGGCTGGCGGTGTGATTGGTCCGTGTTTTTTTTTTTAAACAACGTTGGTGAGGCCATCACTGTCAACGGCGAACGCTACAGAACAATAATAACGGATTTATTTTGGCCCAAATTGAACGATATAGATGTAAACGACATGTGGTTTCAGCAGGACGGCTCTACGTGCTACACAGCGAACGAAACCATGAACATTTTGCATGAACGATTTGAGGGTATGGTTATCTCTCGCAGAGGTGACGTGAATTTTCCACCGAGATCGTGCGATTTGTCGCCCCTAGACTTTTTTATGGTGTTTTCTGAAGTCGCAGGTATATGACAATAGGCCTCAATCAACTGATTAACTTTATGCGGCAGAGTAATTGAAAAATTGGACCACTCGAATCCGTACTATTGTGAGAAACCGCGGAGGAGATTTGAACGATGTTATATTACACACATAATAGCAAGCATACATGGGCCTTTCAAATGAAAAATAAATTTCGTTAATACATCATACATAGCATATGACAAACTCTGTATATAGGTTAATTACCTGTAACGTTATTTATCTTTTGCCTGTACACCAGGAACAGTCCTAATGATGCAGTAGAGTTTATTGTATGAGTTTTCAGGTACTTGTGAAGCAAATATTCTTTTAATTTTGATTTGAGGCTGGTAATAAAAGGCTGTTGATAACACTAGTAAACTATCAATTATTTCATAAGACTTATTAAACATAGTTGGAAGCGAATCTATAGGCAAAGAGATAAAGGCTTCTTGTATAATCTTGATTTAATAGAATGTAGTATATATCTGTAAAAATTAATACAGATGATTGCCTAGTTGAACAAATAATTACAGTCCTAGTTATTTTGCGGTATAAATGAATGATAAAACATCGATAAAGGATATTGTACTATACAATTAATTAGTGTTCGGTTTGCCAGGCAGCAATTAGCAGTTAATTATCACCCCAGTGTACTGAACTGTCTGAGGGTCGGGACATGACAATACACAACCGTCGCTCCTGACATGGGCTGTTGTATACCGGCATGTGGTAGACAATAGACAGAGCTTTATGCAGCTGTTGTCAAAAGACAAACGTGATGAATGAACTCTCTGTAAGTATGAGCATTTATCGTTTATAAAGCACATGCTTATGAAGTAATGACATTTTAAAATTCTATTCTCCTTCGTAACACATCTTTGAGTAAGTACTAAAATACTGAGTTCTGGAAGAAAATATTGGGGTTTCTCATGTCTCAGCAGAATAGTCTTTGTAAGCGGAAGTATTGTACGAAGTAATAAGAAGATTGTGCTTGTCGAGGAGTTCACTTCCAGCAGAACTGGCTAAAAGGAGGGAGAGATGAAGTTATTATCAGTTCTATAGAGTCAGTCGTATAGGAAAATCTTTTTGTAATTCAATTCTCAGTTCTTTCATATTCCGCAGACTTATGTAATTATATAAGAAAACCAGTTGCCAGTATGAAAATAGTTGTACTTTAACGTGATTTTTATAATTATTACTTTGACTATTTGAACTACATTCGTAAGTCTTAATTGACTGTGACAACTGATTACACTTGAATGTTGTACTATTTCTCGCTATTTGACACTAGAAACTCCCCTGAATATTAAGGAGCCGAAATCCATTTTGAATTTTATAAGAACGCATTCAATCTTTTCTTCAACGCATTCATGGAGAAATTTTTCTAAAAAATGTATCGTCAACTGTGATGGTTATGGTGGATGTTTAAATGGGAGAGTATCAAAAGGATAAAATATTAATGGTAATTGTTTTTGTTCATCATAGCTTTGGATACCCTTTCTGAATTTGCTAATCATAAGGTATATTTTTCTTGATTTATTGTCAGTTTTTGAATCATAATAAACTTTTGACGTGACAACGTCTTAAATTAGGTTGCGGCTCGGAGTCACTCATGAAAAAGTGTAACGCCCGGTAACGTTACGATGCCCGTCCAGTGGGTCCGCCGCACGGGATCCGCACGGGATAAAGCAGATAAACTGTGGGTCCGCCGCACGGGATAAAGCAGATAACTATGTTTATTCGTGAAAATGTGGAGTGCTTAGATTCGTCATTTACAACAACTACAACAATAAAGGTAAATAATGGTACACTGATATTTCATTATCGTAAACTATGATTGATTGATTAATTGTTAGATTGACACAAAAGTTGAGAAACTGAGTTTATAGGTTATGTCATACTATTGACAAATGTTGATAGTGTTAAGTAAATTATTAGTTTAAATCACTCTGCAATCAATCGTAATTCAGTCGATTGAGAAGAAACAGCGCGTATTGCTAGTCAAACATTTAAAATAACAAATTATAACCTCTAACCTGTCATAACAGTGCGACCAAACAAACGAAATAAACCGACCAATCACCACGCGCGGAGTTAGAATTTAACTGTGTTTAGCAAGAATTTCAAATTCCAATTTTAGTAAATGTTTTATTCAACTTTACCATTTACAATAACAAATTTTAATTAATTTCAAATTATGTACAATGTTTTAGTAAACAAAATATATTTCTATAGTTAAAATTTGTGCAATTCTTATTTTCATTCAATTCCTTGTTCCTATTGTGCAATTTAATAATATTCATATCAATAAATATCCTACCGAGAAAAAGACGTTGTCACGTAAAATATTCGCCCGTAAAACCGACTTTACAGGCAACCATAATTTTTTTAAACTATATCCTTTAAATACAGTTTATATAAATCTACTACACTATTTAACATTAATAAGGAGAAAATAAAGAATGAAATCTTTAGTACTGCGGACCAACTGAGAATGTGATTTTATTTGCAAAGAATTATATTAATCATTTATATCCATGTTATAGTAATTCAAATATATCATTTCATTTAAAATATTTGTCATATACAATTAATTTTGTTATCTAGTTTATAATCCCTGACTAATCTCTTGATTTGGACTAATCATTAATAAGACACTACAATACCAGAAATAATTCTGTTAGAAAGTGGATTACAACGGTCGGAAGTAGGCTTTTTTTTACCAAAGTGGACACGGATACTATGGCACCAAGGAATAACTAACACTGGAAGAAGATTAAAAAGGCAGAAAGTAATCAACTGTTTACTTTTGTAAGTTTTCCAGATTGACAAACTGAATATCAATATGTTCTTTGATCTCTGCAACGAGGAAAACTCTATTATGATTTGTGAAATATAATAATAATATTACAAAATAATTATTGAGTCGAAAAAGAAATGCTTCTTAACGCGAAACACGTGAAATAAGAGCTAATAGCAACATTTTTACTCTTTAGCCTCTTAACTTTAAACACTTAAGTTATAATTAGCGTTTTTACTTCCGATTTAAAATTATTACAGTGCTTGATCATATTACATCGGAAGTTCTTTCAATAAGATTATCACTGACTTAATATTTTTCCACTATGGGGAAAAATAGTGCAAGTGTTACTGAAATTGTTGGCACTATTCCTTTAAATATTAAGGAAGGTATTGTGTGTATACATAATTTTGTGTATTTTTGTGGGCCAAAAAACCAATCTTTGATCTTTAGTGCAGCTCTTATACAATTAATTAAATTACAATTATTCTGAAAAGGATAAGGACATTTTCCAGTAACCTTCATTTATTTTTTTGGACTGCTGGTATGCCTATAACGTAAATGACATTCAAAAGGAAACCGTGTACAAAGAAGGTAACTTCTAGTAACACATATTCGTATACTTATGAATGATTTATTATTTGTGATGTGTTCACTCAGTCCTGTTAAGGCAATAAAAAGGGTATTCCAGATCATAATATTGATATGATAAGAATGGAAAATCTTTTTACTGCAACAAATATAATAATAATATATTGAAGTAGTAATGAAATAAAAAAAATCCCATAAATTTCTTTTAGAGCTTAATATCTATTAAACAATTTTTAAAATTGTACTAATTTATAACACAAGCGGCTACAACAGAGTTTAAATTTATTACAAAAGAGTTTTTAAAATTATAGAGTAGTTCAGTTTAAATAATAATAAACGGTATTTAATTCTGTCTCAACTTCCAGACCCAGCGGTAAGCTAGTTCAATCTTGCCCTCTTTACAAAGGTATGGAAAGAGTAATTAACATTCAAATTACATAACAATTTCAAATATCTTAATGCAATTCACGTGGTACCTGACTATAAATCTGGTGTGAACAGTGTGTTCTGCAGAATGCATTTGAATTTCTCAACCTCCAGATCAAGCAGTTAGCTAGTTCAATTAGTATCTTGCCCTCTTTACCAAGGTATGGAAAGAGTCATTAACATTCAAATTACATAAAAATTTCAAATATCTTAATACAATTCACGTGGTACCTGACTATATATCTGGTGTGAACAATTTCTTCTGTAATGTGGATTTGAAATTCTCAACCTCCAGATCCAGCGGTTAGCTAGTTCAGTTAGTATCTTGCTCTGTTTACCAAGGTATGGAAAGAGTCATTAACATTCAAATTACATGATAATTTCAAATATCTTAATGCAATTCTCGTGGTACCTGACTATATATCTGGTGTGAACAATGTGTTCTGTAGAATGCATTTGAAATTCTCAACCTCCAGATCAAGCGGTTAGCTAGTTCAGTTAGTATCTTGCCCTGTTTACCAAGGTATGGAAAGAGTCATTAACATTCAAATTACATAATAATTTCAAATATCTTAATGCAATTCTCGTGGTACCTGACTATATATCTGGTGTGAACAATGTGTTCTGTGGAGTGCATGTGAAATTTGCAGTATTATGGTTTGAGTTTTTTATGAGTGCTCTGAACTCTTAGGTATAAACATTAAATTTTTGTCATACAACAGATTTACTAGCCTATCGCCATATATTGATATTTGCAACTAAAAAGATCGAAACCCTTCAACATGCATATGCTTACTAGAAATGTGCTGCTCTACATTTTATATGTATATATAAATGTATATATACATATAAAATGTATATAATATATATATAAATACACACACATATATATATATATATATATATATATATATAGTTACAAAACATAAATTTATTAAACTCATTTCTTAAACTTCATCCAACTTCATCTGATTCTAAACAAACAGTGACAATACGTCAAACACTGATGATCTATTTTTTTTATCTTAATACGCAAATTATGCCATATAGAAAAATACAAATACAGCTTGAGTTCATCTGTAAAATAATCTTTCTTAACCTTATACTTTCAACCCGATTCAAGCGAAAAAAAAAAAAAAAAAAAATATTAAATGTATCGCATAAGAGAAATATTGCAATGAACAGACTTACAAAAGTTTCTATAATGAGGGTAAAATGCTGGTAAACACGTCCCTAGAATCCTAAGATGTAGTTCATATATATTTATGCAGCAAATTTTATATATTTCACTTGAATATTTCGTTTATAATATAGGTTTTAAGGAGAGAACTGCCCCTTATCCCGTCTAATGTTAACCAATGATCCTTTTTCTCAGAACCTACAGAAGATAGCCAACTTCTGTTTTTCCCCTAAACGTACAGAGTCTCTTGAACATTTAGAACTAAATTGTAGCAAGATATTGATTTTTTAAGTTATTTCACAAATTAAACAAAAAAATTTGATATTAATCCCGATTATAAATATTACTTAATTTTTTCACAAATCCTGGAACTAATATTTACAACTTTTATTGGCTCCACTTATAAGAGTACGTATAGTGTACAAGAAGTAAACATTTGAAGGTGATATCTTAAAGGAGTCCTGAGAAAAAGGAACATGATGTTTTAAAAAACAGACTTTCGGGAATCGTAAAAAATTTAGACACATTAAACCTGTATGAACAACAAAGGCTTTATTTAATTACAATAAGTACATTCCAGGGGCATAGGATGGTTCTTATCCCTCCTCCTCTTCTTCTTCTTCTTCTTCTTCTTCAAATTTGTCCTCCAGTTTTCTTTTAAAGTGGCTTTTATGCTGCCTTACTTTTTTTTCTAACTCATCTGGTGCCTTCTCCGCTGCTTTTTTTCTCTTCTTGTCGATCCTCGCACAGCTATAAACTAAATGTTTACCAGGTTTCAGACCAAATTCTTCCAAAACCTTGCACAGGATTACACATCCATAATTGAAGATGGACACAGCTAAATACGGAAGGTTCATGGAAGATTTCAAGTCTATATGTTAGTTTTTTCAAGATTGCGTATGGACAGACAAATGAAATCTTTCCAGCCCTACGAATGATAGTCTTTGGTCGCGGCCAGCCAAAAGTCATAAATTATTATTTTCACCCTCTATTCAATTATCTGACACTGAAACATCTACTCGAAGTTCGTGTACAGATATTGGACATGGCAATAAAAAACACAATGATATATCCACATTCCTTTAGTTCACTTAGTCATTGAATAATGATAAAGAGTATCTAACCCCTTTAATTGTGTTTGGCTAGGAGAATCTATTTTATTTGGTACTAATTACATTTACTATACTTTTGCAAAAATGGCGATTACTTTTTTATTACCCTTGACATCTTCAGGCTCACCCGATTCTTTTACATTATTTAAACACCAAGAGGATCTTAGTGATGGTAAATAAAACATAAACATAAAGCCGATAGCGATACCTCCGGAGTGCTACACACTTTTTATTGTCCGACTCAAGATACCCACAGTCGACACTTTCAGAACCGTGTTTTACTGTCTTATTTGTGTTCTCTCTTTACACACCCTTTACAAATATGATCGCTTTTAAATATAAATACATTATAAGAAATAAAAAAATGAACATAATTTGCAGCTACTATGTAAAAACCTTTAATAATATTGGTATATAGAGTTATATAATAACATATTTTGGTACTACAGGGCCAATATTTTAGGTAAACATGACGAGGTTAGATGCCATCAGTGTACTGCATTCAATAATACATCTCAACGTTATACAAACTTTTTGTAAAAATCAGTCTGTTTCATTATGTATAAATATCTGGAAACTACATTTGTTCCGACTATGTATGTACATGTAAATATAAATTTAGAATAAATTTAGTGACAATTATAATAGTAATAAAATTCCCACAAATCGCCATCGGCAATATGACCCTCATACATTTTTATTATGGATTACGAGTATTCTTTATTACATTATGTATTATTGAAAAACAAGTCACTTGTAATGTTAAGTTACGGATCCAAATACGTTTGTCGTATAAGAGAATTATACCCCCTTGAGTGCAGCACGTTCTTATAAGGAATGCTTTGCTCAAAGACGGTGTTCTGTTATAGAGATGTGAAATTGCACAATAAGGTTTGCAATATTGTATTCTTTGATATATTATGGCTATTCATAATCTGGGAAAATCTTCTTACCCATCGGCAACTGTATTCACTTTAATGTTAACTTATTAAAAATTAGAAATATTTTATGAGGGCGGGAAAAATAAAAGAGTATTTTTGAATTTAGTAATATTATTAAAGTATTTAATTTAGTAGATACATTTTTATAGGGTGTCCCGTAACTCTATAAAAAAAGTTACACCACGTTATTGCTCAGGTCAAGACAAACATATGAAACTATATAGACAGACAGATGGAAAAGTAAGCATCGGAGACCCATGTTCATATGGTGAAATAAGTTTATCCTGACCTGAGAAATAACGTGATATACCTTTGTCCAGAGAGTTACGGGACACCATGTCTATATGAATAGATGAATGTGAAACACACTATATGGTAGATCGAAAGTAACCTTCATAGGGTCGATCCAAAACAGTCTTGCAATACAATAATAAAATAGTTCTATAATAGAATAACATTTGTAATAGTTAATTTACACTTTTTAAAGATTTAATGTTAAAAAATTGAAATTGCTTCATGATATAATTAAAATATACATATTTACATTTTAATTACAATTAAAATTAAGTTAGACACATTAACTTTCACGAAACAATAATTATCACGTTACGTGTTAGTTATTGTAACTGAATGGATATTTGGGATGTTATACATTACAGGAGAAAATCTCCGACCTTATATAATTAAAATGACTTGATTTGTCACATGACTGCACACTGACAGAACATTGTACATAGTAACATTCAGCCTAGGTGTGATTTTGCACATAAAACTAAATCTCATAAATTCAGTGAACCATAATTTAGTCTGTAAATAATAACCGATATCAGAGGCTGCACATTAGATGGCCAGATTGATTTGCAAAACACGCTACCGTTAATATAAAAACGTTCCAGTTCTGGACGCATTATTGTTAATATTACTCAACCAAAGCATTCATTTGTGATTATGATCTATTTCCAACATTATACACATAATCTTAAGTAATTTTAGAATTTAACTTTGTTACCGTCGAATGCTCAGAATGGTGCTGTCTATGTGTTTACAACAGCTAAATAACATATTTTCAATAAAATTTATAGATATTAAAGCGCATATTTCTTTTTAACTGTGTGGATTATAAAACATGTATTATTATGCGTGTTTATCTAATATTTAACACTTTTCATGTTACCAAAATTAATTTTATATAAAGTCAACACACACACACACACACACACACACACACACACACACACACACACACACACACACACACACACCACACACACACACACACACACACACACACACACACACACACACACACACACACACACACACACACACACACATATATTTGTTATATTTTATAATTTATTTCCAAAACATAAAAATAATAATAATATAAAGAAATTATAATAATTACATATATATAAATAAAACATAACTTATGTCTGTTGGTCTTCTTTGTAACACTTCATTGATTACTTAACTATTATATTTTACCAAACTCAATAAACGTCTTAATTTTTACAATTCACAAAATATTAGGTAAATTAAGTCTAGTTTAATAATCAACAAAATGCTTGTATAATATTTTCCTGACTAGCACTAAGTAGTATATTTAAGATAGTGTTAAAAATTTAAACTCTCTTTTTATTTATAATATAGGTTAGTTAAACAGAATATATTTATAAGTATAGTTGTTTATAAGCTTTTATCACTGTTAGCAATTTTTTTTCCTTACAGATGCAAAAGTTTGAATTATTATTGCCTAAGTTGATCGGTTTATACCATGTCAAAACCGAAATTACATTCATGATATATTTCAACAAATCTAAAGATATCAATCATGAGGTAACCTATTTAGTGGTTGGAGAGATTATGAGTTATTATTGAACTGACGATGTTTGCATCGTGTATTACGATGGTGTAGCTTCACTTCACACCAGGAGTCTATTCACACCAGATAAGCAAATCTCTTAGTCTGTTATGATCCATAGGTATAGCTACGAGTACTAAATCTGCCATCAATTACTCATCGAATACTTGAGTTCAGTGTGGAGGGATCGTCATGTATCTTTAGTAGGCAAATATCGATATCGACCATTAGGACTAGATATGTTGCAGAAATAGTGTCAGGATAGTAAGATTTCTCACATTGTAGTGCACACTCATTTAGAGGGAGCAGTTTTCGTCTTCTCAGAGGACGCGCCCTGAGTAAGTTTGTTCTTACTTATCGGCTGCTCATGAGATTGACGACCAGGATTCTCCAAAGAAGTTTTAAGAAACTTAGTAGATTACAGTAAAACAACCACCAGAGCAGCAGGGACTGCAAGCTTTCATGCAGGTAATCTACTGCGTCCCCCACGTGCACAATATATGAGAGCTATATTATAAGGTGATTACCGTTGGCAAAAATACTATTCCTTCCTTTTGCTATTTATATCTTACAATTCTTCATTTCCTTAAGAGTTTACTATATATTGGTGTTGCTATTAGTTACTGTGAGGTAAAACACCAAAACTAAATTATAAAATAAAAACAAAAATTGCACACAAAAAAAAACACGAGATTAATCTCTAAATAAGAGAACACATAACATTCTATTAGTACGCACAAAAGTAAAAATGCTATTATTCCAACCTACGTTTTCAACCGAATGTCTCAATAAACGGACTAAACTAAAACCTATTTACTAAACTTTAATGTCTTATGTTGTCATCGATATTTTTTACTAGAAGCATTTGAATCCATAACACTACTTATTAAGAAACATAAGAGGTATTTTAATTGATATTAATTATTTTAAAATAGTTATTAGAACTTTAGAACTGATATTTATGTGTCAATAACTTACAAAATTTAGTTTATCTACGTTTTATATAGACATGGGCTAATTTAGTAAGTTAATTCAAACATTCCTACAGTAGGAGATAGTCGAATTCTAAAGATAAATAGAAGATGGTCTCAAAATAAAGGAAAAAAGCAAACAAAAATGTTCAAAAACATTTATTGCAGTATATGTTATTGTCGTATATTCAGAAGCTAATGATAACTGATTTTTCCTTTGTTACTGTAGCATTTCCTAAATTGACAAAGTAGAATTTAATTAATAAATATCCTTGTGAGAAAATAAGTACTTATTAAATAACTTATTAGGTATATTTGACAATATAAGAAGATTTGTCAAAACGATGGAACTCTCCAACGAACGCGTTGCTAAATAAAAAATGTAACTTTTCAATAAAGGGTTCGCGAGGGTAGGATAGGACACAGACAGCGCATTATTAGGAAGTCGACTACGGTAACTGGTAACAATAGAGGGAGAATGTTTGACAGTTAATTTCTTTAGCTTTGTGATGGGATTGTCGGAGGCTAATCAAGGGCGTCGGTGATGAGGAAGTTATGTTAGGGAGTCAGTATATAAACTCCGACTTGAGAATCTCTGTGGATCTTTCAGTGCTTCACATATTATTTAAGCCGTGCACCCGTTCCTTTTTTACAAAACCGTTCTGCGTGACATTTTGCGTGAATAGAAATGTTATATTCGAATTATGATTTGTGTATGCGGAATTTGCTAGTCAACTAACATTAGCTCTTTTTACAAGGAATATTGTATTATTTTGATACAAACTAATTGGATTGCACTGAATTATTAACACTATATTGCAATATGGTACAAGTTATATCAAAATTTTGTAAATAAATAAGTTTTCATCTTTATTTTTCTTTTCTAGTTGTTTGTAATATAAATTTTGCATTAAAAAGACAGACATGTATTGCAGTAAGTTATAAGGAATATTTTATTGAATGCCAATTTTAATTTCAAAGCTTTAATGAACTGCTGTCTAACAAACAATTAATAAAGTAATTCGAGAAAGTATTCTCATGTCTATTTCATCAGCGAATGTTATTGAATAATTTTAATGCTTGATACAGATGTGCAGATAACTGGTACAAATTATGTAAAAAGATTTTGTTACTCTCTACAGTTACTAGTGTCTTAATCACTGCAAATTCAAAAGTGATTTAACTTTTTTCTGTTCAATTACTAATGACTCTGACAAAATAAAATAAAAATTGCCTTTTAGAAATTACCGATGGTAACGTGATGTAGATCAAAGGTACGATATAAAAATATTGAAATGGGGAAACCAATACTCGTCTAAAGTTATTTTTTTTAGTTAAAAGCTATTTATTCTTTAGAAAGGAAAAAGTAGAGACTAAAACACATTTGTATTATATAGTATAATTAATTAAAATTAGAAAAATTACAGTTCATGTTATTGCATATTAAAAATAGCATGTCCTGAACTTTAATAATACACATTTTAACCTGTCCTATTTCTAGTATAACTTATAGGTAATTCTTAAAACGCATCTACTCCACATATATGCTTTAGCTAAAACAAATTGTAACCACACATTTGTCAAAAATCATCTCTAGTATAATTCTTCATTTATAGCAGAAAAGTATAGGTAATTAGTATATGTTTTGGGTATATGTGGTTGTAAGTTACAGACGAAACTAGAATAATGGATTGGTTAGCTTGAAATATGTTCAGCTGGATTGTTCAGTACGCAACATTTCTCTTCCCTTGTGAGTCGATAAGTTACCAGCCCGCCTGATTCTCCTCTGTAATGAATGGTTCTCTTGTTGATTACAGCATTGTAATCATAATAACTATTACTAGCAACGAGAATGAACATTCGAATTTTTCAGATTACTCTTTTAACTAATTTATGATTGTGAACTCACTTGAAATTTCTAAGCACAGTTCAAGGCAGGATTTAAAGAACATGCAGTGTAAATACAAATATGGTGGTTCGAATTACAAATATTGGACAATGTTTTAAATACTTGTTTATACAACAACAATCACACCCCTATATTGAGGGTCGACCGTGGGGAGTCATAAAAATCTTAAATGAAATCCTAGGAATAATTTTAAAAGGTTTATTATTTGAACATATTGAGGAATTAGAGAACTGTGAGAATTGAAAGTAATAGACTGCATATGTAAAAGTATTCAACCGTTCAGTATAACTTTTCGGTTATTAGAGAATCTAAGGTAGTTCCTGACAAATTACACACCATGTATAAATTTAGAAGGGGTAAATTTGAATTTTAAAGAGACAGATTGGATATCATACGAACATGGGTGTAGAGAGTAGGAAGGAAAGAAAAGGTTAAGTGAAAAAGAGAGAACGAAGCCGCAAATATGCAACACAAGCTGTGGTACGATAACATGGGCAATGGGCAGCCGAAAGACATTGACCATAGATCGAACGAGGTTCCGCAAGTTGGAGGATGCATTACTAGCTCCTGATCACGCTATATCGGGTATGTATTCCCGTCCAATGAGAGAGCTTAAAAAATCCTATTGACATGAGAATGGAATATCTTTTAGGAAATTTGATCCCCTTTAAGCCTTTTTATGCCCGTTCTCATGAGCCATTGGCGTATGCAAACATTTTGTTAAATAAAATAAGGGGGGAGACTTGATACAGTACAAGGTTAATCGTCTTGAAAAGTGCAATGGCAGGCATAAATCCACAGTGTGACGTCTTATATGACTCGGCCATCGGAACTCCCTTCCTTGAATGAAAACTAACAACTTATTGTCACGATACATATACAAATATTATTATCAAACTTAATTATGTTTAATGAGAAGGCGACCCAAGTGATCTTAAATGAAGCGAGATACATCATATTTCGTGGTTTGTGATTTCCAGAATTACTGTATTCAGTAATAATTCTTTCTAAAAAATATAGTAAAATATATATTTAAGAAAAAAGCTCATAAAAATAATCAAAACCTAAAGCATTCTCCACCTATTTCTCTATAACGCAAGATAAAACAAAAGGATATTTTATTTTAAAGCATTTTTGTCCTTTATTAGATTAAATTAAATTAAAACTCTACTAGACACATTGCATTATTCTAATGCAAGTAACGTATTAGTAACTGCATAGTTTATCTTACATTGAATATCAATTAAAAATGAGACTGCTATATCAATTAAAATTTACTTCATCATAAAAGAAGGCTTTGTACTTTCCATACATTTATGGCAATTTGAATAATTATAGTTTAGAATAGGTTTTTTATTTGTTTTTTTATTTCGTGTAGACTAGTCACTGTAGAAAAATAAAAATTGCAGGTCTCTTGAATACTGTTTATGGAGTTCAAGTGAACGTCCGAGGTTACAAAGGAATAATGGATTGGTTAATGTGAAACAGGTTGTTTGAAACCTTATATTTCTCTCCGTGTGCAACAATATGTTACAAGATAAATGTTCTCGTTCTCGGCATTGATCAGACATGGGTGTTCTTCCATCTGTGCTGCCATGTTTTTAAAAATATTGATTTGTTTCGTTATATACGATAAAATGTTATAGTTTAAAGAATCCGTTTTACTTCTTAGTTTATTGATACACGGAAATAAAATAAAATAAAATTTATACATACACAACTTATGAAAATGGATTTATTTAAACAAATGATATTGCCCTTATTATAAATGTAGTAAAAGCGTCGTCAAAACTAAACTTACAATATATTTATTTACCAGTGATGTACGGAATTTAGAACATTAAACAATTCTTTTAATGACAATAACATTTTACTCTCGTTATGATTCTAATATTCATTTACACACTTTATTGAAAGTGTTAAGTATAACAAAATAAAGGAACATTGGCTTGTTATCTTGATAATTAATTTATGGATGGTCTTATGAATGACATTTCACAATAAAAGTAACCTCGCGGATAGTTTTAGAAAATAGTACAATATGTATGAACAGATTTATTTGTTATAAATAGTACAGTTTGATCACCCAAATTTAAACTTTCAAGCATTTCCCCTCAAAAACTGTTGAGTGAACTCATGAAACGATCGCCCTCGAATATTAGACGTACATAGAGTGCAACCTTAAGTTTATACACTTCTGTTCAGTGGCTGTTCCTCTGTAATTAGCTCCAGAGAATGGAGGTGTATAATATTGTTCTATCTCTCTACATATTATGAAAGAAAAACATAAGTCATTAAACCATTGTATCATATACTATACATAATTTATGAATTTCGGGCATAAGATAAAATGTAATTTATACACAATTTAATACCTTTGAGTACAAAAACTCGTGAGGTGGTTAGCCAAGCTATGACAGTCTCATCTGTTTGCTCTCTTGGCAATGCTCTGGCCTAAAGCCAGCTGAATGTCCAGGCAACGTACGATGTCATCCTCGTGATTGGTGTGGACTACGGGCTTTCACATCTTAATCTTTATATGCTAACATCACTGAATATATATTTTTTTATTTGGCCATATCTGTCACATATGCGTTTAAATAACCGAACTAACATATGATCGGAAGACCAAATACCTGTCAAACGACTTTTATTTACGTTAAATAAAATCATATGTCAGTTTGGTTATTTAAACGCATATGTGACAGATACGGCCAAATAAAAAAAAGAATCATAAAAAGTAAGGGCTCTGTGGTGTAATGGTAGCACAAGTGAGAGATCCGGGTTCGAATCTCGGCGGAGCAAGCACTTTTTGCGATTCAACGTTTATTGAAATTAAATAAGGCTATTGCCATTTATACAAATTTAATGTATGTGTGTGTGTGTGTGTGTGTGTGTGTGTGTGTGTGTGTGTGTGTGTGTGTGTGTGTGTGTGTGTGTATGCGCGTGCACACATTCTTCTTTTTTTAACACATATTCTTTATTTTAAACTGTCTATAGAGAAAAAAGGAAAAAAAAATTCTTTTCTTTTTCTCTATCTAAAACAGTAATTACTAAGTAGGCCATTTGGCAGATACGAAAGTCAACCAATATATATATATATATATATATATATATATATATATATATATATATATATATATATATATATATAACATATATATATATATATATATATAATGATTTTTTTCTAACTAACTTTTGTTAATTTCCAATACGAAGATCATTGCGTTCCTTAAAACTTTAACTTTTACCCTAAAACTGATTAAACATTCATGATTATAGTCCTGTATGTATGAAGGATAGTGACGCAGAATTTGCTTACAAAGCTTACGTTTAAAGCATTGGAGTTTAGATTTAACTAATTGTTATAATTGAAAAATACTTTTGTATTAGTGGGTGACTAAATAACAGGGTTTCTTAATTTCCATTATAAATTAAAATGCAATACCATTAACGCTTTTACACTCTTACCTTTTAATGTTATCTTAAAGTTAGTAAGAACTCATTTTAAAAGTTTTGTTAACGCCACAAAATCTCAATAAAACTGGGTGTATACCAATAATGAGTGTCCGGTGGGCGGTCCCACAGGTATTGTGTTGAATCACAGAGCGCCATACGTTAGTAACAAAATTATTTAGCCGGTCATTAAAAAAAGTAAGTAATATTTCGGATCACAGCATTCAATGTTCTGCGTGTCTAGATGAACAATTGCAGCCTAACATATTTTGTAACTGCTAGCTTATATATCTCATAAGGTTATTATTATCTTGTCGGGTCAGATGAATATCAACAACGGCTCTAGCTGCTCGGTTTAAATATAACTTCAAATTTTTGCCCTTCCAGAACTAAAGGACCAACATGGCTATATGTTTAGAAACTAGCTTCAAGCAACGTAAGCAATACTCTCGATATGAAATATGAAATATTTTACATTAGGTTATCAGTTTTATGTTTGTTTAGGTTTTTTATCTATCTTAAACATGTAGAATAGTTATGGGACATTTTTTTATAATTTATACAGCCTAATATAGTTATTGTTATTGTTCCATACTGAGCTTTACATCCGTTTGAAAACTTAGTTGACATTAAAAAGATTTAATTCTGTATTATTACCACTATGATATGTCCACTGCAAAAAATTTAAACTTCTAGAATTAAAATATCACTTTTCACACACAATTAAAAGTGGTTCTGAATAAACGAGTCACAAAAATTTAGCAATAAAGTTTAATTAAATGATTTCACTGTTATTCTATAGAATTAATTACCACTACAAAATCTATAGTAAGTAGATTAAAATAGGTAGTTACATAAATTATTTAAGGTATGTAACTTATGCAAGAATTATAATTATTCTAAATGTAGGCTATCTTGAATCTCTTTATCCGAGCCGTATTTAATGCTTGATGTATTTTACTCGTGTCTAACTTTTTCCATTGAACTGTATTGCAATTTAAGTTTTCCCATTACCATAGTGTTAGCTTCACTAACTTTTGAGTTTGAACTAACTTTATAAGTATCACTTTCAACTTATCGGTGTTGGAAGTAATCAAAAGTGTTTTATTAATAACTAAGCCTTCTCACACATATCTCTACATTATAGTTGTGGCGTTGTGATGATCATATTTAATACGGTGTACCAAACATTCCTGAAGTAAGAGACTGTTTTAGAAAATGCAAGGCAGTTTAATTCCCTAGATCCCTCCTTCCTAGCTTTGGTGAAATGGAGCCGAACCTGACGTCAATTAGTCAGTTTTTGTGATGTCATATACTGGGAGCACATTTGTGTGCCAAAAGTCAACTAGATGCGTCGCTGGTTAGTCTGCCTTTGGCATCAGGAAAGTGTCTTTACTTCGTAGATCCAATTCTGTGTACGCATTCATATGTAGAATAGGAATAATATTACCCGATACTTTTTATTACTCGGTATTCCGATATATATATATATATATATGTATATATATATATATATATATATATATATATATATATGTATATATGTATATATATATATATGTATATATATATATATATTTATATATATATATTTATATATATTGAATATGACCTATCAAAGAAGTCTCAAAATAAAGTTAGTCTAGATCACATAGTTTCCAAAAAGTTACAGTGTGAATTATTTTATAGCAGTCAATTTAAATACCAACGTTGCATTGTTTGCAAATTCAGCCCTAACCATCACACGTTACTTCTCTTTTTTAAGGGGTATTGATTATGAAGTGATGCATCCCATCATATCGCAGTTCGCAGAAACCCGATTTCCAGATACATACTGCTTGGATGTAATCGGTCGACCTGATCCTTTGGAAGTCTCGCCATATCTTACGATATAAGTCTGTAATAACTCTCGCAAACGAGAAGTTATTCAAAACTTCTAGTTGAGGTTGGTTTAATTCGCTACACCTTCGTAGTTGCCACGCATTTTGGATTGCAACATCAACAAGCTATGTAAATATAGGCCAGTGCCATTTTTTCTCAGGGATACTAATTCTGTAATTTACAACATTTTCATCCATACGGTCAGTGACACCCATATTTATATTATACTTTGTAACAACTGCAGGCCTTTCAAGAGTTATATTCTTCTTTTCAGATTTTGAATACCACTTGACTTTCCCATCGGATGCATGCCATGTGAGGTAGTAGCTAATCAAACGACACCATTATCATGCCACTTGCATAAACGATCTCCATCATCTTTACTGAGGGAAGATACAGAATGGCCTCTGCCATATTGATTTTGAATCTCCTTCTTAAACAACAAAGGACAACTGATACGTAGGTAACCGATAATCCCTTATAGTACCTAGGCCTCTGTATCCTCTGTCCGAAAAAAATGTTAACAGAGGGAAAATCGTGAATAGATTATCAAAAACACATAATAGGTCCTTTTTGGTCTGAAGCAACAACTGTTTAATCATATATAGTAAAGGAGCTGCTGATTTTCCAAAGACTATTTCATAATGAAATAGCGTGTTAAATGATTTTCCTTGATATATTTGAAAATTAGCCAAGCAACTCATTGGGGCATTTCAACATCATAGTTTAAATTCAAACCGTAATTGTTTTGTTCTTATAATTTTTTCAGCCAAGTCGGCCGTAATACCCCTACTCAATACTCCATAATAACACATGACAAGTATTGAACAGGAGTAAGATTTTCTAAGATCTTGTTTTGTAACTTAGATCTAAGTTGTAGAAATCTACACTATTTGTCGTTGGTATTTATATAACTGCTGTCAGCAAAATGGATCAAACTCATTATCTGATCAAACCTATTTCTCCTCATGGCGTTTACAATGAATTTTTAGCTCATATCCGGCTGCAAGTCACAATAGTGTCTTTTACCCGGAAGCGGATGATATCAACTAAATATAAGTGTTCCAAAGACGGATTTGACATTTTCTATGTAAATATTTGGATTTTTGGCATTTTTGAGTAATGCTTAGTTAGAAGGTTTTTAACAATAGTTTCAAACATGTCTTCGTCAAAGAATAACTCAAAAGCTCACTTACTGAAAAATCTGTATACATTGAGAAATCGGCATTCGGAAATGGAATGTCATTAGCCTCCAAGTTTCCTTCAATCCACCTTTTAAATAGGATTTTGCTTCTTTTTCGCTGCCCTATCTTTGAGTATATGAGATTTCAAATAATTTATTATAGATTCATTATTATTGGTTAAATTGTTTGTAGAAAAACTCGGGCTCACTATCAATATTTGAATAATCATGGCTTGCCAACGAATGACCTAGTGAATCGTTAGCATTCTCCACATTTACTTCACTAGGTTTCTGGACAAATCTGATATCTAACAACTGTCTGCCAGACAGGTAAACCAAACCGCTCCAATCTTCGTCTGCGGAATCTTTGACTGTAAGACTAGATGGCTCAGGAGGAGCAATGTATAATGCTTAAACTTTTTCCAAACTGTCATCATATTCTCCGGTAAGAATATCAAACGCATCTTTGACGGTCAGGTCTCGTTTCAAAAGAGGAAAACAACATTGGCTTCAAACAGCCAAAATTGATGGCGGTGACAGCATATTGTCTTAGCGTTACCATGATGTGGTAACGGTAAAGATTATTTAAATCCTATTGCTTGATATTTTCCTGCCTGATATTCATGCGCTTATCAAAAATGATTTTAAAAACTTTAAAGAAATATAATAAATAAATATGATATATTACTTACTAAAAACAATTAGTCATGGTTTTTGCTAGGTAACAAAACAAACACGAACTTCAGAAGCATTCAGGACATAAACTAACATACCCTCAATGAAATAATGATGTCTGTTGACAGAAGCAGTTGTCTAGAGCAACACAAACAGGTTAGCAACTGTAGCGTTTTTAATAGCTACATTGGTTGATTTCTTAATTAAAACTGAAATTAAATCAAAATTTTGGGATTGAAATATTGGGATTTAATTTTAATTAGATTGTGAGAAGTTAGGATAAAAAAGAATATTTAATCCTTTTGCAAGTTAGTGCTGGTAACTTTAAATTATTAGGAAGGCAGTTCACTGACTTGAATTGATCAGAACTTGTCTTGTGTACTGCAGTTACGTCAGATGTGAGAGGGCTATTGTTTCTCGAGTTGGATACGACTGGGCCAATGAGAGAACACCGCGGATGTCCATCAGAGGGGGGTGGAAAGGGAACTATAAAAACTGCCAGCTCATAATTTTCGCCTTTCTTTTGGTAATTATCGTGAATTAAGTTGATGACAGTGCGCGCCGTGTTTCAAAATTTTTTCCACGAGGGATTTTGAAGTAAGCACTAAATTTATTGTACGTTATATTGAAATAGTCTTCCAGATCTGATATTAAATTAATTTTGTTGTCTTTTTTATAGTAAAAATTAAATTTATAGAAACTACAGAGCAATCTGCATAACTTAATTTTGATGAGCAATAAGCAACAATAGAATCAAACAAGTTACATTTGGTTGAAACTTGCAAGAAAAGTGTATTAAAATTGAACTTTGTTAATAACTTTGATTGAATTTTAGAAATTTAATAATTTATTAATATTTAATTGGAACTGTTTTATTGTGAATTATTAATTAGAATTAATTGAACTTGATTGTAATAGTTAGTAATAGTTGAAGAGTAGTAATTGTTTGAGAGAGTTGTATCTGAATTGCAAAAACTTGAAAGTTAAGGTACAACTAGTGGAAAGAGAAGTTTGATTTTTTTATTTTTGAATTTTGAGTGAACTTAGTTAGAAGTGAACATTTTTATTTTAGTTATTTCCAAGTGGTATTTGATTTTTATTCGAAAACTTTATTATTTTATTTCAGAAGAGAGCTCTGTTTTTTTAGTTTGATATATTTGACTGAAATTTTTATTTCTTGATAAAGGGCCTTTTTAATATTATGAACCGGTTTGTCAATTCTTTGCTGAAAATAGAGAGTAATGGAATTCTGAAACATTGAACATTTTAATTTGACAGTTTAAAATAAACCCATTATTTTTATTTAGAACTGTGAATTTATATGAGACAAACCAGATAATATTTAATAGTTAAACAAAATCTAGTAATAACTTTTACTGAATATTCACTCGGAGGTTACTAATCAAAAAATATTTTATATCGTCTTGGATGTCTGAATAATAATATCTACAGTCCAAGTCAGTATGCAACGTAAAAACAATCAACCATAAATTTCCTATTTCTTTTCCTACAACGTGTTTGCTGTTACCATATGGTAACATATGGTAACACTAAGATAAAATAGGTTAACACATTGGCACCTGTTAAAAATGATAAATGATAGACATAATTTTTTTGCATCAGTTATTAAAATGAACAAGATACCAACTATTTAGCATTTTTTCTAAAAATTCCAACGGTACAATTTCATTGAAATCCATTGACACGTAACCTAGCAAGATCATTTTAGTGGTTTGTTTACACAAGCTGGAAGCAAAACAAACATATTAGTTAAAGGAATCAACTGATTTGCATCAGTTACATAAACAATTTTCAAAATAGCAACTATTTATCAGGTTTTATAAAAGTTCCACCGGTACTTTTTTCAACGAAACTAGTTGACTCATAAGACAGTACCTCCAATTTAAATATACCCTTGTAAAATCCGGGAGCAACAAACATGTCATATTTGAGAAAAATGTCATACCATTTCACTTTACTTTTATTAACTTATTAAATAATGAAATGATATTGCACAACATAGTGCAACTTAGACTTCTTAAAATTGTATATTTTGTCACATGGTGGTGTTTTGTACATATGTTCATTGGTCTACACTGTTGGCCGTTATTTTATACATAAAGTGTTTTTTTAAGTATTCACTTATAAATTAGGCATACTCTAACTATACCTAACTTTCTATTAATTGTGTAATATTTTATACACTTTAAACTGCGTTTTGGATAAATACTTTGTCAATTTTCGATACTTATTATGTAGGAAGTAAAACAGAATTTACCAACTATTTTTCATTTACGGAATCAACCGTTACTAGATTTTGGAGCAAACTTTACATACTTCAAATTTTTATTCTGTATGTACGTATTATATAAATATTTTTGGTCTGTAAAAAGCAAATTTTTATTGTAATTAATAATTTTATTTTTTATTGACTTGTTAAATAAATAAAAAAGTATAGTATGGTAAAGCAAATCCATGTAATTTAACTTAATATTCAGGAAGGAAGGCTGTGGTGAAAACCAATTTGTCAGTTTATTACGGGCTCAGCGCTAATTAAATTACCCTATCCTTTGGGTCATCGAGAAGATTAATTTGAATTCTCTTGAGACATTTCCATTGAGTCTCAAAGTCTTTTGATTGTATATCTTTCTTTAAATCCGTTACAAGAATTTAATATTAAAATATCGTTTGTGTAGATGATATTGGTATGAATACCATAAATAGTTTTAGTATCATAATTATTTATAATCACCATTGAGTATTTTAAAATATCCATTTAGATTTCCACGATTGAAATAATAGTTTTATGGTACAACATTAGATTGCACAGAGGGTTGTATTTATATATTTTAAATTCAAAGAGAGATAAATTTTGTTACTTGATTTCCGCTCTCTTAGAAAATAGAAGACGCATTTGATTGGTGTCAAAACTTTAATTATTATCGTTTATCATTTCTGGGATCCCTTATAAATTAATTTTTCAATGGTTTCTGTGTGTGTTTTATGTATAAATGTTTTAGTATAGTTACATATGAAGGTTTTACACATCATTGTTAGGTTGTAATTTTGCCTCAATCCTCAAACAATTTTTGTAAACATTAAAGCGTGGTTAAACCCATGTATTAAGCTATCAGATCTGCAGAACGTACGATTTCTTATGAGTTCTTAACAAGCATAACAGATTACACAAAATAATGCTTAATGATAACATCCAATTATATCTTACAAGGTCATCAGATCGCTAATAATGGATACATATCCTTTGAGATACCGGAAAAAAACTGTTGTGATAGGATATGATTTTTTCATTACGTGGATCGTAAAACCTGCCATTTCTAGGAGGACTTTTCATGTCCTTGCTCAAGCCAGCAGGCATTTCTTTAGTACTAGTATCTGTTTTATATAATAATTATATTGATGCGAAAATATTATTCTGTAAATTATCGTGTATGGAGAAGAAAAGATATCTTTATGTGATTTTGATCGTCAGGTGCTGAGCAGCTACATCAATTAGAGCTCTATATTGAGCAACAACTCGAAAAGTTTTAATTGCGTTAGAACAAGGCCAGTCCAAAATTTAATAAAGAGCTTGCTTAGAAACCGAGCTTCTTTCCTGTGCAGCAATCCCTGGAGAACCTCTGACCTTCGTATTTTCCTTGACCTTTAAAACCTAAGGAAGGTGCTCACACTTGGATGCAAACCAACATTTTGGTTACTTTGGAAATTGTTATTATGTTTTTCTTATACATTTGCCTGTGTGTAAGTGTTTTATCCTTTGGGAAATCCTTATTTTGGTAAATGTTTAGACCTTAATAATTACTTTACTGAATCCTCGATCTCGAATGATACATTACCCCTGATTATCACGAAACGTGGCAGCTAATTTAACTATCATGTCTCCGTCAACAAACATATACGTCATGGAATCAACTGGACTATAATGTCATGAACATTTAAAATCTCCTATCATACTCACACCACCATTTGTGGCTATTTGACCACTAAGAATGTCTGTTAACTATTCTCTGAAACAACCAGGTCCATGAAATTTTTCGATTGGAAATACCTGATTACAAAAAACTCTTTCAATAGTTTTTGGGCAAACCCAAAATAATATTGAAGTAACTTTTTCTTTACACTCACTTCTTCTGTTAAAACTTACATCTTTTTTCTGTATGCAAATACACTTTTTATAATTAAAAACTACATACAAATGTAGCATTTACTTATAAACCCATTTAGCGGAAAGCAACAGAATTAGTGGTGCATAACACACTTAAACTGAAAATTCAAAAGCATTTCATTCACAAAAAATAAACAAACACTCGTTTTTCAGAGCCCAGTGCAGACTCCTCTTATTTCAACCAACCATCCAATTACCTAAATATGTAATTAGGTTTTATAATTTTTATATTACAAAAAGATTCCTTACAGCTATTTTACAACCCAACCCTCTGTGCAATCTAATGTTGTACCTTAAAACTATTATTTCAATCGTGGAAATCTAAATTACAGTAATTTACTTTAAAATGAAGCCCTCATTAAATACTATTTATAGGTTATAAATGTATTTATTTAAAACAATAATACCCCCTCACTGTATATACAATAGGTTTTTTATTGTTTTAACCGAGTTTCTAAACATTGTAGTATTTTATCAAATAAAAGAATACAATAATAAAGGACTAAACGACATTGGGACTATTTGGCACGATAAGTTGGACTGTCTCATCTCAGCAGTCTATCGCAGTTTGCATGACAATGAGGTCAGATATCCTGCAGCTATAAGGTCAACATAACTAGTATATGTCACGTATAATGGGACCCGACAAGCCATTGTTACGTCACATTTAGAACCCAATTTGGCTGGCTAAAAGTTGTATATTTAAAGTGCCATAAAGTAAAAAAGTTATTCCTTCTTTTTCATAGTTTAGTTGGTTTATAGAATAAACATATTTTTATAACACATTCTTCTTAAGTCATATCTACAATGTAAGTATTGGCTTAGCTTTAGCAAAAGATATAATTTAATCATAATTTCCCTAAATGTTAACCTATTCACCTAAAATTTGTTTCTGTATTATATAATACCAAATGGAACAAGGGCTTGAATGTGGAGAATACGTTTTATACCATTTTATTTTTTGGACCACAATATTTGACCAGTTGGAAAAAATTAAATTTCTACTTCTATGTCTGTCTGTTAATTTTATATCTTAAAAACTAACAATGCTATAGTTTTGAAATTTTTCAAAGAAACTTCATTTTTATATAAGTACCCTGTATTTGATAATGACGCATGTCATTCCATGAAGTTTGGCTAAGCGTTAGTTATATTTTTTACATTTTTACATATCAAGCTTATGGGTAACCTAGATGGCAATGAGAAAATAACTGAATAGACACATTTTGTAAACAAATTATATTAAAATAATAATAATAATATGATAATTTAACATGTTACGTAATAATACAGGATGAGCTATAGATTTGAAATTTTGCATGCAAACGCAATAGAGCCAGTTAAGTGACACGTGGTGTCGTGTACTCCTATCTTTTGTAATTTACCACTATTCAATCGTTAACCAACAAAACAATATAAACAAGTAAATTTCGACCAACTGAAAATCAATCTTATTTTATTTCAGATAAAACTAATGTTTCACAAGTATTTATTTAACACAGTCGGTGACATTTATTACTCTAGTAAAATGTAATAACCAGAAACCATTTCACTGGCAATGAGAAATGTTTGATTTAAAGGGCCAATCATTCAGAGCTCCCTACTGCTTTTTAGTACTTCTTGGCATGCCTAACTCATTATTGGTAAAAAAATGGACATGAAGTTGTTTCTCAAATGACCGGTTCAATTGGAAACAGTTTTGGGTTAGTAAAGTTAAAATCAAAAAGCTCATCAGTGTATTTTTTTTTTACTTTAACCTAAGTTGCAAACTCTAGTCATCTTTGAACGGCTGTCATTTTTGACTCGGTTATCCGTTTGAGGTCGGGTTTTGCGGCTCTGTACTCTACTAATAAAGACCTTTTACTTGATATGCATATCAACCTATTAGCGGATCACTGAATATGTGATAAAATAGATTTGTATGTCCATATGTATATAACAATTGGGACGTGTTATTATAGATTATAACATGGGTAATCAGTGCATTAGTCATCTCTAATACACGTGGTAAACACATAAATACATGAACATTTATACATTTTAAACTACAATTGTGTCCATTTGGAGCATAATACAGTTTATGATAAACATAGCTAATTTATAATAAACAATTAAAACTAAAAAAAATAATATTTTAGGGTCATTTAGCACTGTTCACTTGCAAGACTGAAACTAGAATACTGTTGTTGACAATGGTAATACATATGGGGCTGAAAGTGCGTGACACAGCACAGAGATTTATACGGCAATGATAACACCCTAACACCGAGTGTTACGTCACAGCGTCAAATAACAGTTGATGTATGAGATAACAGTGGGATACAACATGTAAGTGGAGTGTGACGTATTGGTGTTTGCTAGGTTCACTATAAATTTCCGTTTTAGGAAATACATTTACTTTTATAACACACATGCACGCTAAAAACAAGTTATTCATTGTTCATAAAAGGTTTAAAAATATGATAGCGTTGATATGATGTTGTTCCAAAGTGTATTATTGTCATATGTCATAATGTCAAACGCCCAAAATAATAAGAATATTTCTTGATCGATTGCGGTATATTAAACATACATTTGTTTCTATCTACATAATTTAACCTTTGTATTATTATTATTATTGTCATATTATTATGGAGACTGATATAACTATTAATATTATATATCATATCTATATAACTATAACATACAAGAATACATTATTTCCACTCACATTTTATGCCTTATGATAAACAAGTTTAAAATGGTATGATTTACCGTTTTAATCTACACACAAACACACACACACACACACACACACACACACACACACACACACACACACACACAGGGCCATGTACGCAAGCGAACTCGGTGACGCTGCTCGAGAGAGATGTGCGAAATGATCCGCTGTAGCGCAGTGTGCGTGGTAACTCCCGGCATCTACGAGCCGCACCCACGGGAGCAAGAGGAAGCCAATGAAGGAAGAAGGTGTAAGGTCAGGGCGGATGCTATTACCCGCTCTTATGACCTAAAGCTCTCGCAGTAATGGAGGTAGCTGTGGGAGTGTTCACCCCTCCACTTCCCGAGGCATCGCGTTCGGAGACGACCTTTTGCTTTGGAGTCCAACTTAAACTTATGGAGAACCAAATTCAAATTCAAGAGAGTAGAACAGACGGGCCACATGCCCAGCAGGAAGTACTATTGGAAGGCGCAGAGATGCAGAGAACGCAGGCTCTAGAATGTCTAGAGAAACTTACGCTCGAACTGCACGAGTTTGTAAAGTCGAAGGTCAACATCCACAAAGAGATCAAGACTATGACAACCAGTGTGACTGCCGCCCTCGGCCGTTTTAAAAGAATGGATGAGCAGTGGCGGTCCATGAAGCAGCGCTATCTGCAGGTTGCACCGGAGAGAGCACCTGCTTCAACATCGTCGTCATGTGTCCCATTGATTACTATCTCTCCATCTACAGAGGCAGATATGGATATGGGATCCGAAGCTGACTGTGAATCGCTGGCCAAGGAGACGCTTGACAACAGGCCCAGTAAGCGGAAGCAACGGATATCGCCGGAATCGGCAGATAAACAGCTGAAGCGGAAGAAGGATTCAAAATCGAGTCCTCCGCAACGGAAAGTTCCGCAGGCGCTAGACGAAAATGAAAAGGATAAGTCGCTGGCCTGGCAAAAGGTCCAAACGAGACAGGAGAAGAGGAAGCAACAACAAGAGCAGCAATCTAACCAGCCGTTGCCGAAGTTAAAGCCTCCTCCGCAGAAAAAGGCGCGGAAGAAGCCTCGGAAACGATCAAGGACATCCGAAGCTTTAATCATTAGACCAGAGGACAAAACGAAGTATAGCGACATACTCCGTCGAATCAAAAGTGAAGTCCCAGAGGACAAGGTCCGCTCGACGGTGGACAAGCTCTGCAAAACGAACGCTGGAAACGTACTAAGTATCCTCTCCAAAAACAATAAGGATAAAGGCCAGGCACTGCAGAAAACTATTGCCGGTATCCTGCAAAGGGACGCGACGGTCATTAGCACAGAGCCAGAACAGAATCTCGAAATACGAGATATTGACGACACGACTACGAAGGATGACGTTCTGAGGGCTTTACAAACAGCAGCTGGACAAGACTACAAGATCCCAGCCGAAGCAGTTAAGTCGCTGCGGAAAGCCTATAGAGGTACTCAGACCGCCTTTGTGACACTGGCAGTTCCAATAGTGAAAAAGGTTATCGGAGAACACGGCAAATTAAGGATCGGCTGGGTCAATTGCCGCGTAAGATTAACAGAGAGACCGACTCAGTGCTACAAATGCTGGTACTTTGGTCATATCGTCAGTCAATGTAAAAGCAATGTGGACCGGACCAAACTTTGCATTAAGTGTGGGAAAGACGGTCACAAAGTTGCAGAATGCAAGAATGTAGCAAAGTGTGCTCTGTGCGCCGAACAGGCCTGCAGGAAAGACACAGCTCATCATGCAGGTACTAGCAGATGCCCCTTCTTCAGAGAGGCACTCCAGAAGCTGAAAAGCAGACGGAAATGAGAGTACTTCAGCTCAACCTAAACCATTGTGAGGCGGCGCACGATCTGCTTATGCAGACAGTGCGCGAATTGAAGATTGATGTAGTTGTAATAGCAGAACCCTACAAGCACTTAAGCAGTCAACCGTGGGAAGAGGACAGAACAACCAAGGCAGTCATATGGTCTTGCGGCAAGTTTCCTCTCCAGAGTGTGGCTAATACTACAGAGTCCGACTTCGTAGCTGTGGGGATAGATGGGGTCCGATTCTACAGTTGTTATGCACCACCGAGTCTCTCCATGGATGAATTCACCGACTTCCTGGACCGGCTGACCGAGGACGCGAAGCAGCACTATCCGGTGGTAATCGCCGGCGACTTCAATTCCTGGGCAGTTGACTGGGGCAGCAGGGCGACCAATGCAAGAGGTAAAGCACTTTTGGAGGCCATCGCCAAACTGGACGTAGTCCTGCTCAACACTGGTGAAACCCCAACGTTTACTAAAGGAGAGGCAAGTTCCATCATCGATCATTTGTCAGCAGCAGCCTCATCAAGCGCAGCCATATCTGGAAAGTGATGGACATTTATACAGCCAGTGATCACAGTGCTCTATTCTGGGAAATAGCGACGAGCCCGAATCTTAAAAGACCAACCATGCGATCAGTCGCGGTTGGATGGAGAGCGAAATCTTTCGACCCATCTGCGATGGTAGTAGTTTTGGATGGTAGTCCGATCGTCGGGGAGTGCGCTGAAGAGAAAGCTAATGATCTAATGAAGAGAGTTGCTCAGGCCTGCGATGCGAGTATGCCGCGGAAACGTGGCATGAGCAAACGCCCTGCGGTACACTGGTGGAGCGATCAGATCAGTGTCCTTCGTAAAGAGTGCCAGAAGAAAAGACGAATATCTCAGCGTGGCTACCGACGACCTAATTCTGCGGAGCTGGTGGCAGAATACAAAACAGCGCGCCGCCGGCTGAACAAAGCTATCAAAGATAGCAAAAGGCAATGCTGGGAGGAGCTCATAAATGAGGTAGACAAGGATCCGTGGGGCAGACCGTACAAGGTGGCTATGACCCACCTAAAAAACCAGACAACACCGTCGCCCACATGCCCACAATTTCTGAAGACGATCGTTACCGCACTGTTCCCTAGGCAACGGAAATTCGAATACCCGGTAGTGCAGTGTGAACTGGAAGAAATCCCGCCAGTTTCAGAAAACGAACTGATGGAAGCGTGTAACCGAGTAGGGAATAGTAAAGCACCGGGATTAGACGGAATCCCAAACATCGCCTTAAAAACAGTAATTAAGGCAGCACCAGCACTGTTCACTGACGTCTACACCACATGCCTCAAAGAAGGGATTTTTCCTCGAAAGTGGAAACAGCAACGACTGGTACTGCTTCCTAAAGGAAAAAAAGCCACCAGAAGAACCGTCATCTTACCGTCCACTATGTATGCTAGATACGGCGGGTAAGATACTTGAACGAATCATCCACCAGAGGATTGAGGCGATAGTCGATCCACTCCTGGCAGACAATCAATACGGTTTTCGAAAAGGACGATCAACCCTGGATGCGATCAACCTGGTTGTAAACACGGCCAAGGATGCAATCGCAGGAACTAGGTGGAAGCGTGGTACGAAGAAATACTGTCTAGTGGCCGCTTTAGACATCAGGAATGCATTCAACTCCGATCGGATCATGCAAGCCCTACAAGAGAAGGACGTGCCAGAATACCTATGCAGGATAGTGGCTAGCTACTTCACGGATAGAATCCTGAAATATGACACAAAGAATGGCCCAACAGAATATGAAGTTACTGGAGGTGTTCCACAGGGCTCAGTTCTTGGTCCTTTGTTGTGGAATATTATGTATGATGGCCTCCTAAGAATACCACTACCAACTGAAGCAAAACTTGCAGCATTTGCAGATGATGCAGCCGTAGTGATTGTCGCGAAGCATCTTGAAGAGATAAAACTAATCTTCGACATCGTATTTAGACGTATTAACCTATGGATGGATATGATGTACTTGGAGCTAGCCAAGCATAAGACCGAAGCAGTGCTTATTACCGGCAGAAAAGTAATAGAAACTGTCAAGCTAAATGTCGGCGTACAAGAAATCACATCACAACCATTTATTCGATATCTGGGAGTGATGCTTGATGCCCGACTAAACTTTAAGCAGCAAGTAGACCACGTGAGTGCCAAAGCATCAGTAGTAAGAGCAAGCCTATCACGGCTCATGCCTAACGTTGGAGGCCCAAAGCAGTGCAGAAGGAGCTTACTTTCGTCAGTTGTCACCTCGGTGCTGACTTATGGAATCTCCATCTGGGCGGATGCCCTTGAAGTCCAAGAGACAAGAAGAAAAGTCGCATCCATCTATCGACTAAGCGCCTTGAGAGTGTCCAGTGCCTTCCGCACAGTATCAGAAGAAGCGGCGTGCGTTATTGCCGGAATGCTGCCTGTCCGAGTGCTAGCCGAAGAAAGGCGAGCCCTCTATCAACGACGAAAATCATCTGCGTCGAGTCTTGATGAACTTAGGACCGAAGAACGGCAGTATAGTATACGCCGTTGGCAAGCGCAGTGGGATGCCGCGGAGAAAGGTAGGTGGACGTACCGCCTAATACGACAACTGGATGCCTGGCTGAATAGAAGTCACGGAGAGGTCAATTACTATATGACACAAATACTATCAGGACACGGTTGCTTCCGAGCATATCTCTATCGCTTTAAGCATGATAATTCGCCGGAGTGTCCGTCCTGTCCTGGAGTCTCCGAAGATGCAGAACACGTATTCTTTATGTGCCCTAGATTGAGTTTGCAGCGTGACAACCTGGAAACTATTCTTAACCGGACACTGCATCCAGAAACACTAGTAGAAGCTATGCTGTCATCGAAAGCTACATGGGACGCCACCAGCACATTCGCCATGGAGGTGCTGAAAGAACTAAGGTCTATTGAAAGGCAGAGGTACAAACTCCGCAATAACTAGACGAGAAGAAATGACTTCAACCACCTGATGAAAGAGCAGAAATGCTAGATTCTCTCCCTGCGATGTAATGCCTAACGGCGGTTTCCACAGAGATTCAGAGACTGGAGTATAGGGGAAGTTTTTTAGTCGGTATTAGCATTGGCTACAGTCACCAGCCAATGTTCGAGTCCGACATACCCAGGCAAGACACCTAAGCCTGGCATGCGGAAATGCATTTTTTTTTTCACAACCCCTAAAGAAAAAAAAACCACACACACACACACACATAAATATATTAACTACTTATATTTCCCGGGGAAAAAGCGTGCTAAATATTAAAAAAACCATTTTTTTTTATCAGGAAATGCTGAATATAATGATGGCATATTGTAATGTTAGGGTTAAGGCAACAGTGAATAGGGTACTAATCAGTGTCAAGTAAACAATATTAAACTACTGTGTAATATGCTTATTTGAATGAGATGTAACAGGATACACAGATTTGTACAGGATGTAATGATGCACAATACATAAGTCAGAGTAGAAGAACTGCCATATAGTACAATTTTTAAATACCAGGTATGTTCGTGAGGTATTTAATAATTAATTTTGGCTCTCTTTCTGTCGATGGACCGCAGCTCCTTAAGAACTTCCGTGGCGAAAGTACTGGTCGCGTCCCAGGCAGCCTTCGATCCCAGCATTGCTTCTTCTAGGCTTTCTGGTTGTAATGTCCGGTTGAGAACTATTTCCAAGTCATTACGCTGTGAACTGCAGCGTGGACATGTAAAGAACACGTGTTCCACGTCTTCGCTAACGCCGGGACAGGACGGACACTCTGCGGTGTTATCGTGTTTGAAACGATGAAAGTTCGCTCTGAAGCATCCATGTCCTGACAGCATCTGTGTGAGGTAATATGTATATATGTATGTGTGTGTGTGTGTGTGTGTGTGTGTGTGTGTGTGTGTGTGTGTGTTTGTATGCATATGTATTATAAACTTTAACACAATATAGAGGAAAATCCCTCAGAGAAACGTCATTATTATTTACATATTTTAAACATACAAGCAATTTTCCGAATATATAAACTTATATATAACTTGGTTATTATTTCAGGTGAAACAAAGTGTGGGCACTGGCCAGTAAGTAATGGGCACACTGATATACACAGCCGAGTGAGCGGAGGTAACTGTACAATGTTTTAGAGCGAATAATCATAGCATGGCCAGTCGTCTGCACCAGCGGTGATACAGCATTACACTGATATACACAGCCGAGTGAGCGGAGGTAACTGTACAATGTTTTAGAGCGAATAATCATAGCATGGCCAGTCATCTGCACCAGGGGTGATACAGCATCACACTGATATACACAGCCGAGTGAGCGGAGGTAACTGTACAATGTTTTAGAGCGAATAATCATAGCATGGCCAGTCATCTGCACCAGGGGTGATACAGCATCACACTGATATACACAGCCGAGTGAGCGGAGGTAACTGTACAATGTTTTAGAGCGAATAATCATAGCATGGCCAGTCATCTGCACCAGGGGTGATACAGCATCACACTGATATACACAGCCGAGTGAGCGGAGGTAACTGTACAATGTTTTAGAGCGAATAATCATAGCATGGACAGTCGTCTGCACCAGCGGTGATACAGCATCACACTGATATACACAGCCGAGTGAGCGGAGGTAACTGTACAATGTTTTAGAGCGAATAATCATAGCATGGCCAGTCGTCTGCACCAGCGGTGATACAGCATTACACTGATATACACAGCCGAGTGAGCGGAGGTAACTGTACAATGTTTTAGAGCGAATAATCATAGCATGGCCAGTCATCTGCACCAGGGGTGATACAGCATCACACTGATATACACAGCCGAGTGAGTGGAGGTAACTGTACAATGTTTTAGAGCGAATAATCATAGCATGGCCAGTCGTCTGCACCAGCGGTGATACAGCATCACACTGATATACACAGCCGAGTGATCGGAGGTAACTGTACAATGTTTTAGAGCGAATAATCATAGCATGGCCAGTCATCTGCACCAGGGGTGATACAGCATCACACTGATATACACAGCCGAGTGAGCGGAGGTAACTGTACAATGTTTTAGAGCGAATAATCATAGCATGGCCAGTCATCTGCACCAGTGGTGATACAGCATTACACTGATATACACAGCCGAGTGAGCGGAGGTAACTGTACAATGTTTTAGAGCGAATAATCATAGCATGGCCAGTCATCTGCACCAGGGGTGATACAGCATCACACTGATATACACAGCCGAGTGAGCGGAGGTAACTGTACAATGTTTTAGAGCGAATAATCATAGCATGGCCAGTCATCTGCACCAGGGGTGATACAGCATCACACTGATATACACAGCCGAGTGAGCGGAGGTAACTGTACAATGTTTTAGAGCGAATAATCATAGCATGGCCAGTCATCTGCACCAGGGGTGATACAGCATCACACTGATATACACAGCCGAGTGAGCGGAGGTAACTGTACAATGTTTTAGAGCGAATAATCATAGCATGGCCAGTCGTCTGCACCAGCGGTGATACAGCATCACACTGATATACACAGCCGAGTGAGCGGAGGTAACTGTACAATGTTTTAGAGCGAATAATCATAGCATGGCCAGTCATCTGCACCAGCGGTGATACAGCATCACACTGATATACACAGCCGAGTGAGCGGAGGTAACTGTACAATGTTTTAGAGCGAATAATCATAGCATGGCCAGTCGTCTGCACCAGCGGTGATACAGCATCACACTGATATACACAGCCGAGTGAGCGGAGGTAACTGTACAATGTTTTAGAGCGAATAATCATAGCATGGCCAGTCGTCTGCACCAGGGGTGATACAGCATTACACTGATATACACAGCCGAGTGAGCGGAGGTAACTGTACAATGTTTTAGAGCGAATAATCATAGCATGGCCAGTCATCTGCACCAGGGGTGATACAGCATCACACTGATATACACAGCCGAGTGAGCGGAGGTAACTGTACAATGTTTTAGAGCGAATAATCATAGCATGGCCAGTCGTCTGCACCAGCGGTGATACAGCATCACACTGATATACACAGCCGAGTGAGCGGAGGTAACTGTACAATGTTTTAGAGCGAATAATCATAGCATGGCCAGTCATCTGCACCAGGGGTGATACAGCATCACACTGATATACACAGCCGAGTGAGCGGAGGTAACTGTACAATGTTTCAGAGCGAATAATCATAGCATGGCCAGTCATCTGCACCAGGGGTGATACAGCATCACACTGATATACACAGCCGAGTGAGCGGAGGTAACTGTACAATGTTTCAGAGCGAATAATCATAGCATGGCCAGTCGTCTGCACCAGTGGTGATACAAAATTACTCTGTTAAGAGTATATTTTGAAATATGTTAATTTCACTATCGTAAATTAAGGTAAAAGCACTTGAATATAGCATAAATTGGTTAGGTTTAAAAAATTATTTTAATATTCTAACTAAAAACCAATAATTTACGAATGCTTTATTTATTATTAAAATCAATACTACTTACATAATTTCTATAACATTTTGTGCGTGTTTTATTTGCTTTCCAGCTTAATCAATATCTATCTACAATATTTAGTATATACGCCTGCATTATAAATAAATGCTCAAGTTTTATCTCAATAAATTATATGAGAGGTTCTTAATACATGCAATGTGAAATAATAAGCTGCATGTTCAATAAGGGTATATAAATAGTTGTAGGTCTATAAGAGTTATAGGTACTATGAATCTTAGCTAATATTTATCTGTGTGCACCATATGAAAACAAATCAGTTACGATTAAATGCTCACAAAAACCATTCCAACGATAGCAGCTAACGTGCCATTACCATAACCATTATTCAGAAATTTCTATTTTATGTCACTAAAGATCATATAACCCCTAGGAATAATTCCACCCATAGGAAAAAGATTTAATTCGTCCCAAAAAACTTTCCAGATAACCAAATAAGGGTATTGACATTTTGACAGTAGTATTGATGTCTTTTGACAAGAGTTCGGTCTCCTAATATGTGTTTGGTATATTTAATAAAATATGTGGTACATAGAACTAAATACAATTTAATTAATTGAAATACAGCGTGTTTTATGTTAGCATGGTTATCTGGATAGTATGAGCCTCAAAAGCGTAAATTTTTCGAATAAATGGATTTATATATTTATTTATAAATTAAGCTATTTAAACCTTTATAATATAAACTTGTTATTAAATTCATTTGACTGCTATTCTGTCTTCTGATCAGGTATTGGTTTTGATGTACATTGTGAAAAAAAAAACAGCCAAGTAAAAGTAACGTATTCAATAAAAGTCAGACTGGTCATGGTTACTAAGAAGTCTTTGTGGTTTTGATGCGGATAAATTTGAATATATAGCCCACAACTGTTGTCACGTTTATCAGTTCAGGCGATGATCAGATGTAAATTTGTTAGAGTGCGAAAAACTCATGCCCAGACATGGATTAGAACCTGCAACCCTACGTTCCGTGATAAGCTAAACAAATATAACTATACTTGTTAGAATTAGTGTTCACTCCAGCAAGTATGAGATCTGATTTTACGGCTAGATGGTCAATTTTTGTTTTAATTCTCCACATTTAGACACAGTAATAATGGGTACAAAGATATACAGCGTGAGTGGCTCTTGGCGTGACAAAATGTTTTGGGTATAATATAATGCAATGTAAATGTGATACAATGGCGGTTATAAAAAGTCTAACTCCAAGAGTTAGGTCTGAAATGAATTATTTTCAGTTTTTCTAAAGAATCACGTGTTTTTGTACGTAAATCTGCTATTTCTCAGCCACGTATAGACATATGTGAGCTACATCATTTTTAGATTCTCCGTTAAATTTTCAATTTGAAAAAGTTATCGGTTCTAACGGGAAGAAAAGAAAATTAAACTTCATGTCGATTCAAATGGCAAAGTTGCTAAGTTTCAAAAAAACTGAAATATCATTGAACCCCATTTTTTTACCACACCCTGTACACAAGAATGTGTCAAGTGATATTAAAAACTTTGCCATTTAATAGGCTTTAAAATGGTATGCCATATTACCATAGTTAAGTATTCGGTTACCTACTTTTATCGGTTTGAATATTAAAAAACATGCAAGCTACAAAAAGATTAAAAACAATTTAATAACAACTGTACTAAATTTTAATGATTTTATAAAACTGCCTCATAAAACAAGGAATTGAAGATTACAAAAAGTAAAAATAAAAATAATTTGTGGATGCTAGTTACGGATTAATGGTCACATCCTTTATCAATGTTTTAATATCGTATCACTTTCACCAGTATTGTACATTCATTCCTTATCTTGTTTTGTAAGACCAATGTCCACATGAACTACTTCTACCTCCAATAAACTATTTTTCTGCTCAATTTAGTCAAGTGTAGGCTGCCATGTAGTTCACTGCTCGAGAATACGCTAACGAAGTAGGACACATTGTTCATGATGTAGGATTAGATGAAGTAGTTCTAAATTCAGTTCGGAATGATCCAGAATTTAGTAGTATACAACTTGCTAGAGACGTAGGTGTATCACAATGGAAGGTTTTGGACATTTTGTATAAGAATAAGTTCCATCCATACCATTTTACGCCTGTTCAAGGTCTGAAAGCAACTGATTATGCTCCTAGAGTACAAATCTGTCGTTGGTTGCTAAACAGAGACATAGAGCAGCGTATTTCTTTTCGAAAAATCCTTTGGACCGATGAGTCATTGTTTACAAGAGCAGGAATTTTCAATTGTCATAATATGCACCACTCGGATCATCAAAATCCACACCGGACAAGGTAACAATCCTTTCACACGCGTTTTAGTATTAATGTTTGGTGTGGAGTCTTAGGCGACCAATTGATTGGCCCTCACATATTTGATGGAACTGTAAATGGAACAAACTACTTCGATTTTTTGCAACACGACCTACCTAACCTTCTAGATGGTTTGAACAATGTTGAAAGAGACGAGCTTATATTCCAGCAGGGTGGAGCCCCTCCACATTTTATAATGCAACAGTACGTCAATGGCTGACTGAAAACTATCCCGAGTGGATTGGACGTGGGGGAACTGTCGCATGGCCTGCCCGATCTTCCAACCTTACACCTATGGACTTTTTGTGTGCGGTTTTTTAAGAATGAAGTTTATTCCACCCCAGTAAACTCAGAAGAATAATTACGAGGCAGAATTGATCTGGCTGCTCAAAAGCTTCGGGAAAAATGAGAAAGCGAGCAAGAGCTTGTGTGGGAAAAGAAGGTCGCCATTTTGAGAATGAACTGCAATGATTTTACTTTTAATGCTTTGTGTTCATGAGGTATTCTAATTACCATTTAACTTATTGATAATTGATTAAAGTTCCATTATTAAATATCTTTACTGATGCTAAAAAATTATGTTTATTATACCGTCCTACGACTTCTCAGTGTTAACTTTTAACCTATACTGAATTTGTTTAATGGCAAAACACCTAAATAGTTGGTCATATGGCCGATGGTCATATGGCATACCATTTTAAGAAGAAAACTTTAACAAGGCAAGAGATTGTGTAAGCATTTGGCCTTTAATTCGCAATATTTACGCTATTAAAGGATCATTTAATAAATGCTACTTTTAATTTTTAAGTTCATTGATAAACACTTTTAAATAAATTCGAGAAAGAATTCTCCTGTCTATATATATATCTACAATTTTTAACTGGAAATAGAAATGTATATAAACGAATCAAAATAATATGTAAAGAACGCACGCATGTCCGCACGTAGCATACAGCTATAGAGGTTTTATTAGCATCTTAAAACTGTATAAGAATCTCTGTTTTCATCCTAAAATCTACGTTACCTAAAGCTTTTGTTAAAATCTTGAATTGTGCCAGACATGTCAAAGTTGAAGAATAGAAGGACGTTTATATTAATCGCTACGAGTCACAGTGATTAATTATACACACATTCTTTGCACACTTAAAAGAGCAATTTTATTTTTGTATAACTGTTACTTTCCGAAGAGCATGAAAAATTATTTAAAAATTTAGTTTTATCGAAGGAGTTGAAAGATTGGTGCGAAATCACAACTAAAGCCGACTACTTGCATTATGTGAATCTGGGAATCCTTGATCTAATTTGTATAATTACTATATTAGATT
Organism: Homalodisca vitripennis; assembly: GCF_021130785.1. Lineage (NCBI taxonomy): Eukaryota > Metazoa > Arthropoda > Insecta > Hemiptera > Cicadellidae > Homalodisca > Homalodisca vitripennis. Next base: position 121,480,704 of record NC_060207.1, on the reverse strand, counting down.
ATTAATATTCACAAAGTAAAAGTTTTATAAACTTAGTAAAATACCTATTTATGCGAAACAAAGTAAATAAAGAGATCAAAAACATATTAATGTATGTTATGTTGAACCAGTTTTGAAAACATAAATATATTTTATCACAGTCAATATAATTTTACAACTCCTCGGATTGGCGATGATCGATCATCACATTATTATTGTTTGATAGTGCAATTTCCCCATTTAATCCTCATAAAATTTTAGATGGCACTTCCTGCAACTGTTATAAAAGGGCAGTCATTAATTTAACTGTAAAATATACGGCTAACTATACCGTAGTAAAGAACGTTTTACGCCGTTACAAAACCAACAGTTTCGTTGAAGTACGACATATACGTCCAATATATGGCCAATATCCGTGTAAAATTAAAAAAAAAATGTTGGTAACAGCAGAACTTTAATCTTTTAAATTGTATAGCTAATGTGTAAGAAGCACAACAGTAAACTAATCATGCGTTATGGTTTATACTCATAAATATCAATTTAACTGTGGTTATATAACACGAATGTTTGTTTTAGCCACGTCTAGAACCTACAGAGAAAAATAAATGTATTACTCCTACACAACACTGTCTGTCGTTTATTGGTCATAATTTAAACTATTTAATTACTAGGCAATATTGTTTTTGATTTAAGATTTTACCTCTTTTTGCTACTTTCCTATGAGCTAGAAGTACAAAATTATAAATATATTTATCATACCAAAGGCGTTGAGAAGATTATGTCACGCAATTTGCACTAAAACATAACTTGCAGCTTTACATAACTGCATGGGCAAGTTGTTGGTAGGACTAAAATGGAAGATGTTTCTGGACACATACTGTAAAGACTAATAGAAGACCTTATGATACTTGCTCTAAGTTGACCTTTTGTTACAAAGAAGGTCATAGAGTGCAGAAAGAATTAACCCCGACGAGAAAAAAATTTAAAATCTGAAATTTAGAATCCCTTACAATACCTCAAAACGTATTGTAATCAGTTTTAGTACAGGTAGTAACAGTAAGTTCGTACTTAACTACAAAATATAACTGATGTTTTAATTAAACTCTTAGGAACAATATTCCGTGGGATTATAAAACATCAAGATGTGTTCCAAATCCTAATTGAGAAATTAATATCGTCTTGAACTTTACAATACATCAACCAATGACTGGTGAAAGTGCTTCTGAGATTACTCACTAACGTTGCCAAGATGATCTTTAAGGCTAATGGATTTTGAATATGAAAACACACACAAGCAATGACGTCTGCATATAATCCTTAACAATAGAACACCTGTGAACACAGTAAACTTATTAGTAAAGAAAGATTTTCAGAGGCTGTAGGTTGAGGACTATCACCGTTGAAGAAGCAGTGTTCAAAATAATAAAACTACATCAGAAAATAAGCTTATAATCGAATAAATAGTTATAGTAAATAGATAGAAGTTTGAAGGGGAAAATTTATTTTTAGAATGCAACTGATGTGTTTTGTTTGTATTCTATAAATATTTTCAGTAGGATATGCTTGAGATAATAAATTACCTTTATATAACATAGAATGAATCGGAAAAAACAATTCATTGAATGTAAACTTCGATATGCGAGACACTTACAAAGCATTGAAGTAGGTTTCCCAATACTTCATGCTCTACTGTCACACGGCATTCCAAGAGTTATTATTATTATTTAAAACTAGTTACAATCTGTTGTAAATCCAATAATATTAAAAGGTATTAAGAAAATAATATTCAAGGAAGAAATATTTACATGATGCATTAGCAAGGTATACTTATAAACATATTATAAATAGTAATGTAATAAATAGTAATAAATAATAAATAGTAAACGTGTAGTAGTAATGCATATCCTTGGAGTAATATGAACCGATCCTAGCCTGTAGAGCAGGAAAATGATAGTACAATTACTACGTGTAATAGGGGCACACATCCTCAGTATAGTGTAATATGAACCTACCCTGGTCAGTAGAACACAATTATAAGTAGTAAAACCACAACGTGTAGTAGACACAGATCCTCGATGTAGTGAATATGAACCGATTCTAGTCTATAGAAGACGATTATTAATTATTCAACCACTACGTGTAGTAGAGACACAGATCCTCGGTATAGTGAATATGAACCGATTCTAGTCTATAGAAGACGATTATTAATTATTCAACCACTACGTGTAAAAGAGACACAGATCCTCGGTATAGTGAATATGAACCGATTCTAATCTATAGAAGACGATTATTAATTATTCAAATACTACGTGTAGTAGAGACTCAGATCCTCGGTATAGTGAATATGAACGATTCTAGTCCATAGAAGACGATTACTAATTATGAAACCGCAATATGTAGGAGGCAGATTCATCCTCTTATAGTGTAATTTGATCCTGTGATACAATCCCTTGGAATAACTGTTCTTTAGTTTTTGTAATGAAATGTTTGTTTGGTAATGGTAATTAACGACCCAAAAGTCCAAATTGTTTTATTATATCGCATAATATTTGCTTCCCATATCTGGATATTGCACGTATTAAAATGAATTTATGAGAAGTGCAATTTTCAGATTTTCTGTTATTACATGAGTTCATTATTAATAATGTATTTAAAGGTGTATTAAATTATTATATCATATATTTTGCTATACAAAATTTTTAATAATAATAACCTTTAATCGAACTAAATACCATATTCTATTAAAACGGGAGAGCTAACAATATGTCACATTATCTATATTTTCGGATAAACTTAAATCACGTAATTAGTTCCGGGTTTTCGTAATAATCTATCTCAGCCTATTCATGGTAAATGTGATATCTAAATTATACAAGACAACCAGACAACCTACAATATTATAAATTACATGAAATGCTCTAAAATTCGTTAATACATACCTTTTATATTTAATAACTTATGTTTTTATTTATTAAACATAGTAAAACAGTAATTGTAATTTTGCATTTATTAGTAATTTACAACACAAACTATGGAATTTGAATATGGAATTTAAAAACTCTTTATACTAAGGCAGAAATACATTTTCTCTTCTGAGTGAATACTTTTACCTATTATAGGTCATAAAGGGGTGTGAAATCCTATTCATGCACTAAATTTTAATGTAGACATGTTTGTATATTAATAATTTGTATAAATTACAAATAAATTGACTGCGTTCAAGCTGCGATCTCAAAATTTGAAAATCAATGAAGTTTTTTTTTCTTTGTTCTCTTAGGACAAGAATCTTATAAATTGGACTTAGTCCTGTAAGAACCTTTGCTTCCGGAGTGATAGGATATTCAGGAAGGGTAAGGTTAGGTAGTAGGGGCCGCCTCCTATCGAGATCCATGAGGAAGAATTAGGGCACTACATCTCAAAGTCATCCCGGAAGAAGGGGAGGCCAGCTCTGAACCAGCCTCTCCAGACAAAGTAGGCAGGGGTGGCACACCTTTGTTGAGGTTAACAAGAACCTCTGAGGTAAGGGAACAAACCCCACCAACTCCAACAGTCATCTTCCACAGTAGACTAGACCTATCGAGTTGCCCATGAACCCCAGAATCTCAACATTTGCGGTTAGTGATGTGCCGCTACTGGACATCCATAAGGTTGCCCAGATTAAAGTGACACATCGGTTTTTGCTGTGCCCAGTGGTGGGTTCAACTGGAAGGTATAAACCAGCCAGAAGTGATCCCTGCTGGGTATCAATGAAGTTACACCAGAATGAATATTGTATGTATTTGAAAAGATACTATGTTAGGTCAGTGTAATATTTACTAAAACAAGAATGTATATTTTATGGCACCTATCAGGGAGTAAATTATTCATTATTACTCATATACTCTCTGGTTTAAGATAGTATCCTGACATGAAAACTGAACGTTTCATCGTTTCAGTGACGTTATCGTTAGAACAACTCTGAAATGACTACAAAAGGCTGGTATTTTTAGGTTGTAAGTATTTAAACAAAAAGGTTGACATCATCTATATAAATAACGTCGTAATGGGGTGTCAAGATGCACGGTTTGCATGAGTATACACTTAAATATTCTATTTTAAATGAAACAGCCTACGCTATTCAATATCGTACTGTAAACATCACGTGACCGGCGTGGCGCGACGAGATTCTGTCATACATGTTTTGGTGGCTTTACCAAAGGCTAACGTGATTCCACCCCACCAGACATAATTGCATTTCATCCCTGTTTCAGATCACTTTGTGCAGCAACCATTCCGAAAACGTCTGTTGCTCAACGTTTTAAATGTAAATAATGTCTGCCAATGTTGGTGCATTTTGGTGTAAAATTAAAATTACTCAGATCACGTAAACAGATTATAATGAAAATCAAAACTCTCCATGCTATTACATAATTTAGATATAGGATTTATGTTTCTTGGTTCATTTATTATCATTGATTCGGTTGTTGCGAAGGATTAACAGTCAATTTTATATATAATATTTTTATGATACTACGTCAATTTGAAATCTTCCATAACAATTTGTATGTTTTTTTAGTAAAACTGTATATTTTCGTTTACAAATAATCATTGTTTTGAAACAAGAACTTTTATTATATGATTTTATTTAGAAACTATCACATTTTTGCATGAATCTAAAATACTAAGCAATTAAATCGTTTGCGAGTTTTAATTTATTTGAAAATAAAAAAGCATCTATTAAAAATT